>NW_026260106.1:0-311520 GCF_024291825.1 Alternaria postmessia
GTGATGGCACGTCACGTGATCCCAGGCCCCGCCTTGGATCAGCGACCTTCCATCGCGGCTATCCCGATGGTCTTCCTTCCTGCGGCCTGCATAACAAAAGGAAGCAACTCCTTGTTACCTTGTAACAATAAGAAGAAAAGATTCTTATTTTTTCTTCTATCTATTAAGTTATTTAGCTTATTAAAATATAGTAGTAAATCTAACTTTCTAGATAATAGAGATAATAATAAACTTTTTTTATATTTAAAAAGAGAAAAGCTTCTATATTAATAGTATTAAAAAAGATTTAAAATATCTTAGTTATTAAAAAAGTTATTAAAGATTTAAGCTTTTTTAAGTTTTAAAAAACGTTTTTTCTAAATAACTTCTTAAATAGCTTATTTATTAAAAAATCTCTAATACTAAAGTTAAAGAGAAATAAAAGCTTTACTTTATAGACTTTAAAAGTAGCTATATTAAAGTACCTATTTTTAGACTTTTTAAGTAAAAAAGCTTATATTAAAGAAATCTAGAAAAGTAAAATTATAGATTTATAGAACTTATTAATCTCTATAACTTTAGTATTAAGCTTTTTTTATAATAGTTAAGCGTTAAAGGGTTATTCTCTATATAAAAGTCTAAAAAAGTTGATTTTCCCACCAAAAAGTGGCTCGTTGACTGCACTGGCTCGTTGACTGCGCACCGACTGTATAGAGATAACAAGCTTTACCTTGCAGCTTACAATAGCTCCTAACAAAAAAACTTATAAGAATTAATAGTATTGTAGACTTCTAGATTTCTAATTAATATCTATATTAATCTTAATACGCTTATTGTAGTAGGAAGAATTACCCTGCTCTAAGAAGATGTTGAGTTTTTCTGTTTGATGTAGTGCCAATAACCAGGAGGCTGGCGCCCCACGCGGACTAGTCTCGAATAGTATGCGGCCGCAAACACCCATTAATCGCCGATGCTCTCCTCTAATGCTCTAACATTCGAGAACCATAAAGATGTTGCGGCCGCATTTCTTTGCTTATATCCGACAGCCTCCACGGGAACCTGGAGACCACCGTGATGCGTGCTCGGGATGTGCAGACCTGCACCCGCTGCCGTTCAGCCAAACGACAATGCGACAAACTTCGACCTTGCTCGCGCTGCCACAAAGCCAAGGCCGAATGCATTTACGAAGGACAGACCTCAGAAACGTCACCACTTGAGTCTTCCAGCCGCTCGGAAGGAGTTTCCGATACCGCATCTAAAGCTTCTTCACCCCACTCGGTTATTAAACGACGCTCCCGAGCCTGTTTTTCCTGCACAAGATGCCATCGGCTCAAGATCAAGTGCGATCGGAAAGCTCCGTGTAGCAGATGCACACGATCTGGATACGAAACGACATGCATATATACGCATAGATTAAACAGGTCCGAGAAGCCGACGTTGCCGTCATCTATCTTCGCAATTGAGGACCCCGAGTTTGTTGTCGCTACCTGGTTTCTACGAAGACGAGGTTCGGGTCATTTTAGAGCCCTCTTAGATCGGGTGCGTCTCCCCTATGTTGTCTGCCACAATGCTGCCAAGGCTGCTGCTGAGCCTGTCACTATCTGAATCACCCGCCTAAACCTTTTTGGAGCATGGCGCTGAGAGTATATGCAAGCCGGAGTAGGGCTCGTAATGCATATGTAGGATACTTCACATCGACTGCACATGTGCTGACGGTTTTTAGTTGGAGGCACTACCCGGGCTGCAGGCGCCGCCTTTCGTCATGGCTATGCGAGAGCACATTGCGGGAAATTGTTCAAGCGACTTTGCGTTAGCTGGTAATTTCCCGTTAGGCAGTCCGGAGTCTCAGTCGTACGCTTCACTCGACAGAGTACAAAAGCTTTTACAAAGCTCAACATCAAATGCTACTCTCTACGTCGAGGCATACTTCCGGGTGTACAATCCCTGTTTACCCATCCTAGACCCATCTTCATTCATATCGAAGATGGAGAGTGGTCACGATACCCAAGTAGATCCTAGCTGGCTTGCGCAGTACTTCGTAGTACTGGGCCTCGGATCCTATGCTTTGGCTCGCGATGAAGTGGCTTCTTCGGAATACTTTTACGCCAGCGAGGCTTGTTTGGCGAAAACATCATACATGTTTCGTCCGACCGTCATGCACATTTCCACTCTATGTTTGATGGTTTTGGCGAAGTCGGTAGCTTATGCAACGTGCTGGGCTCTAGATACCAGTTGGAACGTTATGGGTCTCGTCGTCCGCTTGTCCATGACGATGGTACTACACAAAGACTGGATGCCAGGATACGTGGAGCCGATGATCGCCCACGAACGAAAACTCCGGCGGCACTTGTGGGTGGTGGTTGTATATCTGGATATACAGATGTCCCTAATCACTGGCCAGCAATCGCTATTGCCGCAAGATGCTCTCCTGATCAGTACAGAACTATGCGACCCATCCATGTTGGAAGATTGCTTCGACTCCGTTGTACCTCAATCGTTTCCAATCATCTGCCACTTTCTGGCTCGAATCAACTCACAGATCGACCAGATTACTTACGAAGAGGCAATCCAATACGACCTTGAGTTACGACAGCTGATGCGCCAAACTTCAGATTTGCCTGGCAACGAACACTTGCGTTTAACGCTCGATGTCTTCTTCCGTCGCGCACTGTCGGTCCTCCACGGACACTACGCGCTAGCTCATAACGCTGCTGTCATATATCCTGTCTCGTATTGGTCGTCTCTCGACTGCAACCTTGCAATGATGAGGCATCACCAAAGTCTGTCGTCATCGTCATCAGAGCAAGGCTCAGATTTAGGATTGGTCGCACAACCCTATATGTTGGACTTTTTTGCGGCTGCACTAACGACTTGTGTACACCTGCTCTCCATGTCTCCACCAACCGACATCCTGCTGCCGGATCGCCCAACTATATCTCGCAGTTTGGAGAATTGCGTGAAGCTCATCGAAAGGGAAGAGAGCAAATCACTATGCTTTCGCACAGGATACCATCTGCTCAGTGCTGTGTTTGACCTGACGTGCAAACACAGTTCAACTGGCCAGTCTATAGCTATGTAGAATAGTTTATGATCAATCTGCGGCGCCAGGATAATACCTAAAGAAAGTTTGCTTTTAACTCAACCTCCATATTGACAGCTTCACTCTGGGCAAAGTACCTCACATGTGGATTCTATTATCATATCATTAGAAGCTGCTTCATTCATAGAATCGTAGTATGACTAATTTCTGAATAGACCTCTACAACCGTCTTCGGTAGTGCCCAGTGCTGTTTCCACCAGAAACCTCGGTGTCCAACACTGCGACACTGAGTTCGGGCAGAGTGAAGCGGAATGCACCATCACTTCCAGCAGTGATCATCATGTTGGTAGTGTTTACGATGTTGACTCCGGTGAAGGGGTCGTTGTACATGTATGGGTCGCCGACAGAGTTGGTAAGGTAGGTGAGGTTGGCCATAGTTCCCGGAGCAACGCCCTGGAACTGGACGCTTACAGGTACGTCCGCGTGGTTGGTGGTGTTGTAGACTGCGCCCTTCCAGACCATAGCACCGTCGCGCTTCTCGTCGTATCCAGCACCCCAGTAGAGCGGCCCGTAAGAAGAGTTCGAGTGCGTGGGGAGTGTGTGGGAGATCGGGTGGTGGGCGAAGAGACTCCAGCAGTACCAGGTAACGGCTTTTGTGGTGCGCTTCGGGTCAGCATCAAACTGAATGAGTGTGATGGGCCACTGGAAGCGGTTGTTATTCTTCAGAACGGGTGCGTAGAAGGTACCAGGGATGCGATCAGAGTTGCGCTCGTAACCGATCAGGGATACGGCTTCACCGACAGCACCTTGCCACCATGGGTAAGGGTACAGGTCGCCTTCCCAGCGGATACCGCCGTTGACGTGAGTGGCTGCAACTTCGCCGACAATGTGGCCAGCGTCGTTGTCGAAGCGGTTAAACTCGTAGACAAGCTCATCAGGCTCACGGTATGGGTGGTAGTCACCAATTGCATCAAGAGGCAACACCTGTCCATTGACGTTGTTGGGGCCGTGGATGGGCGGCTCGCCAGCAGGATCGCTGGAGGCGGCTGAAGCGATGACCTGGATATCAGGGTAGGCCTTGCTGATAGCATTGTAGAAGAGCGGGAAGCGGTATGCCCGGTAAGATTCCCAGCCACCGGGATATCCAGCAAGCCAATCCTCGTTACCGACTTCGACATAGTTTAGCTCAAAAGGCTCGGGATGTCCAAGTTCAGCACGGCGAGCACCCCAAGTGGAGTTGACGGGACCGCGAACAAACTCAATCTCGTTTAGAGCATCCTCAATGAAGGGTTGAAGGTCCTCTTGGGGAGTGATACCACCGTCCAGATCGAGACTATAGAGTTGAAGGTACGAAGTCAGTGTATGTCTCATATGCGTTACGTGCAGCCAGAACTTACCCAGCCCAGACGCCGAGCACGATCTCGAGACCCATGTCCTCAGCCCACTCAAGGTATTCCATAAGACCAAGGCCGTGAGTCTGCTGGTATCCCCATACACCCTGAAAACCAGGACGATATCTCAGAGGACCAAGAGAATCCTTCCAGTCCCAGTACGAGTCGTTGCGGAGACCCTCAAGCATGTTACCGCCAGGGAAGCGGAGGAAGGTGGGGTTCATGTCCGCAAGAGCCTCAGCAATGTCGACACGGAGACCATTCTTGCGGTTCTTGTAAGTAGGTGGGAAGAGGGAGATAAGGTTGAAGTCGAGTGCGCTGGCTGCAGCACCGTCAAAGGTGATAGAGAAGGTGTTGTTAGAGTTGGGCGCATCCTTTTCGGGAACGAGCTCGAAAGTATGCTCGGTCCAGTCATCTGCAACGGACTTGGAGGGCACTTCAACAGATCCAAACACATCGCTTGTCAAGTTTGATTCGAGCGATGCGGTGAAGACGCCATCGTATGCGCCCTTGACCCAGAAAGATCCGGTGTAGGTCTGCACACGAACGTCCATACCCCAGTAACCCTCATTCTTGAAACCAATCTTGCTGGTGTTGGAGGTGCCATTGCCTGCAGAAACACGCATGGATGCTGGCAGTTGCTTGGAGAGTGGCTCATCCAACATCTGAATACTGAGCGCAGCACCATTGACCGAGAAATAGTGGTCAGTCGAGACGCTGTAGTTTTGGCTGTACTGGAAAGCACGGTTTTGGATCAGCTCGGCGTAGATTCCACCATCGCCGGAGTTGTTGATGTCCTAAGCAACAGTGAGTACACAATATGTAGTTGCAAATCATGATGAAATACCTCGTGGAGGAAACCATAACCATAAGAGTGCCCGAATTTGCCAGTCAAGTTGCCACCTAATGTTGGATCAGTACATGTCTTACATACAGTTCACACAGAGACATACCTGACGACTGAACGATGATATCAGCAGCAAGCGCAGAAGTAGCGCAGGCTGCAGCTGCAATTCCCTTGAGAAACACCATCTTTGCGATCAAAAGACAATGGATTGCTGGTCATCTCAAAAACGACCTTTCTGCCATCCTTATACTTTCACCCGTCTCCCGGTTCACTAACCGTTCCCTAGAATCACGGGCGTACCAGCCACGCCAGATCTTGGCGACAGGGAGAATCGTGTAATATCCACACCTGGTTCCGGTACAGTCGTCATGACATTTCCCGGTTCAATGGCGGGTAGACGAGAGAGCTTGAGGTGCGCCACCCGTCATTGGAGGATTTTGGCGTTAACGAGCGGAAGAATTGGAAGAAGTCGAGGGTTAGTTCCTGACGATCCATGCATCCATGTCGGCGGATGCAGCGACCCCTCTCGAGTGACGTGATGCGAGGTCCGACTTCTTGGCTCATGGAACGCCGGACGATGTGCAGTACTTTAACCCACGGGTGTGCGAAACTTGTTGCTGATATTTAGTCGCAACACCTAAGATACTTGGGTAGCATTGGCCCCATCTTCGACTACCGTCCGTCTTGTGGAGTTTGACTGGTGCCATAAAACGTCTCCACTTACCGAGGCAGCGGAAAGAACCTGGGGGACGCTGGGGTCTCCGCTTCATCGCGGCTCGGTGCTTTCGCCGTCAAATGTCGCATCGGCCTCATACGCGGCTAAACTGCTACTCCAGTACTAGCGCCTGCCAGCCTCCGAGCGGTAAGATATGGGAGGATTTGGCGCCCAGAAAACGCGTGTTTGTGTTCGCCCTCGAAAGATGCTCACGACAGCCAACGCGCGGAGCTTGATGCTAGCTTCCAAGGCAAGACGGTAAACTAATCTGATGTGGGGCAAGTTAGTGCTTCAATGGCTCGGGTGATTAATTTCCGCTCCGGAAGAGTCGCTTTGTGAGGAAGTGCTCCATTACTGCCAGACCAACATTGACGGCAGCCTCTGTGCCTCACGGTCACGAAATAGTCCCGCGAAAAACAAAAGATTTGGTCGACTTGGTGAAACCCCAAGGGGAAATTAAATACCCGGTCCCAAATACCGCGCTCTTGAAGAAAATCAAAACTTTGATGTCGCAATCCAGTGCGGCATCGTTCCATTACCTGATCAAAGTTCCTCTCCTCTAACCTTACTGCCACCCAAAGCCTTCCGCCTTGTATACATTGTCATCGAAAAGGGTCAGACTCTTGCGCACTATCCCTTTTGATCTGACTCTCTTTCTCAACCCAAGCGGCCGTTCCGCTAACGCTGACCACAACGCATCCTAGTATCTCGCTCTCTCTGATGTCCAATCCGATAATTGCATTTGCACCTTTGCTTATCGCCTCTTTCACGAGCCTATCAATTGCTTGGTCGCGCGCTTGATATACAATACTCGTTACGCTCTTTGCCTCCCCCCAATTACTGCTGAAAGTGCTTGCGATGTTCTTGATGAAGGATTTTGTATCTTTGCGCGTCGCGCTTGTGGTTCCATGGACAGCGCCGAGAACGCGGATGACTCGATGACCTGGTAGGTCATTTGTCGTGGATGTCAGAACGGCAGGCGTACGACTCGAGGGCGCTTCGGTATCGATCGCAAGAGGTGAAGATAAAGGCTGTTGAGGCATAGTGCCTTTCGAGTGGGGGTGCCAGCTGGGCATGCGGTTGGGAGGGACCATCATGGTCGAGCGACGGTTTGTCAACATCTTCTTGACTGATTCGGGGATACGAATGTATCTGGGATGCGATCTCTATACAAGATGTGATAATCAGGGTGGTTATGGGATGATTGCTAATGTAGATGTAGCGTGCAAGATATGTGAACGGATCTGCGAACGACAGGACGCGACAATCGATCAATATATCTAAATACGACCCATGATGACATTCATCGGATTTCGAAACACCTGAGCATCATGCCTCACCACGCGATGTTGTCCAGGTGCATGTCTAAGCCTCGACAAGAGCTGCTAAGACGGACGGGAATGCCGTGCAACAACGCGCCTGCGTGTGACGGAGATTAAGCCGTCTTTTGCGAGTAAATCGTTATGGCAGAGACGCGGAGGCGCATTCCGCACTTCGGTTTGAGACGTTGTCTGGGTAGGTCGAGTCGAGGTGATGAAACATGCGAAGTTGCGGGGCTGCACCTGGAGTTTCAGACCTAACGCTGATACGTAGACGGTATGTGACCGTCAGTGTTGGATGAGAGGAATGTTGCTTCGTATCCCAAATTGAAATGCCATTGCATGCGCATCGTTGCGGCCGTGATCGCTGTAAGCTACGCATAGCGGTCGCCCCTGTGTGGCGATTTGTGAAGCTTGCTCGAACATTCGCAGGGCCGGTGAAATTGATCCTGTGTATTCGAATTGCGCTGTCGCGACAACCTGCTAACAGGAGTCTGTTCGGTAGTAATCACTGTCTTGGTGTAAACATTGCAGTAACCAGGGTTGGCTGGTGTTTGACATATGCTCGGTCACTATGACGTCTGAAAGCGATCCACTTGGCTGGCGCTATGTATGTTGTCACATCAACGTTTCTCGTGATTTTACAGTAAGCTTTCTGCCCTAGCGATAGTAATAACTAAGCACTATACACCTGGTTTCCTTCGAACCACGTTCCCAATATCTTGGCTTTGAGTAATTCTTCCCCTTCCCACTCCATTTCCACCACACAGAAATCCGCCATCTTTCCAACTTCCAGACTTCCTACACGACCCTCAGCGAAAGAAGAATAAGCTGCGCCCTCTGTTGCAGCAGCTACTGCTTGGGTCAACTCAAGCTTGAAGTTCTCATTAACAGGCGCGTCACCCACGTGCGGTTGTCTCGCCGATTTACGGGTGGTTGCAACGTACAGGTTTGGCAAAGGTGCATAGGGTGCTGTAGGTGTATCTGAGCCGATAGCGAGCGGTGCGCCGTGTTCTGCGAAGTCGGAATATGCGAATGCTCGCTTCACTCGTTCGGGGCCAAGAAGTTTCGGCCACGCACGAAGAATGGCTGGATCGGAGTGTACTGGCTGTATGCTCGCTGTAATGCCCAGCTGGCCAAGTCGCTTTGCATCTTCCGGCGCGGTGAGTTCGAGATGCTCGATGCGGTGCCTTTGGCCATGGTTGCCATACTTCTCAAGGACATTGACAGCGTTGTGAACGGCTTGATCACCAATTGCATGCAATGCGCATTGCAATCCACCCTCGATTGCTTTTTTGACTACGGGATCGAGCATTTCAGGTGTCCAGATGGGACCCTCGAAATGACCATTAGACGTATAAGGTTCTGCTAACGCTGCAGTACAGGCATCAATAACTGATACGGAGTCAGTATATCTCTCACATTTATTTCGTCACAACTTACCTCCATCGCAGATGACCTTGATACCAACGATCCTTAAATCGGGGCTCGTCTTGTTATTGAACTCTTGACTCAGCTTAATAGCACGCTCAACTTGCTGCAATCGATGCTCTTCTCCATCGCCTGGCATGATGCACCAATGGGCAGCGACTCGCAACGGTAAACCTTCGGCAGATCGTAAAGCAAGAATAGCGTCCCAGGCATTTTCATCCATCGCCA
Source organism: Alternaria postmessia (assembly GCF_024291825.1). NCBI lineage: Eukaryota > Fungi > Ascomycota > Dothideomycetes > Pleosporales > Pleosporaceae > Alternaria > Alternaria postmessia. The sequence continues at coordinate 8,951 of NW_026260106.1, forward strand.
TATCGATACATCCAGTACAGCCAACCGCATGGTATGCTTTGATTGCAGTTCTCAAAGCCGCCATTTTCTCATCTAGTGGCGTGACCTTTGCTAGATATGGCCAGACGATCAAAAGCACGCAAGCTTCGCTCAAAAGACCCGAAGCATTCCCGTCGGCATCTCTTTCGATCGTTCCACCAGCCGGCACCTCCATATCCTGAACACCCATCTCTTTTAACGCTGCGCTGTTACACCAACACGAATGGATGTCCTTGGAATCTATGTATATGGGTCTTCCCCCAACGTCAAGATCGTCCAGCATGCTCGCCTTGGCTTCCCCGTTAGTCATGGAATGCATCCAGCCTTTACACAGTATGCGCGGTTTTTCTGGGTTCTCTTTTGCATATTGTAAAATGCGCGATCGAATCTCCTCCAGATCCTTCGCATGATCTAGATCAACTTTGTGCAGTGACTGACCCAGCATCAAAAAGTGCCTAGAAGTCGGTGTGCGAAGTTAGCACTTGTCTCGCAAATAGTCTGTAGGAAATCACTTGCATGTGCGCATCGATGAATCCAGGAAGCACATGCTTCCCACCAAGATCGGTCACTTTCGCACCAGCATCGTGGTATGATTGAACGACTGGATCGTCAGAACTGCCAACAAAGCTGACCTTGCCATTTTGAATGGCCAACGTTGTGTGAAACCGTGCTTCCGGTTGCACCGCGCCGCTGTTCAAGAATCGACCGTTGGTAAAAAGCGTAGTATTATGAATATTAGACATGACTGGAATCTGTAACTTGAGAAGATTGTGTTACACGAGTGACGAGGGGTAGCTATCTGATGGACGTGCATGTGGAGCCTTAGATCCGGTTCATCGCCGGTACCCCACCTTCAGCTATCCTTATCAGGCCTGCGCCCTACGCCTTACCATTCCACCCTCCGGTGTCGCCTTGAACTTGAGAAGCCAGCAGGTCGGCCGAATTGATCATGGCAAGCGTACCAGACAGTACAACATACGATGAAGCCCGGAACGGCGCCGCCGCGTATCTTCAATCGAGACTTTCGGCAAAGGATCATGTCACCGATGAGAACTTTGAGATACCCATCATTGATCTGACTCCCTCATTTTCTGTCTCTCTTGAAAGCCGTAAAGCAGTCGCAGCCCAAATTCGACAAACGTGTGAAACCGTTGGGTTCTTCTACATCACAAATCACCAGATCCCCGAAGCAGCCTGTAATGGAATCTTGCGCCAAGCCGAACGCTTTGTGCATGAGCTCCCACAGAGTAAGAAGGAAGAGCTACATCTGAAGAACAACAAGTTCGGCCTGGGGTGGGAGCCAAGTGAATACACGTCGATCGCGGGTGACAAAGAAGAGAAAGAGGTGTTCAACTTCGCGTATGAGGCGGCGCTCGATCCTACTGGTGGCGATGGAAAATACGAAAATCTGGACGGGTCGACAGAGAAGGCCAACTTGTGGCCGAACGAGCAGGATTTGCCTGGGTTCTACCAGGTAAGTTGTACCTGGACGAAATGCATATGAGACGTCTACTAACTTCGTATCCTCACCTCTGCAGGGCGTCAAAGATTACTATGGCGCTGTAAGTCTTTTTGCATCCTCAACTCATCAAAGCGCCACGCGGGCATGCTAATTAGTAATTCTTAGGTACTTAGTCTCGCCCGTCATTTGTTCCGGCTGTTTGCGCTCTCGCTCGATCTCCCTGAAGACTACTTTGACTCTATGACCACACACCCTGGTGGCATCGCGCGACTCCTCTACTACCCACCTCCTAGAACGTCTCTTACAAATAACCCTGTACCAACACAGGAGGAGCAGATTGGGCTCGGCGCTCATTCAGATTACGAGTGCTTCACGTTGCTCCTCACTTCCGAGACTCCAGGTCTCGAAGTTTTGAAGCCTTCCGGTCAATGGCATATTGCTTCGCGGGTTCCTGGTGCCCTAATCGTAAACGTCGCTGACTTTCTGATGCGCTGGACAAATGGGCTCTATAAGAGTACGGTGCATCGTGTCGTGAATAGGAGCATGGAGGCGAGGTATTCTGTGCCTTTTTTCTTCAGTTGCAACTATGATACAGTAATTGAGACGTTGCCAACATGCCTAAAAGAGGGTGAGGAAAATCGATGGAAACCGGTCAGGGCCGGACAGTACATTCTGGAAAGGTTGAATGCTACGACGGAATATGGTGCAGGCTTCCAACAGAATGAAGGGAAGTAATAGCAGGATCGCGAAGACGAAACCCGGCCATGGCATCTATGTTAGTGAAACAGCAATTGACAAAGTATGTATCAGATTCCTGCGCGAGGTGTCCAAAATTAGGAAGATTACAGGGGGAAACACGACGCCACTGGTGACATCATCGACGCGCTACTGACGCGACTTCTAGGAGTCCTTGCGCACCTCATCAACAACATCGCTCTGACAAACGCAACGAGCTTCGTCTCATGCAACATGGCGAATCTGACGAGCTTCTATCATCTGCAAAGTTGAAATCATATGGATCTGAAGTACAGCTCTATCTAGGAAACTTATCGTGCTTGTGCCAGGCGCCCAAATCATAAAGCCTGTATCGCGAGAAGTGTTTACGGGGTTACGAATAACAACATCCACGATATTTGCAGCGTACTACTTGAGCAGACTTACTGGGAATTGCACTCAAATGCGTACGAAGGACATGGTTCACAATCCTGGGTCAGAATGGTCCTTACTTTGGAGACTCCATCCAATCTAGGATCGACCTGACCTTCCTTACCGACACCGAGATGAACACGGGACACTATAACTAGGTTGGCAGTTACTACGTTGGTATCTCTCGCGTTCTTGACGAATGAGATGCGTCCCTTTCGTGCTGATGCGACCGAGCCATCTTGGTGCTCAATGGTCGACGCGCACAACGGTAACAGTACAGATACAAAAACCATTCAAACAAACTTCAGAGAGTTTCAGAATACTCACGGAACTTGAAACGGCTATAAAGATTCCCTATGTCACCTGCGAAGCGTAGAAAAACCGGCGGTGCGGAGATGAAGACGAAGACAAAGACCAGTGAGCGAAAGCCGCTCCCAGTGACTGTTCTCTCTGGGTTCCTGGTACGTGACAGCGAGATACATGTAGCCATATGCTGACAACAGTAGGGAAGTGGTAAGACGACCTTACTCAGGCACATCCTGCAGTCACCGGACCATGGCTTGCGAATCGCCGTTATCGTCAACGACATGTAAGGAATCTCCCTGTATGAACTGCGTGCGAGACGTAGGCTGACTCCATATGTGCGCCTTTCAGGGCATCGGTGAATGTCGATGCGAACCTCATCAGCCGTGGAAACAGCAAGAACAACAACGGGGAGATCCGTGTCAAGGAGAAGGTAAGTCTTAACTATACAAACTGTGTATGAAACATGTACTAACTTCGTACCTCCACGTCTGTAGATGATTCAGATGGAGAACGGTTGCATCTGCTGCACGCTCCGCGGCGACTTGCTGGTTGAACTTGCACGCCTTGCTTGGAACGAACAAGGATTTGACCATGTGGTCATAGAAAGCTCTGGCATCAGCGAGCCACAACAGGTTGCGGAGACTTTTACGACAGAGCTTACTGAGGCAATGATCGACGCCGAAGGGATGGAACCTGATGAGAAGGAGGTATTCGCCAGGGTGTAAGTTACTGGTAGATGTTGCTTTCCAAGGTTATTGCTGACTTGGATACTTGGATTACAGCGCGAAGCTGGGCGGTTTGAAGGCCATTGCGACCGTCGATACCATGGTAACTGTGGTGGACGCTTTCCGCTTCTTTTCCGAATTCGATACTGCTGAGTTCCTGCAAGACCGTTTCGGAAGGGACGAGGTACCAGACGAAGACCAGCGGACTATCTCCGATCTCTTCGCCGACCAGATTGAGTTTGCCAACGTTGTCATCGTCAACAAGATCGACAGGGCAGATAAAGCAACTCTGGGTCGTGTCAAAGGCTACATCAAGTCGCTCAACCCAAAAGCTAAGATCATCGAATCCAGATATTCCAAGGTAGATGTCCGCGAGATGCTAGTAAGTTGTAGCCGTATGGAATTGAAGTGGGATATATACTGACTTCAATTCTCCATATCTGCAGAACACGGGGATTTTCAACTTTGGTGAGGCTGTCGCAAGCGTTGGATGGCTGCAGTCGTTACATGAAATGACAGTCATGGATGTTCATGGCAAGAAGCGTATCGCGCCTAGGCCGGAAACACTGGAGTAAGCCACCTTTTATCCAACGCTGTGCTTTAGCTTATCTGTATCCAGGTATGGCATCGGATCTTTTGTTTATCGCGCCCGAAAGCCATTCCACCCACTGAAACTATACAAGCTCATCGAGGGCAAATTCATCCTTTTACAAGAGGAGGCCGAAGATGTGGATGACGGCGAAGATGACGAAGAGGAAGATGAGAATGTGGTTGATGGTTCATCTGAATCTGGAAGGGCCAGCGTCTCTGGGGACGATTCCGATGAGATGAGCGATGACGACGCTGCCCCTCCCATGGATGACAAGCAAATTCTGGCCAACAAGAAGGCATGTGCTTACTTCAGTGGCTTGCATCGAAGCAAGGGCATATTCTGGCTCGCAACGCGTCCCAACCAAATGGGCTCATGGAGCAGCGCAGGCGCAATGCTGACGCTCGGATCTGAGATGCCATGGTTCTGCTGCGTAGCTGAAGAAGACTGGGGCGCCGACGACGATACACTAAAGGCCATCAGGAACGACTTTGAGGGCGAGTGGGGTGACAGGCGACAGGAGATCGTTTTCATTGGGGAGAAGATGGATGTTGATGGTTTGACGAAAAAACTCGATGCATGCCTACTTACTCGCAGTGAGATGAAGAAATGGGAGGAGGTTATGCACGATGAGAAATCAGACGATGATGAGAAGGAAGAGACTCTGCAGGAGATTTGGGACGATGCTTATTGGGCCGAATGGCCACGTGCGCAAGATGAAGAGGAGCATGACCACGATCACCATCATGGCCACAAGCACTGAGCAATGATGTGGGCGTTGGCACTGTCAAGTTACAGATTGTATGGGAGGAACCAGACGCTAGCAGTGATGTCATTCACGCTAGGGGAGCTTCTAGCCGAAGATTCCGCCAGTGACCATCAATTGGGCGCAGCTCTGGTTCCTTTATACATAAGCTTTTTACATGAGTTTTGCGAGATGGAATATTTGACATAGAGAATGGAAATTTTGCTTAGTTTGAGAAGATCAAGCAGCTTGTTCATAGCTCTATTTGACAGACCAACTGTATTGCTCGAGTCGTTCAGGCTACGAAGGTAACGTCGTTCAACACCTGGCTGTTGAAGTTCGTTCAACGACTTCTCAAGATTTCGGAGAAACTACATTAGTATTTCCGCTAGTCGTTGATCCTGCAATTATTCACGCCCGTTACTATAGTGCTTGCCTAAAGCAGTTGCGGAGGCAAGCCCCCGCTTCAAATATGGCAATCCTTCCCCACAATCCCTCGAGCATGGCACATCTTATATAGGTCGTTGTATCAGCATGTTAACATTGGAACAAATCGTCTTCTTATTGCTATCCAAAATGGCGCTACCCTCAGTGTTTGTCGGACTGGCACTAGTCGGCTCCAGCTATGCGCTAGTGTCGCGAGATGGGACAGGCCGCCTACCTGCGATGGGTTGGAGTAGCTGGAACGAGTATGAATGCGCCATCAACGAAATCGTCTTCCTGGATACCGGTGCGCTCCTTATCTCCTTGGGATTGAAGGACCTTGGTTACAATTATGTTAACATTGACGATTGGTAAGAAGTTGTGAAGGATTGCGTGAGACATACGCTGACCTTGTATCTTCACCTCTGCAGTTGGAGTGACAAGGCATACCAGCGCGATAATGTTACAGGAAAGATTCGTCCAGATTACATCAAATTTCCAAACGGCATCAAACATACAGCAGACGAGATCCACAAGCTTGGACTGAAAATTGGTATCTACGGTGATGCAGGAGACAAAACATGCGGCGGGTATGCTGGCTCTCTTGGACACGAGCAAGTAGACGCGAAGACCTTTGCTGACTGGGGAATCGATTGTGGGCCAACCTAGTAATCACCAACATTCATTTACTGATTCAACGCAGATCTCAAATACGACAACTGCGCTGTCCCTGATGAATGGGACGACGAGTACCGGTGGTGGCCAGAGAACTGGTTAGGTGGGCCGCCAGCCGAGAACCAGACTGCGGGCGGTGACGGGGAAGCCAGGCCTGTTGCCGCGCCCCCAGGATACGACTGGACGACGTCCAAGAGCTTTGCGCGTTACAAGATTATGAGTGATGCCCTAATTTCGACAAACCGTACTATTGAATACTCGCAATGTGCCTGGGGACATGCCCATATCGAGCAATGGGGTAACAGTACTGGTCACAGCTGGAGGATGTGGGGTGACATATATCCGGAGTGGCTTGACAAACACCAAGTAAGTATTTGGCATATACGACGCATACAAGGCGCACACTGACTTGATGATGCCGTCTTTTTAGTACTCTTGGGGACTCATGCCTATCCTCAATCATGTGAGTGGTTCTCCTAGCATGGACTGCATGTGAGACAGGTACTAACCACGTACACCGGTCTTTAGGCATCCTTCTACAACAACGATACCGACTTCTGGGGACATGGCGACTGGGATATGCTCGAAGTGGGTAACGGAAACCTTACAGTCCAAGAAAGCCGTTCTCATTTCGCTCTTTGGGCTGCTCTCAAATCGCCTCTTATCATCGGTACCCCGCTTCATGGCATCAAACCTGAGATCTTAGAGATCTTAAGTAATTCGGAGCTCATCAGCTTCAATCAAGATCCAGTCGTAGGTGCTGCAGCCAAGCCCTATAAATGGGGTGTCAATGCAGACTTCACCTGGAACCAGACTCATCCGGCTGAGTATTGGAGTGGGTTGTCTTCCAAGGGAGTGCATGTCTTCGCGCTGAATACACTGAATACAACTCAAACCAAAGTCATCAACTTCGCGGAGGTACCAGAGTTAGAAGCTAACGGTGAGTATACTGTCTTTGATTCGTGGACTGGAGAGGAGCAGGGAAACTTCAAGGGGCGGTACGAGGCCGCTGTTGAGCGTCATGACACTATGGCCATCAGACTGGTTGAAACGAACGGGTCTAGCTCTGGGATGTCGCACGGTCAATTGTGAGGCGCGCAATACGAATGAACAGTAGCGTTGAGACGGCAGGAAAACGCGGGGGTCTGTGCGCTTTTGACGTGACGTCGACGTGTCGGACTTGGGCGTCATTAATTCCGGGTATATACATCACCAGAACGGGCCTGCTGTGCATCTCATCTTCCAGCCACCTTTTTTTTTTGGTCGCGCCTTCCTCCCACGCATTGATGCTAATGCGTACACCTAGTGGTTACTGATGCCTGCAGCTGATCAATAGCAAGTTCACAGCTAAAGAGCCAGAACTTGGTTCGTACCGATGATGGCGGCGACACCACCACCCACGATTTAGGACTTGAGCCTTTCTTGGGGCACATCAGTCTCTTCTGGTTTCATCGTCGCTGGATGCTCCGGGAAGTCGGACTACCATCAGAAGCCATCGCGATGTGTGGCGCGAAGTCGATTGAGTTCCAAGAATTCGTGCGTCGCGTTGAAAGTCTGCAGCGGTCATCTCTAGCTCCTTCGATGACTTTCGCCTCCGATGGCAAAGTAGTGGTCGAACGCCTTCGGCCCATGGCGAACCTGCAACTCTCTTATCGAGGACTGTCCCTTCTCAGGTCAATTATGGATCTCCTGCTTGGCTTTACTGCAGCACGTCAACAGCCAACAAATGCGCATCGGTGCCTCGACTACGCTTGGAGAACGCGTCTATCAACCTTTTACTTTGCCGCAATGTCGACACGAACCCTACAAGGTACGTTATAGTGGATGACTGTCACGTTCCGCAGCTCGTTCGTGGTCACGCCCAACGGGCACTTGCTCTAGAGGACCTCAGCCCCTACAAAGTCGTGAGAACTTCCACCCACCATATACGAGAAGTAGTTGGTTCTTGTGATTTGTAGAAGCAAGATGTTCCAAGAGTGATGGCAGAGCGACATAGAGCGATGATGTTTGTGGGCATGCGAGCTAGTGCCAGATCCACACTGCGTCATTTACAACCGACTTTCGGTCGCAACAACCGGAACGCGTCCAGCATGCATGCTGGTATATGAGCGGGGTAACGCATATCTCGTATTGAACGACTTGCTTGTTGCAAAGACACGGCATCGGGATGCAGGTCTCATTCTCCGAGGCTAAATACAACAGGATATTCTCCGGATCTACTCCGGACTAAGTGGCGTGGAGAAGCTACCCGATATGCAAGACATCAAGCGACAAGTCTAGGATCTGCACAGCGCTGATCGAGTAAAGAATGCGGGGTGTTCCGCACTCGGTTTTCAACAGGCTCAGGTACAATTTGATCCATCAATGAGAGTCTGGATCGACGTATGTATGGAGCTAAGAACTCAGGTACATAACCTTAGTACTTTCGCAATTCAATCGATGTCCGCAGTCTGATCTCATCAACAACAAACGCCTCAGAGCACATATCAACCCAGATGTTGATAGTAGCGATCCTGGCAGTTGTTCCGGGGGTTATTCCCTTGGTAGTAGCGAACAGCACTCGCCTCTGGTACAAAGCTCCTGCCGACTCGGATGCATGGACAGATGCAATGCCGATAGGGAACGGCCGTCTCGGCGGCATGGTGTTTGGGATACCCGTACAAGAACGCATACAATTGAACGAAGAGACTGTCTGGTCTGGTAGCCATCGTGACCGTCTAAACCAAGACAGCTCGCAAACAGTCTCAGAAGTTAGAGATTTGCTTACACGAGGTCAGGCTGGGGATGCAGAGAAGCTGGCGAACTTGGGCATGATGGGCAAGTGACATCTCTGTACCGAATTCATGCGAGATCAATACTGACTTAGTGCACCTGTCTTTAGGCACGCCCCAAAGTTGTAGGAATTACCAACCACTAGGAGACATGGACATCTTCTTTGATGGCACTAGCGAGTACGATAACACGACGTACGAACGTTGGCTGGATCTTGAGACTGCTGTGGCTGGTGTAAGGTTCAATGTCAACGAAACAATTTACGAGCGAGAGGTCTTCGTGTCAACACCGGACGATGTTCTTGTGCATCACTTTCGAACAACCGGACCTGATAAATTGTCATTTCAAATACGCGTACACCGACCGGAGGATGGTGGCAACGAGGCCTCAGACCAAGATTGGAACGAAAACGGTGTCACATACATGACTGGAGCGACCGGTGGCGTCGATCCTATTGTGTTCACAACAGCTTTGGCAGTAAACACTGATGGTAATGTCAAAACGCTTGGTGAATTCATTGTTGTCGAAAACGCTACGGAAGCGACTGCTTTCTTCACTGCTTCTACCTCATATCGGCACAACAATACACGGATGGCTGTGGACAGCACTATGCAGCTAGCTCGCTCCCGCCCGTACACCGAGCTTCGAAAGCGTCATATCGGAGACTATGCGCCACTCTACAACGCTAGTATTCTGGAACTGAATGGATCTGATGCGGAAGCTAGTAATCTACCAACAGACGAGCGAATCAACGCTACACGCGAAGGTTCCATTGATCCAGGGTTGACCGCCCTATCATACAACTATGGTCGCTACCTACTGATATCGTCATCGCGTAATGGGACGTTGCCTGCAAATCTTCAAGGCATCTGGAACAAAGAGTTCGCACCGCAATGGGGCTCCAAGTACACCGTCAACATCAACCTTCAGATGAACTATTGGCCAGCCGAAGTCACTAGTCTATCAGATCTACACGCACCCCTGTTTGACCTTCTAGAGATCATGCGCAAGGACGGTACACATACCGCTAATGAAATGTACAATACCACTGGATGGATGAGCCATCATAACACTGATCTTTGGGGGGACACTGCGCCTGTCGACAGGTGGCTACCAGCCACGTACTGGACCTTGTCTTCCGGATGGCTTGTTACGCACATACTGGAGCATTATTGGTACACTGGCGACAAAGACTTTCTAGTTTCGAAGTTGGCGACAGTCTCCGAGGCCATCGAATTCTACCTCAACACACTACAGCCATACAGCATCAACGGGACGGAATATCTTGTGACCAATCCATCGGTATCCCCGGAGAATACTTACATCGGTTCGGACGGGAAATCATATCACTTCGATATCTCGCCGACATGCGATGTCGAGATCCTCAATGAACTATTCACAAACTACATTCGTGCGGTTGCCACCCTCAATAATGCCACCACAAACACATCTTTCCTCAGTCGCGTCCGAGAAACCCAAGCCCGGCTTCCTCCATATCGCTACTCGACGCGTTATCCTGGCACGTTACAGGAGTGGATGCAAGATTACGAACAAGCAGAACCAGGCCACCGCCACGTCTCGCACCTATACGCCCTATATCCCGGTACCCAAATCCTTCCACCCGGTGCTCCAGGCTACAACGCCAAGCTTTTCAACGCCGCGGCTGCGACTCTCGAAGACCGACTTTCTCACAACGGCGCTGGAACGGGATGGTCGCGCGCATGGACAATCAACTGGTACGCGCGGCTACAAAACCGCACAGCGCTGGCAGAGAACACGTACCAGTTCTTCAACAGCAGTGTTTACAACAACTTGATGGATGTGAATGAGGGCGTTTTCCAGATCGATGGGAACCTGGGCTTCGTTAGTGGTGTTGCGGAAGCGCTACTCCAGTCGCATATTGTGGATGAGGAAGGCGTACGGGAGGTATGGCTACTACCTGTGCTGCCCGAGCAATGGAACTCTGGGAGAGTGTCTGGGCTTGTGGCTAGGGGTGGATTTGTGTTTGACATTGAATGGGTAGAGGGCAGAATCAGCAGGATGAAGATTCTGAGCCGTGTCGGTGGCGTCGTAGTGATTCAATATGACGGAGGATCCGAAAATGGCACAGTAGCTGGTGAGATGACTACGGCGAGTTCTGGGGTGATTCAAGCGGTTTCTGGTGGGAAGATAAGGCTGGACACAAAGGCGAGCCAGACGATGGAATATGAGTTCATGTGGTGAGCACAGCACTTATGATCCTAGTTCAACGCACTCTCGCGATAGCAATACATAATGCACGTCGGTTTGTGTAACTCTGAAAATTCGGGATAGAGTCGTTCGCAGTACCACAAAGCATTCTGTGGAATGCGCATGTACTAGCTGAGGGGCCTTCAGCACGCACCTCCGATGCCTTGGACGACTAAGACTACGCTGGGTACCTCCTCGCGCATTCTACGGCTCTACCATGTCCTCTAGGCGTCTACTAATGTTAACTGGAAAGCAAGCTGATGCAAAGCTCGGTCAAAACCATTATTTACTAACGCTGAGCGCGGGTGTTCGACTAGAAACCGACTTCCAACAAGCCTATAAACACCACGTCCAATCGATTCCTACTAAAATTTGCGCACCGATTGACAACAGTCCTTCCAGCTACTCAAATTTCTACACACCGTTACCCCACCTTGGTGCGTTAAGGATTATGCCCATCAAACACCCGGAGATGATACCAGCGCAAGGGAGAGTGATGATCCAGCCCATGTAGATCCATGCAACCATGCGCCAGTTGATCGTTCTCCACGTACCATTACAAAGACCGACACCAACAGTGGCGCCAGTAATACACTGAGTAGTCGAGACAGGGAGCGCAAGCTTGGTAGCCAAGATCACAGTGATCGCCGCGCCCAACTCCATCGAAAATCCACGTGCTGGCGAGTGCAGAGTAATCTTATTTCCAAGAGCTCGCATGATGTTGTAGCCGTAAGTCCAGAGACCAACAACAATACCGGCACCTCCGAAGGCGAGAATCCAGAGGGGAACAGGAACCTTGCTGGAGATCTCGCCGGTTGACCAGATGAAATAGATGGCCGTGTATGGTCCGATGGCGTTGGAAACGTCGTTGGCCCCATGAGCAAAAGAGGCAGTAGATGCAGTCATGATTTGCAGGAAAGAGTATGTGTATTCAGCTCTGTTGTCGTAGTGCTCGCCAGTAGCGTGGACCTTCTCGATATCGCCAGACAGGAAATCTTTGTGGCTTTGTTGAGAAACAACATCTTGTTCAACGCCGTGGAAGACTGCATACTTGATCCACCAGAAAGCAACGGCGGGGGTGTACCATGGACCAGGGGGAGGCTGCTTCTTAGGTGTTGAGAGTTGCTTCGCAGGAGTGGCAGTAACTCGATGAGTAGATTCGATAGGGACAATATCAGAGTCGGAGCTAGTGGCCTTCGCGGTTGTAGAGTGAATGGCATCCTTCTCAATGTCATCGTGTATGGGTCGACCTTCTCCAGCGCGCTTTGCCTCGAGCTCCTCCGCGGTAAGATGTCCGGCATAGAAGTCAGGGATGTTGCCAACAGCCATACCCTCTGGACGTGGGGTGGGCTCGGGGCGGCGGAGGAGGAGAGGACCTTGAATTACTTGCCAATCCTTGAGTTCCCAGTCACCCTTGATGATGCGACGGTACAGGAAGGGAATGAAGACTTCGGTTTGAAGGTCAGCAGACAAACTAGGGCAACTGAGTGGCCTGAGAACTTACATGTAGCAACCACAAGGGCAACGACTACACCAACAACGATGGAAACCCACACAGCTTGGATGTCGGTAAGGTCTATCTTCGCAGAACCACCCTTCCAGCAGATGAGGAGTGACAGCAGGAAGGAGGTGACGAAGAAGTAGACTGGAACCATGAAGAAAGCCTTATAAACCGGATTGTTGCGGCGCATTACACCGTACTTGGTGATCAAGAATATGATAGCACCAAAACCACCGGAGATACCAGGAGCGATACCCCAGGCAGCGAAGACCTGAGATACACCTTTGAACGACCAGTTGATCCCTTGGGGGCCAGAAGCGGCAATACCAACACCGATGACACCACCCATTATCGAGTGTGTTGTGGATACAGGCATGGTAAAGCGTGTGGCAATTGTGAGGTACGTTGCAGATCCGACAATGGCACACATCATGCCCAACATGAGCACTGATGGGTCCTAAATTTTCATGTACGGATCAGCCAATGATTCACATTCGTTTTGTTGGCATCGTTGAACTGTATCCCTGCTGGCGACGAGGCGAGCTCGGTTGCACTTGCGGTGAGGGGATACTACTCACATCTTCGAACAGTTTTGTGCTAATGACCTTGGTTCGGATGGTATCAGTGACGCGAGAACCGACCAGCATCGCTCCAGCGAACTCCATCACGGAGGCAATGCACATGGCTTGCTTGAGAGACAATGAACGACTGGCCACAGATGTGGCGAATGAGTTAGCTACATCGTTGGCTAGAGTTTATGATCAGTAAAGTTTACTCATGTGCTTGATGTATTCAAAACAAACCTCCAATGTTCCACGCATCCAGAAATGCGAAGATTGTGCCAATGGCAAAAATGTAATCGAACTGTGGAAGGGCCGGCATCTTGATGACCTATGGTCCTAATGGACTAGTGGTGCTGAACGAATACTGCTTGAGTTTCACCTCGACGAGACACGATACAATATATATAACTACCATGCCAACGTATGTTGGGATCTCGTCATTCAGCCATGGAGAACCTTGTAACGCAGTACTTTAGGCTTCCAACCAACCAGCGCTCGTAGTCGTCTCATGTGCGCCTCCAAAACATCATCTTGGGAGTGGCACGGCGCCAGGAAAGCCTCGTCAGCCCGGGTACGCTTCTGGGCAGCTTGGACGATATGGTTCTCACTGAAACCCAGAGGCTGGTTGGGGCTTCCAACGATGGGTGCTGTCCTATTTGGCATCTCCGCCGACATGTAATTGTGTAGGATGGGAGGATTCGCTTGGCGCCAGGATTCCGCTCGAGACTAGTGCCCGCTTTGGGTTAGCTGTGGTGGTGACGAAGAGCCAATCGCAACTACCACCTGGAGCACGGGTTGTCCATGATAATCGTGGACGGTATAGAAGGAGAAAGTAAGACCAGAGCGGGGATCTTGGAACCAAGAGTAGTTCGAAACCAATAAACCACTTAGGTGTCCTGTCCTTGCCGAACTTCCGTGTTTTCAATACTGGATTCAAGACAGCGATCGCGAATACCAAGGGGCGTCCAGGAGCTGAATACATGGAAGGTGTCTGGAAATGCATGAGATGTTCCTTGCTCCACATGGGTCACCACACCACCGGCGTACTTGGTTGTCGACCATAGGATCATATGAGCTGATCGTTGGTTATGTCTATAACAGGAAGGCGATATGTTCCGCTCCAAAATCGAAAATTTGAGTTCTTTCCCTGGTCAGCTTCAAATAGCTTCTCAGCCGGTCCCTGATTGGAACGAGGTTGAGATTGGGGTATTGACCGCCTGTGTTTGTCCTGATGTGATCATGGATGCCTCAAGCCTGAGAACTGGTGCACTGTACATCCAGAGCACGCGAGCTCGGATGAAGACCTGTAAAAACTACGAAAAAAGCCCGCTGACAACCAGAGGCATGATAAGGTCCACACTTATGCGCCTGACCACTCGTACGAACATGCAACAAATGACAAGAGGCGCCAATGTGGCTGTCTTGTCAGTACAAGCGCGCTTGGTAGGAACGCCCTGCTGGAACGATATCTAGCCAAGACATGATATGCGCCCATTTAGTGGACTGATGTTCCATTGTCGAGAACCTGCGGGCCCTAAGGCGCATACTGGGTGAGGCGTATGTGTCTTGGTATGTCCAGTAGACTGTCGATGCCCAGTTTTTCGAGGACTCAGTCGATTGTATACGAGAGGAAAAACGGCGGTCAATTCGCGCCGTATTGGATGGTTCTCCATACTCCTTGCTTCGTGCACATCAACATGGAAAATGGGAAGCATATACATGCCGGCGTGTATAGAATCGGATTGACCAACTGTATTTGCTCCTCGAGTACGATACATACACTTGTTTGGTCTGTTTCAGGCACAAAGAGAGATCTGAAAACTCACAGGAATATCGTCGTACTTGAACCCGTACCAGTCTTCACGGGCATCCTCCGATTTGTAGAGCGAGGAGATAGGATACGATGTTGGAACTGGTGAGCACGCAACGGCGCATGAGGTTCGCTCGTGTAATATCCCACAATGGCCATACTTATTAGGAAACGGAGACGCGATCATATTTGGTTCAGGGCAGCGGAGGATTCCGTCAAGAGCAAGCGTGCATGGGTACTTCAGTACGCGCAGACTATTTGGTTATCATATATCCTGCTTTCCGAACCTTTTTTGAAGATTTCGAGTTATGCTGTGTCGTCCTATCGAGGGGTTGGGCGAAGGCAAGGAATCGGACAGGAGCTTTGAGGTGGTTTATGGATGTAAGACAGCTCCGTGGACGATGAAGCTTGAGAGAAGTGTTGAAGGCGGGGAGCGCTAAGCCCAAGACAGGTGCAAAATGGAAAGCGCGCGGCCTAGCGCGAAATCGCGACGAAAGCGCGTCCTTGTCTCCCCTAGCGACGACGTGCCTGCCCCTCAAGCAACACCAACCCTCACGATTGACAATACACGACACATAGAATGGCGGACAGACAAACACCTTTTTCCATCAGTCTCTTCGGCAGCCAAGCCGGCGATGGCCCTCAAGATGCAGCTGCGCCTTCGCGCGTACAGCAGGCGCTCGTCGACTTTATCATGGACTTTACTCTTGACAACATCTTTGTCTACCGGTAGAGAAGACTGTTCAATGCACCGGATGCGCTCCTCTAACTAGTCGCAGAGATCAAATACGCGAGAACGTGCTCTTGAAGCAGTACTACTGCGATATCGATGTCGCGCATCTCATCAGCTACAGTCCAGAGCTTGCACACGATCTCAGACAGAACCCAGCAGAAATCATACCCCTCGTATGTGGCACAGCTCAGCGTTGCATGTGCATGCTGACAAAAACTAGTTCGAGTCCGCATTAAAGTCGTGCACACAGCGCATTGTTTACCCCTCACAAAAGAACATTCAGCTCCCTGAGCACCAGCTGCTCCTCCACTCGAACGCTTCTGAACTTTCAATTCGCGACCTGACCGCAACCAACGTTTCCCAACTCGTTCGCATACCCGGCATCATCATCGGTGCCTCGACGCTCTCGTCCAAATCAACAGCGCTCGCCATACGATGCAGGAATTGCCAGCACGAAGAAATCCTTCCTGTATCAGGTGGCTTCTCAGGTGTGTCTCTCCCAAGGACATGTGGCAGGAAGCGAGGAGAGGGGGAGAGCGGAGAACAGTGTCCGCTGGACCCTTACTATGTCATGCACGAGCGCTGTCAGTTCATCGACCAACAAGTGCTCAAGCTGCAGGAGGCGCCCGATCAGGTTCCAGTCGGTGAACTACCACGACACATCATGATATCTGCAGACCGCTATCTGGCGAATCGTGTCGTCCCAGGTACACGGTGCTCGGTCATGGGTGTCTTTTCTATTTACCAGCAAAAGGGTTCTAAACGTGCTGGCAATGCCGCAGTAGCCATTCGTAATCCATACATCAGGGCAGTTGGCATTCATGCAGAAGTCGACCACGGCAGCAAAGGCAATGCTGTCTTCACTGAGGAAGAGGAGCAAGAGTTCTTGGAGATGAGCAGGAGACCCGATATCTATGAAGTCTTTGCACGTTGCATCGCGCCCTCCATCTACGGAAACCAGGACATCAAGAAGGCTATCGCTTGTTTGCTCATGGGTGGTGCGAAGAAAATTCTGCCGGACGGAATGAAGCTTCGTGGAGACATTAACGTGCTCCTCCTTGGTGATCCTGGTACTGCCAAATCTCAACTCTTGAAGTTCGTTGAGAAGGTCTCGCCAATCGCAATTTACACTTCTGGCAAAGGATCCTCAGCAGCCGGTTTAACAGCATCTGTGCAGCGCGACCACAATACACGAGAATTCTACCTCGAGGGTGGTGCCATGGTCCTAGCTGATGGCGGCGTAGTGTGTATCGACGAATTTGACAAGATGCGCGATGAAGATCGAGTAGCCATCCACGAAGCCATGGAACAACAAACCATTTCCATCGCCAAAGCAGGCATCACCACGATTCTCAACTCGCGAACCTCGGTGCTAGCAGCCGCTAACCCTATCTTTGGTCGCTACGATGATATGAAGACACCTGGTGAGAACATCGACTTCCAGACTACCATCTTGTCACGTTTCGACATGATCTTCATCGTGCGCGATGAGCATGATCGCGGTCGTGATGAGCGGATAGCAAAGCACGTCATGGGCATTGCGATGGGCGGTCGAGGTGTTGAAGAGACAGTGCAGGCCGAGATTCCAATCGAGAAGATGAAGCGCTACATCACATACTGTCGGCAAAAGTGCGCACCGCGTCTGTCGCCCGAGGCGGCAGAGAAGCTTTCCAGTCACTTTGTTAGCATTAGGCGGCAAGTGCATGCATCGGAGATCAACGCAAATCAACGCTCGAGTATTCCCATCACTGTCCGTCAACTAGAAGCTATCATTCGTATTACCGAGTCGCTAGCCAAGTTGTCGCTGTCGCCCATCGCAGACGAGTCACATGTAGATGAGGCAATCCGTCTTTTCCTCGCTTCTACCATGGACGCAGTAAATCAAGGTGAAGGCCAGAGCTCGAAGGAGCTTATGGATGAAGTCAACAAAGTCGAAGAAGAACTCCGACGACGTATGCCTATTGGATGGCAAGTCAACCTGTCTACGCTCAAGCGTGAGATGGTGGATGGAAAGGGTTACTCGGAGCAAGCACTTGCTCGCGCACTGCATGTCATGAATGCACGTGAGACGATCAGATGGAGACATGGCGGTAGTGTAGTGTTCAGGGCGAGCGCATAGGCTAAGGACATGATTTGAATGGGCGAAATGGCGTCTAGCGTTTGTGGTGTTTGCATATGTGCTGTGGGTGCTTTGAGCAGAGTTTTCGGGCAGGGCGCACACTGGAAGTGCTTCACAACGAGGTTCATGGAGCGTTGGCAACGCAGAGCTGTATTACGACGTCTTTCATCGAGATGTTCCCTGGACAACTCCACCAGACGTTTTCTCTCTCACGCTATATAAGGCTGGATACCCAGCATGGGTACTGTAGGTCATCTATACTGTCTTTACCCGCTCTACTAGTGTGAAGGGAGTATCGAGATACAGCCCTTGAACTTTGAAGATGCCGACATACACTGTTATGGCATTGACTATGCCATGGAACTGTCCGCTGTCGACCGTTCGCTCTACTCCCAGAGCGCGATGGGTCCTTGGCATGCTGTCTTGCATGACGAGTCGCTTCCGCCGCTCGCTGGTGGTGGCATGAGTTGTCGGAGTGAAGAGTTGATCCGATCCGCTCCGAGCTCGGCGTCGCTCGGGGAAAGTCGTCGGCTGATGGTTCGATCTGATAACCCAGGATCTTCATCTGATAACACTCGTCCACCTCATTCGTACCTCACGCTGCAGGACGTCAACATGTCCAACGACGCTGCTGCACCCGAGAACGCCAACACTCCGGTTTCAGATCACAATTACAGTGCTGTTTCATCGCCCGCAGCATCTCCTGAAGGCAGTGCATTCGGGGCTGCAGGCTCTGATGACCGCCGCTCCTCTACCAGTCGACGTAAGTAGCACTTTTGCTTTTGCCGTGTACCTTGTGCCAGCGGTTCGCCGCGGCTGTCGGCTGCAAGACATGTCGCAACCGCGTGTCTGACCCTCGCCCGCTTCACGACAACTGACAGCCGCCCAGACCTCATTCCAAAGGCCCAGCCGACCTCATTGACCGCCGCCACGTTGTCTGCCACCAGCAACACAAATGGCCCCTGCCTGTCGGGCGGGGGCCCTGCGAGCAAGCACCACACCGTCCCGCCCCGCCCCAAGCCCGGCCGCAAGCCTGCAACTGAAGAGCCCGAATCTAGGCGGAAGGCTCAGAACCGTGCGTCGCAGCGCAACTTCCGCGAACGCAAGCAGAAGAATGTCCAATCCCTGATTGAGACTGTCAACAGAATAACCCAAGAGATGAAGGACAACAGCAGCGCGTACGAACGCTCCTTGCAACATATGCAAGAGCAGGTGCACTACCTCGAAAACCGTAACAGAGCGCTAGAGGAAGAGTTGAAGATGTACAGACAAGCCGGTACCCCAGATGCTCAGGGCCTTTCCATGAACCCTCAGCATGCGTCTCACGAGGAAAAACACGAGTTTGATATGATGCGTGGAATCCCACCCCACGATCAGCCACTTGAGAACATGCAGTCAGGCTGTGACCGGTGCACCCCCGAACATTGCGCATGCCTCGCTGATCTTACCCATGACTTGCAGTTCTCGGGCGAGGCTATGACCGGAATTCTTCGCGATGGCCATGAGGACTTGGAAGACGAAAAGCATCCTCACGTGGAATATGAGGTCGACTTCACCGAGAAGTTCAAAACGAAGCACCACCCCGCTGCATTTGCGCCCCCAGTGGAAGAGGCCAAGATTACAGACTGTGGCTTTTGCGAGGGACAGAAGGACATATGCATATGCGACCCTCCTACTCGTGTAGACAGTGCCGACGAGTCATCCTCATTGGCGCATAAGCCGAGTGGCTCCTCGGGCAAAGACGTCAAGCCTAAGATGGTTATGACTGGACCAGGCTCTTGCGCTGATTGCCAGTCAAATCCCCAGCAGCGAGCATGGTGTCAAAGGGTTGCTCAGCTCCGAAGTGAAGAAACCCCTTCGAGTTCACGTCGCAATTCAAGCAAGAGCAGCTCGCTCGACGTAATGGAACCCAAGGTCTCCACTAGCATTGACATGAGGGCTGGTTTCTCATCACCCGTGGGTACTGGAAGAACGGTCGGTTGCAGCGAAGCCTTCAAGCTACTCGACGGCCGCGTCTCAACGGACCCGAACGATATGGACTGGCGTCAACTGAAGCCCGTTCCACAGACATTTGCACGACAAGAGGCTCGCAGAGACACATTCACCATGGAACCCGGCATGTACAGTGCGATGGAGCTAGATGCAAGCAGCATTCTCACTACTCTTCAACACGCCCAGCGCCCTCTGAGGCCACGCCCGTCTGACGGCCCCCATGCACCACTGATCGAGGAAGCTGAGGAACGGCGCAGAGCGTCTTATTCGCCCATGACCAAGGTCGAGGACCATGCCATGCTTGATGCTGTTTCGCATTACAATATCGGCCGATAGCACTCTGCTCACTCCAGTGTTTGATCTACCACACATTTCCTTTAGCACTTCTGTCCATCATTTGCGGTGCTGGCATGCACTTCAATTTATATGTTGTCCTGCATCATCTCTCATGTGCATAGAGCCATGAGCAAACTCCCGAGTCTGAACGCTCTTTACGATGCAAGGACGGGGATGATACCCTTTTACTTTTCAAAACCTTTCCTACTAGTTCTGTAGAATATGCAGGTGGTTACTCCAACCAACGACTAGATTAATGACGAATTGAGACGAAACTCCCAACGCAATCGGCGTTGATGATCACATGATACTCTACGATCGATATGTGTACTTGCTCGTGACTATCGCTCTATCCTGTCTTGCTCTCAGCTCCTGAGGAGCGAGTCGAACAGCCGTCCGTGCTCAATTTCGCGGCTTGGCTAATCAGCGTGTGGCTTTGGCAATCAGACCATCACGGAACTTGCATTTCCATCTTTCGAGTTCAGACCGTCATTCTAACTCGACATCAGCCACTTAAAACAAATCTGTCTACGCGTACACTATAGAGTTTACACCGCCAATATAGGCTGGAGATGGTTCGGGGCTGGCTTCGCGCTGTGAATGGTGACAGAGGATTCCGGCTTCGCATCTTATCTGATGATCTGATAAAAATTCTGCTGCGCTAGTCCTTGAAAAAGCAAGGCGAGCTGCGTGCGGGGAAAGCCTTCACCCGCGCCCTCGTCCTAAGAAATACAATGAGAACAATGTAGCACCATGCCGGTCATTGAAGAGATCAAAAAAAACTAGCAATGCACCATATCGAAGTCTGGGACGCGTCCTCGCAATTTACCAACTTCCGAACTTCCCTTCCGCACTACACTCCACTGGGAGATCGTCTCTCCTTGCCGATATCCAACATCGGCCTTTCTATATTCCTTTGCACATGCCATCATCCCTTGTCCGCTTCCTTCTTACTCTCTCTCGACAGCATCGCTACTTCTTCGCGCCATTAACAACAATCTCGTTTCCTTGTCCAGTCCATTGACCATGCGGTCCAGCCCTTACAGCAACCTACAACACCATGTTATACTTTATTCCAGATACACTAATCGTTCTAGCAAGGGAGCCACATACCTGCACATCGACCCCCCATCGTTGCGCGTTCGTAAGAGCAACATTGGCAGCTTCTTGCTCTAGAGTTGTTGCGGCCTGTGCCAGCTTGCCACCTATTGCACAAAGTTCTCCACCTAGCTTATTGAGGTCGGCGGCGAGCTTGAGGAGGCTGTCTGGGGTGTTGTGCGACATTTTCAGGAATATAGGTGGGTTATTCGTGAAGTTGTAGATATAACTATTAGTCAACTCGATCTTGAGCTACCAACGTGCTGATTGTAAGTTATGATCACGAGCGAAGATGTTAAGGCTGGTCGATAGTCGAGAATTAGAAGAGCAAGGAAACCAACATGTAGTGATGAGGTCGTACGTAGCAGCGGTGATATAAAGTGCTGGTTTGTTTGCTCACCTAGATTACCGCGTCAGTCAATGAACGAGCATTCCATGTTGGCGCGAACACTGCCAAAACAACGATGCTGAAACTCATAGACGAGCAAATTCGCCGGCGTCACATTCCAAGAATTCAATGGCTGAATGATTGTTTAGTCTTCACACGCAATGTTCGCTACGTGCGTGCTAGCATCAGCGCGATGTTTATGGAAAGTATTTGAGCTTTCAGTGTAGCTCAAATCATTGGTAAGACATATTATAATCAAACCTTTGTCCATTACAGATACTATATTCGAACGATTCTCACCCAGACACAATGTCATCTTCCTCAAACAGACACGCACTCGCGCCCACCGTGGCTCAACGGGATGCAGATTACCGGTACAGCCAGCAACTCACGAATTTGCTTAATGAGATTACCGAGCTCAACAAGACTATTGGTGAGACAGCTGCGGAATACCGACGTCAGTCAATACCGCCATGTGTGTCGCTACCACTGACGCGTACTAGGCGAGATCTCGATACAAGCCCGAGCAATGACATGTCTCAATATGAAGGTGATGTGAATCACGTACATACTTGATCCTGTAATCAAAGTAGATGCTATCACGGCGGAAAGGATGAGCAGGATGTTTCCAGAGATTGCAGAGTTCTTTACACTTGATTGAGGCATGGAACATAGTTGAGAGCACATCTTGAAGGTACTATGGTTCGACATGTAAGATGAAGAAATCACAAAGTTGATGATATAGTGCTGTATTTTGATATCATAGTTCTCAACCAAGTCTAGGATCGTTCTTGAACAGAGCAAGACGCGCAAGTCGCCTTCGCTCTGGTGCACTAACTGGAATGACTTTCTCTCCTCCAGTTTCTTCCAACTGTTGTGACTCCTCCGTCGCTTGACTCGCGTTTTCCCCTGCCGTCTGAAGGTTTGCTTCCACTCTTCTCTGCACATCGTGCATGTACAATCCCTCATCCATTTCTTCATCTTGGTCTCCCACAGTCAACTCACGCACCTCTTTATCGAGCTTCATCTTAGTCTCTCGTACTATCTCCGCTTTTCGTTCTCGAAGTGCAACTTCACGCCGTGCTAGCGCTTCGCGGGTCTTTTCGCAATTCGCCAGTTCGGCTTCTATGAGGCGAAATTCAGCGTCTGGTGTAAGAGATATTGGGGCTGTTGTAGCCACCGCTTGAGGGGGGCGGAGGGGTATGCGTAGCGCCGGATGTGTAGAGCTATCTTCTTTCAATGGTTTTGGATGCATGGTCGGAACAGAAAGAGGACCATTGGGGTTCTCTTCTGGTCGAAGCGCCGTGTTTCGTTCGTCGAGCAAAGGTTCCAGAACGCCGTCTTCTGCATTTTGCTCACCTCCGGCTAGAGCGCGCGACATAACGGGGTGAATAAGGTATGCTAATGAGATGGTCATGAGTTCCGCTTCTTGTAGCAGGCAGCAGGGCTAGAGGTCTCGAACGCATGGGCAAACCGAGGAGTTAATTTGCGTTTGCTATGACTGTTGGTCACTGTGGACGCACTGGCTTGCGGTGTGAATAGTGTGCTATCACACTGTATAGTTATAGTATGTTTGCTTGGACTCAGATTCTGTATATTGGTTTACGTTACACACTGAGGGCTTGCATGCTTTCACGTGAACCGCTCAGCGAGTACCACGAATGCGGTATCTACGCCATAGACTCTCTTCGCATTGTCGCTAGTATATCCAACACAGCCTGTCTTGTATCCTTCTTCTTTAGATTCTTCACCAATACATCCTGCTCGCTTTCAGGTGCCATGCCGGCCGTTTCAGGCACCCTCCTATCGAGGTTGGTCGGAAATGGGTCTAAAGTAAGCGTATCAAGTCAGTATGTGTCTCGAAAGCAGACCTATAGACACATTACTCACATCCTTCTGCGACAACGCTCACGAGGGCTCTAAGTTCGTCGCTGAGCCCTTCCTTTTGATACATCGTGGACATCGCATCCCACGTCTTTTCGACAAGTGCGTATGTATCGACAGACTCCATTGGTTTACCAAAGGCTGATCTATATTGACACATATGAAGTCAGTGTTTGTCTTACATGCAGCTTGTAAAAGAAGATATCTTACGATATTTGCAGCAAGTTGGCTGATCGATTGATATCGGCCGAGTCATTCTGTCCCGCGGCATGGAATAAAGCTGGATTGAAGAACAGCCCGTCACCCATCTCCAGTGGCATAGATACATACTTCTCCAGAAAGTAGTCTGCAAACTCCGGAATACGATACGCCATGTAACCCTCCTCGAACTTTTGACTGAACGGCAAAAGCCTAGTCGGCCCACTCTCTACCGGCATAGCGGAGTGCGCGACTGCTCCCTGAAGTGTGAGAAACTGCGATGCAACTTGCATTGCCTTGGGAAACCTCTCGCACGACTGATTGTCTTGAAACCCAATATGGTAGTCTCTATGAGAGATCTGAGCCTTTGCGCCCGGCTTCACGATGTTGACTTGTGAAGTCAGGCGATGATGTGGACCCAGCCATGCCTCAGAAATTAGCGGCAGCCATGGGTTTGCGTAATATGTTGCAAACGATTCCGGATCTTGTAGGCAGTGCTTTGAGAGTGAGTTCCAGATGCGATCGTTTGCTCCAGCTCCGGCAAAGTGGTCACCGCGTTTGCCAGCCACTTTCTTTTCTTCTGCGATAATGTTTGCGTAAACCCTATTTACTTTTTCAAGCAGGGAAGTGTCTTTGTACAGATCCTTGGTGACGAACACCCCTGGCCCCGAAAGCAGGATGTGATACCATCTGTAATTTGGTGTATGCAATCAGTAGATGTCTCAAATTCACTTCGTAAGTAGGAGTTACGTACTCATCTTGAAGCGCAGAGCGCTCCTCTGGACTGAGCGAGTGGTAATCGGGAAGGTGGTAGATGGGTACATTCAATTCGACAGCTTTCGCAAGCGGATAATGACAGGGCACAGACTCTGTTGTGAGCTTCTTGAAATCGTCCAACGATGGTGGTTTCTTAACAGAGAACAGCCGAGGTCCGATCGGTGGTTGATCGTAACCACTGTGGCTGTTGGACTGTCCGTCTTTCGTGGAGTGCATTGTGGGCGTTGTCTCGAATGAAAAATATCGTGCTGAACCTCATATTTAAGTTGTGATCACGCGTAGTAACAACAATCGCTGACATCCGCAACTGGCAATCCCGCCCGCGAGCGGTCGTTGTTGCTCTATAGGAAAGCGGAGGTGCGGGTTTGCCCCACTTGCGCTACCAGCCTCTTACGCCCTTCTGTCGCGATGTCATCGTCTTCATCATCTTGACTTGGAAACGCTGCTTACCGAAAGAGTCCGGTACGGCCTCTGCCAGATGCGATACATAACCGGCATATAGCCGGGGACTCGACAAATCTCACAATGCCCGAACACCAATAGCGATCGACGGTTAAGGGTCGACCAATGCCGGCATCTATAAGCGCATAGCATGTCCCATAACAGCGGGACGTGTTAAATGTTACTCAAGAGTTTTCGGAAGTGTTGTTCTTTCTTCGACTATGCTATTAGTAGGCTCTAAAAATCGTAGAACCAAAACTCATCAATACCGTCGCTCTGTACGCTGGTGTCCTCATAACATCAACCGTGAATCGTCTCCATGGAACATTGTTCCATTAATGGAGATTCCGTACATCACATTGACGAGGATGTGGAAAAAAATGGACGTCGCGAAAAGACGGAGAGTACGTCATGCTATCGAAGATCATGTTATTGTGACTCGCGAGATTCCTTTTTCACCATCGCATTTCTATCACGATCGCCGTACACGCTGCGAATTCTGCAATCGCGGTGACCCGTTAGCTTCTTGATTAGAATCCCATGTTTCATGTTCCTTCAAACGAAGGTATAAAGAGTACGTAGTTCCAAGAATGATCAAAGTGATTGGAAAAGGAAAGAACTAGCGCTTCGTGCAGATGTCGTCAGCATACACGGACCAGCATCCTTATCATCCGGCTTTGTCTAGACCTCTAGATCCAGTAGTTCTGTGAACTTAGCGCTCAGACTCTCCGTCTTCTTCACTGCCTGTTCGTATCGCTCAATCTCACTTCCTACCCACAGGTGCCTCTTTTCCACCGGAAAGTCACTCTTGACTCTAGCTAGATCGTTCTTCAATTGTTCGAGTAATTGAACAAAGCGTTTGTTATCTTTCGACCGACTTTCCTCTGTAATCTCAGTGCTGCAGACCTCTTGAACAAAATCCAGGATATTCGCTAAGGTAGCAGCACAGGCGCTAAAAGGGCCATGGTGTTGAGGCTCGGAGGGGTGTAGTTCGTTGTAATTCACCATGGTTATCGGCGTAAGACTCGCTTGGGTAGCTTGAAGCTGTTCGTTCTGGTAACCAATGGTTTGAGTTAGAGGACTTTGTAGAAGTTGAGTTTATGATTCAGGAAAAAGAATTCTGGAAACCAGGAGAGTACTCTGCAGCCAATTTGAGGCCGAAGCTCAATAGGAATTGAAGTCACTGTCGTTTTAATGTGGCAAGACAATGCACGTGAAGTGATGTAGTGACTACTGTACATGGCTCTTGGAGGCGAGACTACCTCCGTTGTTTGTGAATATCGACTTTTCCTACGAGTATATGATACCGCACAATTCACACCCAACTTTGTACAGAAACACAATCTAACTGTGTCACTCAGAATGGCAGAGAAGAAAAGTAAGCATGTCGTCTCGAGGTCTTAACGTCTATCTCTTAGACATCTGTGTAGACAGCCATCTCCACATCGTACATCTTCTCCCACACAAGGACAATGACGAGGTGTTGTAACAACAGCCGAGAGCCGTTCACGAGAAAGTGATTCGTGCTCTCGATGCAATCAACAGTGGACCTCCCTCAAAGAGCTGATGGTCATGTCATAACCGGCAAACCGCGGACGCAGTGACAGCAAGGCTACCAATGACGGCGTACGACGGAGGTGAGGGGCCACATCGTTTCAAAGGAGTTATCGGGGTGCCCAGGCTAGAGCAAGAAGAGATGCTGAAGAAGCTGAGCTATCGTATCACGCAGCTCTTTCAGCACTTTCGGCAGACCCATACAATGTCCCACAAGCTCCGCTTAACAAATCGGCTAGCTCTACCCTATCGCAATTCGGATTCGCATCGCGGGTAGTGGATACTGATACCGCAGGTAAGCCTTGACGCAGCGAATAGGAGAATTCCCACATCGGCACTTTGTTTTGCTGCATATTCGCCAAGGCGCAATAGAATCAAAACGTGAAACACATGATATCCCCGGACTTGGCAGCAGCGGAAAGCACATGGGTGGTGTTGGTGAGGCTTGGCTTGGCCACCGGTTATATGTGTTTCGACGTGGTGTTGGGATCCCTTTTTTCATTTAAAGTGAGACTAGAACGAACAAGATGTTCTATGCGACTGGGTACTATGGGCTTATGATGACTTATGACGCCTTGGGGGTGGGTAGTCTGGCGAGAAATAGATGAAGAGTGAGAATAGATGGGTTGGTGATGAAATTTAGGGACCAAAAAAATGGATATCCCTCCAATGACATGGAACGATGCAGTGAACCATGCTGAGATGTCGTTCAGTATAAGTATCTGACAGGTGCCATGTTGTAAGAACCATCGCAATCACTAGCATTCGATACCAACCAGTACATTCGCTTCTCCAACTTTTTACTTTCACTTCTTTTGAACATATTCACCCTCTTCTCTACAACATGAAGCCTGTTGCTCTTTTCGCTTTGCTTGCGCCCCTGGGGGCCAATGCCCACTACATCTTCAACCGCCTCATCGTCAACGGTGCGGCTGTCGGTGGCGACTATGCTTACACCCGTAAGAACACCAACTCCTACATGCCGTCGTTCCCCAACGAGGTCATCAACTCTCCCGACCTGAGGTGCAACAAGGGCGCCAAAGCCGGAGGAGTTCCCACCTACAACGTCAAGGCTGGTGACAAGCTCGGCTTCAAGCTCTTCAACAATGAGAAGATTGAGCACCCTGGTCCAGGCTTCGTCTACATCTCCAAGGCACCTGGCAAGGTTGCTGATTACGACGGCTCCGGTGACTGGATCAAGGTCATGGAGAGCGGCCTCATCAACCCCAGCCAGCCCGGCGTGGACACTGCTTGGGACAGCTGGCAGAAGGACCGCCTCGAGGTAAGTTTCGACTGTTCTGATTACCTACGAGCCATATACTGACTTTGTATCTCTAGTGGACCGTTCAGCAGAACATTCCTGCTGGTGAGTACCTCGTCCGTGTCGAGCACATCGCCATCCACGAGGGCCACGTCGGCAAGGCTCAGTTCTACATGGAGTGCTTCCAGCTCAACATTGCGTCTTCCGGCAAGGGCAACCTTTCTCCCAAGGTCAAGATTCCCGGTGTCTACAGTGCTCAGGACCCCGGCATTGCGTTCAACAAGTGGAACAACCCCAAGTCGTACACGATGCCCGGCCCCAAGATGTGGAACGGACAGTAAGCGACTCGTTTCGCCACTGGTGTCCCATCAGGCAGTCAAGTTGAGGAGGAATCGGCTTTCTTTTACATCGCACGCCCTAGTGGTGCTACTTTCTTGTTCCCGCATCGATAGCTCTCGATCTCAGTAGCTTTTTGACAAATGACGATGCGTTTACCTCAATCTGAGCATTTCCCATGTTAGTGATGCGTTGGGTGATGAAGATTTGGCGCCCGATGCAGCCATGTTAGGACAACATCTGAATCGTGATCGGCTCGCGCTGTATGTTCGAGTGGCGTGCTGAGCTATGGCAAGGCGACAAGTCGTGCGCGACTACTGTTGTTAGATCGCTTCTAGCAGGAAAGCTAGAGGGCTGTCAATATTAGCGTACATCAACAGTGGACAGTTGGGAACATCTGTTCGGGACAGGAGTAGTGTTATAGTTGTCGCGATGCATAACAGACAGGCGACTACACATCTCGTGCATGATCAGGCGCCGAACGAAGTACTATTGTGCAAGGCGCATGCCCAAGATGGAGCAAAACTGGACATGTCGCGGTGTAGAGCTGAAGATTGAGGTGACGTGGTGGGCAAAAGTGGGACCGCATCCTGGCTGGTGCGCCTCGGTTGCTGGGGGAGCGGTCGACTGAATCGTGTTTACCCAACCCAGACGAGACATCAGGCCGCGATAGGCCCTGCTTAGCTTTACACATACCACATCCCCGCTATCAATCGCGGCGTGACTACAGAGAAGTACTCTCTGCTATTGCTACCATCGACTACTGTCTTTCGCTGGAGCTTTCTTGCGCGTCCCACACCTAATCGACGCCGTCTCTCACTCTAATCGACGCATGTCATCCACGCGCCGTGCATGTCCCACACAAGTTGCAGGTCAACCACGAATTAATACTACGACTACAACAACCGAATAATACCCAATATGGCCGTCGGCCAGGCGCTGCCAGTGCGCTTTCCGTGCTGGTGCAAAGCTGTGTATTCATGGGGAGGAGAGGTAAGTTGCGACAGAAGCTGGCTTGTTGCAGCACCTGACCTAACCGCTGTTCCAGACCAAACGCGACCTCGGATTCATAGAAGGCGACCTGATCGAAGTCCTTAATGCCGGTGATGGATCCTGGTGGATGGGCCGGTTAAAGCGCGACAGGCGCATGGTTGGACTGTTTCCTTCCAACTTTGTCGAACTGCTCAGCGAAGACTATCAACCATGGGCGCGCAATGGCAGTGGAGGAAGCATGTCGAGGCAGAACAGTGCCCAGGAGCAGCCAAAGCCAGCACCGCAGAAGCAGAAGAGCACCTTCAGGAAGCCCTTCACGGCTTATGCAGCTGCAGGCGCACCGAATCCTGCTGCTGCTGCGCGAGAGAGGCTCAAGGCAGGCATCAACTCACCAAACGGCAGTGTCAAGACCAAGTCCCCCTTCTCGTCGATGAAGCGGTCGTCTACCGAGAGTCGCGAGAGCCCACCGCTTGCGTCTTCCACAAGAAAACAGTCAAATCTTCGCGCCGTATCACCACGACCTCCTTCCAAGAGAACACCCGTAACACGCGCTATTTCACCAGCACCACCGTCACGTCACGGTTCGCATACACGCGCACAATCATCTCCCGTACCGCCCGCCGACTATCGCTACCAGCCTCGCGCCGTATCACCAGCTCCTCCCATCCGACGCGGCTCGTATATCCCACCACAATCGCATGCGCCTCCAGCACAATACCAGTATCAACCCCGTGGTGTATCGCCTGCACCTCCTATACAACATCGCAACTACGCTAGAGCAGCATCTCCAGCTCCTCCACAACAAATACAAGACATGTACCGAGCAGCTTCTCCAGCTCCTCCAAGACCAAGCCAAGATGTTTACAGGGCACCATCACCAGCTCCTCCCCGACAAAGTCAGGACTATTACCGGGCAGCCTCGCCAGCGCCCCCCGTCCACTACCAACAGCATTCACGAGCTGTATCGCCGGCACCATCCTTTCAGTACCGAGCATACGACCGTGGACCTTCGCCGGCACCATCATTCCAAGAGCGTTCACGTGCGGCTTCGCCAGCCCCTTCATTCCAGTACCGCGCATACGATCGAGGTCCATCGCCGTCTCCGTACCAGATGCAATTGGATGATGACGAGCTTAGTCGCGGCCCATCACCCGCTCCTTACAACGAAGAATACGAAGAAGAACCTGTGGACTCGCCTCCTCCGCCTCCGCCTCCGCATCGCGTCGCTTACGACCCAAGCAGAGCTCCGTCACCTGCACCTCCTTCGCATAATGGCTTCATCACACCAGAACCGCCTTCGCCTGATCCAAGAGCACGCGGTGGACACTTCACACCCTCTCCTCTCACGACAGCAATGAACGATGTCATGTCGTCTTTGCAGGATATGACAACATCAAGAAGCGATGAGTCGCCAGAAGAGCCTCCGACCCCATCGAATCCATGGTCTCCGGAAGCGTTTGACCAAGTCTACCAGGAGTCGGCTAAAAAGGTCAGAGCGCAGTCCGCTATGAGCCGCGGTGACGAAGACGAAGAGGAAGGTCTGCCAGATGTTAACAATTACATGAAGCGCATGGAAAGTCGTCTAAGGCGAATGAAGCAACAAGAGCAAGCTAGGAACGGTGAGCTGTTCATCGGCGATGATGAAGGGCCAACCGTACCTCTGAAAAGCTCACACCAGCGACCCGGATCCTCGATGGCGGATGCTGAGCCAGAGGTTCAGCGAAAGGGCTCGAAGCTACTTAACCATCGCAAATCCGCCTATAACGTTGGACGAAATGCACTTGGACGAACGTTTACGAGCAAAACGAATTCTACGACTACGACACACACAAGCAACAGCACCGATCGCAGTTTGATGTCTGGACACTCTGCTACGAACATGAGTGCTACAAGCGCCGGGAGCTATTACCGCAAGAAATTTGGAAAAGATCGACCAAAGAGCGTCATGAACACCAAAGACACGGCTGGAAAGGGTTATGGATTCGACGACGGACGGCCAGAGACACCTTTCACTGGTGTCACCTATCACTCCAGCCATGCTTCACAGCCGCAAGCCGGTTCCAGCGACATCCAACAAGCTGAAGTCAGCACCCCAGCCACGGACGACCCAGATCCTCTTGGTGGACTGAGGCAGCCACTGAAGACAAAGCGCAGCGGCTTCTTCCGTAAGATGATCGACACTGCGAAGACCCAAGCCGCGAATGCACGCAGCACCATCGACACAATAAGTAGGCCGGGATCCCGGGCTGCCAGCCGAGCTGCTGGTCGTTCCCAGAGTCGCGCCGCAAGCCGCCTGGATAACTCCGAACCGACTGGCATAGAAGGGGGCAAATCGACCCACGCGGTGAAGGAATCTAGGGATACCGGCCTTGGAACGGTAGATTGGGTGCAGGTCCGGCGGGATGTAAATCGGTCCAACTCACTAAGCAAGAACGAGCGAACAGAGCGAGCCGAAAGATGCCAGATGATGGACATTCCTGTTTTGAACCCCATTGAGATCCTGTATGAGTCGGCTGAGGGCGACGAGGGTCTTGATGGTCTTCCCATCACTGAGCCTACTGATTTCGCGGCTTGCAGTCTTGCTCATGTTGACAAGAGCGCGCGCTTCATCAACAGCATTCCTCTTGGAACGAACCCAGCGACTTTGGCACAAGGCTATGTTTGTCGACCATACCGAAGCGATATTCAACGATTACGAGCTATCTTCACATGGGTCAGCGAGCGCATATCGTGGGAAGAAGATTTTGAGGGTCAGATGGATCCGAAACACGTACTTCAAAGCAAGCGCGGATGCTCTGAAGAAATCGCCATGGTCGTGGCAGAGATGTGTGCTTCTGTTGGAATGCACGCTGAAGTTGTCCGTGGCTATCTCAAGACACCAGGCGAACCCTTGGACCTAGAGAGCGTCGCGCGGCCGAATCACTTCTGGAACGCTGTCATTGTAGAGGGTGAGTGGCGCATAATGGACTGCTCCCTTGCTGGGCCGACAAACCCAAAGCGAGTTCACTACTCGACTGCGGGATCATCTGTGGCCGAGACATGGTACTTCCTTGCTCGCCCAATGGAGATTTGCTACTCTCACGTTCCACTCCTTCCGGAACAGCAACACATCTGCCCACCTCAGCCACACGAGGTGCTGATGGCACTCCCGTGTGCAACACCCGCTTACTTCCGACATCATCTCAACGTAGTCAACTTCGATACTAGTCTCTTGAACCTAGACAACCTTGAGATGGCGCATGTCTACGTTGACGTACCAGAGGATGTAGAGTGTGTTGCGGAGGTTGAGGCACGAGCCTATGATCAAGACATGGACGGTGATCTTTTTGAGAGCGGCGAGATTGTGAGGAAGCCGGCATTGGCACAAGCCGAATGGTACAGTGGCCAGAAGAGATACACTGTTAAGGCCCTTCTTCCGAACGATGGTGGCCAGGGTGTCCTGAAGATCTATGCAGGACCCCGGGGACTTATGGTAAGCTTTTTCTCGTCACGTCTCTAAGACAGATAAACTAACGCCTCGTAGCACTCCAACAAGCTGAACCCTCACAACCTGGCAATCGGCCTTCCTTTGACGCACACCGGCACCAATCCTCCGTATTCGTTCTTGACTCTGCATCCTACGCCTCATGCCCAACGACACGATCTATACGTCGCCCAGCCGCAGTGCGCTAATCTGGCCCTCAACAACACTTTTGTCTTCTGCGTCCGCCAACATCCGTCATCCCTTACAAAATCCCCCGAACCTAGTCCCGCGATGCATGGCCGAGCATCGCCAAATCCTTTTGCTCGCCCTACATCCGCTATGAGCATGCAGAGTATCTCAGCAACTGGATCCAACTACACGAACCCATCTCAAAGTTCTTCTGGATCATCAGGTAGTAGTAGCAACAAGCCTGCCAAGCTAGCCGTACAAACACCTTCTGGCAAGATTATACGCCTGACTAGAAAGACGGAGCATATTAGCAGTACTAACGATGCTGATGGTACGGCTTGGGAAACGGTCATTAAGATTGGAGAAAAGGGCACATGGCGAGGTCTGGTCCTTGCTGATCGAAGCGCAAGGTGGTGTGTTTTTGCTCAATGGGAGTGTGCTTGATCGTGTGGCAGCCTTTTTTTCTCTTTCTTCATACTTCTCTTATGACTTGTAATGATAGCGTTTGTACTCGTATGACCGCCACGGCCGTTGTAACGCTTTTGCATTTCTCGGCGTTTATACAGGAAATAGGGTGACAATACTACTACGGCGTATTTTGGTAATAACATGATCTTCGAGCTGCTTGATGGTGGTGTATGACAGATCTACAAGATCAAACAAGCTGGGCTAGTCTGGCCTTCTATATTTCTAGCAAAGTTGTCGTGGGTCGAGGAGACAGCCCTGCAGTGACTCGTACCTGCCAAGCTCCGTGTTGCCCCGCGTCATCAGTTCACCCCACTTCAACTTTTTCCCATTACGAACGATTGCCTAACAACTGGATACAATCCAGATTCAACAAAACTTCATAGAACACAAAACAACTGTCGCCAGCATGGACGCGCAAATCGCCGAATGGCAAAAGCGCTCCGAGGACCTCAAGCCCCTCAACCTCAAGCAAATCGAACCTCACCTATTGGAACTTGATGCACACCTCACTCTCCGCTCCCACATCGTCGGCTACACAATCTCCGACGCCGATACGATAGTATGGAAGACCATCCGCGAGAACCGCGTTGCGCACGCATTCATCAAGCAGGACTTGATGAAGAACCTGTGCCGCTGGTTTAGGTACATCGAGGAGGCATACCCCCAGAGCGTGGTCATTGTCGGAGGACAAGGCAAGAAGGAGGAGGGTGCCAAGGGCAAGGGCAAGAAGGAGGGAGGCAAGAACGATGATGCGAACTATGACATTGGCCTGCAGGATGTAGGCGATGGCACTGGCATCGTCACTAGGTTCCCACCTGAGCCTTCGTGAGTTGTTCTCTTCTTCGGTGGGTGCGACTACTTTCCGCTAACCGTATCGCAGAGGTTACCTTCACATCGGTCACGCCAAAGCAGCGCTGCTCAACGACTACTTCGCGCACGAGAAGTACAAGGGCAAGCTCCTGTTGCGATTTGACGACACCAACCCTACCAAGGAGAAGCAAGAGTTCCAGGATGCCATCGTCGAAGACTGCGCGCTTCTCGGTATCAAGCCAGACCAGGTCTCCTACACCAGTGATTGGTTCGACCAGCTCTACGAGAGCTGTGTGCAGGCCATCAAGGATGGATTGGCATACGCAGATGACACAGTGCAAGAGAAGATGCGTGAGGAGCGTATGAACGGCATTGCTAGTGCTCGCAGGGACTCAAGCGTCGAAGACAACCTTGCGCACTTCGAGGAGATGAAGAAGGGAAACGAGGAGGGCTTAAAGTGGTGCATTCGCGCGAAGATGTCCGTCGATGACCCCAACAAGGCCATGCGCGATCCTGTCATCTACCGCTGCAACCCCCAGGCGCATCACCGCACTGGCGAGAAGTGGAAGATCTACCCTACCTACGACTTCTGCTGCCCCATCGTCGACTCGCTCGAGGGCGTTACCCACGCGCTACGCACAACCGAGTACAACGACCGTGACGCACAGTACCAATGGTTCATCAAGAACCTCAAGCTCCGCAAGGTCCACAACTGGGGTTTCGCGCGCCTGAACTTTGTCCGCACTGTATTGTCCAAGCGCAAGCTCACTAAGATCGTCGATGCTGGTATTGTATCGGGCTGGGACGACCCGCGCATGCCTACCGTCCGCGGTGTCCGTCGCCACGGTGCCGTCATCCCCGCTCTCCGCGAGTTCATCCTCAAGCAAGGCCCTTCCAAGAACATTGTCAACCAGGACTGGTTCGCCTTCTGGGCCACGAACAAGAAGCACATTGAGCCAACTGCTGCTCGTTACACCGCTATCGATGACTCCGGCCGCGTTCCCGTCACCATCATCGGCGCGCGTGAGGGCGTCATCTCCGAGGACAAACCGAAACACGCCAAGTACGATCTCGGCAACAAGAAGATCGTCTTCAGCAAGTCTGTCATCATGGAGCAAGCAGACGCACAATCGTTCGCTCAAGACGAGGAGATCACCCTCATGAACTGGGGTAACGCCATCGTGCGCAAGATCAGCCACTCGATCAACCCCCTCGAGATGGCTAAGCACGGCCTCAAGACCGTCACAGGCCTTGAGCTTGAGCTACATCTCCAAGGAGACGTCAAGAAGACATCCAAGAAGGTCACTTGGTTGAGCAATGACCAGGAGCTTGTTCCCATTGAGCTTGTTGACTACGACTACCTCATCACCAAGGACAAGCTAGAGCCTGAGGACACGCTCGAGGACTTCCTCAACCCGAAGACTGAGTCTAGGACCAAGGCCATGGCTGACTGCAACGTCGCGGACCTTAAGGTCGACGATATCGTACAGTTTGACCGCAAGGGCTTCTTCCGTATCGATCGCGCTTTTGCGCACGGCGAACCTGTTGTCGCGTTCCAGATCCCTACCGGTAAGAGCAAATAGATATTGTTCTTCGGGATTACCTGCTGTGACTGAATTTCAGAGCAATGTAGTACTGATTATGTAGAGAACTATGCTCTATTGGAACCTGAATAAACTGATGCTCCTGATTCGCACTATCTTGGTCCAAGCCGTCTTGTTCAAGCATTTTGATCCATCATCTCTTGGTGTTGCGCTATCTTATGTGCTATCACGTTCCCTGTCGATGAGCCCAAAGCGCAAGAGACGCTCCGTCCCTAAACGATGATACTCACCTTCACTTTGCTCAGTCACCGCATTTAGTGGTGATCTAGAATGGAGACCTTACCTGCCTACTCACTCATTTTTCTCTTCTTCATCTACGAGTCGATCGTCGCTCCATTGCATTGTCAAATCTTCCATCCAACGTCTACTGTCACGCAAGAACACCGAGGAAGTAACCATGAGGCTCTTCGCTTTTGCTATTATTACCACAGCGTGCGGCATGCTCGCGACCGCGGCACCAACCGCTGGTAATGAGAGTAGTGAGTACCGGAGTCCAGGCTGAGGACCTTTTTGTTTACCACTGCAGTTGGTGATGCCGGCTTAGCAAACGGTGGTAGCTACAACCATACTCAGCCTGTGCACAGTATGTTTTGCAAATTCCCCTCAAAACAAACTACCAACACAATCATGTCTTTACACTTGTATCAAACTGGGTATAGTTCCAACGTCTAACCACACCCAGTCGACAAGTCGGAGACCATCACCCTCGGCCTCAGCCCCAATGGCATCAACGTCGGGGACAGCAAGACTCTTTACCAAGACGTCCAGACTGCGATCAAGCATATCTGCCCACCTACAGGCAAACGCTGCGGCAGCAACCATGCCACATTCAACGTCTACGTGACCTCCCGCGGTCTGAGCATCTACACCAACAGCCATGTTCGCAAGACCATCACCGTCTCAGTCGAAGATTCATGGTACGACGGCCGCTCCGACGTGTACGAGGTCTTGCGTAACACGATTGCCGCCGCCTTCGAACGAGGGACGTACGATCCTGGAAATTGCGTCCCTGCGTTGACAGTATCTATTGGGGGGAAAAAGCAGGTGTTTAGAGACTGCACGACCCTGGATTACGCGGAAGTTATACTTTCTGGCGGGTACAAGATGAAGGTTAGATTTGGGGGACCAAGGAGCCAGTACAAAGACTTGAACTACGACTGCGAGAGAGAGGTCGATGATGTGTTTGTCTTTGTGAGGGATGATGTACAGTGGAAGGGTACACCTTGGGTGTACTGTATTGGGTGGGACCTGTGGCCCCGTGATTAGGGCTTGGTAGGTAATTGGGAAAGACAGGTTGAACGGCTCAGAGGTGAACTGAAAAGACGGGAGAATAGAAGCAAAGTTACATGATATTTCGTACATGACGATAACATCTAGAGCTGCTGTGGCTATAATACCATGATTTGGATATAACATCTTGCAAAGTAGGACTTTCTCATGTGTTCTCAACAAGCAACTAACTCGGATGATACCTTGTACCGTTCTCATGGCGAAAAACACGATAACGAAGTGTATAGTTAGCCATTCATTTCGCCTGCGGGTATGGTGAGCTGCAAGTCATTGACGTACGTGTATATGTACACATGGAGGTAAGCGCAGTACTCAATATTGACAGCTTGATTGGTTTTCAGGCGGATCTCTAGGTTCCGATATCCTATCTGTATCTTTTCATGGGCTCGTGACTCTTGTCACGGCCACCTCCCACCCACCCGACGATTTCATGTCATCATACATTATTCGTCATGAGCATACATTGTGCCTGGAAGCCAATGGAATCGACAAAATAATGCTAGGCAAGCATGCCTCAATGTAGCTGTTCCATATCTGGGGACCAATTCACTGCCTAACTGGAGTTGGAGCCCTTGCCTTCTTTCCTGCCTTGAGTACCCTCCTTAGTGACCTCATCCGGCTCACCCTCTTCCAACTTCTTATTCCTCTCCTCCTCGCGTTTACGCTCATGCTCGCGAACCATATCCGGTGGGCTGTCCTCAATGAGATCAGAATCACCACTCAGACCGCTCCACTTAGGAAGACCGTCTGGGATATCCATGACACGTTGGCCGTAGAACATGTGGCAGCGGGGCTTGAAGTATGCCTTGTCTTCGTCGGTCTTGAGGTGCACGAGGGAGGGGAAAAGAAGGATCATGTTGCGGCCCTCGTCCATGATGGGTGAATGGCAGTAGGAGCAACGAACTTTGCAGGGGAGCTTGTGCTCGATGGACTTGTCGGTTGGGTCATACCATTCTAGATCGTGGTGGCCGTTGGTGAAGTTGATGTCATCTTTGTGAAAGATGGCTGCCCATTGGAAGGGTGCAGCTGACGGGTGTTAGTTGTAACTCTAAGAGAAATTGAATGAAGAAACATACCATGCTGGGTCTGACAGGTTGTACAATGGCACAGCTTGCTGTCTAGAGGCTCTCTCCGGCTGAGCTGGTACTGAACCTTTCCGCAATGGCAGTTGGCTTCGTACTTGACGTCAAAGTCCTCGTTCTTCTCGTGGACGCGGTAGGGTGGGCGTTGTTTCCACTCCGACTTTCCAGTCGTCTCATGGCCACGGCTCTGGTCCTTAACTTGCTCTTTGTCCATTCTGAAAGAAGTTGTGGAGAATGTGGGGTGCTGTCGCGTGAGGTGAGAAGCTACAAGTCGTGCACGAGGTACAGCTCTT
Source organism: Alternaria postmessia (assembly GCF_024291825.1). Classification (NCBI taxonomy): domain Eukaryota; kingdom Fungi; phylum Ascomycota; class Dothideomycetes; order Pleosporales; family Pleosporaceae; genus Alternaria; species Alternaria postmessia. The sequence continues at coordinate 47,224 of NW_026260106.1, forward strand.
GAGGTCGTCAATAGTGGTAAGCGACGAATTGCAATTGAAGTTGCGGACATAAGTAGGGATTGAAGAAGAAATGGTGAGGGTGCGTGGGCGGTTTTGCTGTTTGCTTGCCGTCATCATCGATGCTTTATTTGGGGAGGCGCGTTGATCTGACGTCACCATGACCACAATTCTGCTATGCGACAACGCGTGCTCTAGATTCCTTATCCCCATTGCGGGCACCGATCGCCAAAGAGAATGCGCCTTTCCGTCAGCGAAAACGCTCAGACATGGAACCCAGATTCGCCTGCCAATGCTATGCTTTTTCTACACAATCCCATTCGTCAATCCTTCTCTAGTGTCCCACTCTCCGCATTTCATCTCGATCGATTCTGCGCCGCTATCTGCTATGAGCCGTAGCCCATGACCCTGACATCGTCGGTAATCGTGCGTCTGTTCGAACTATCGTATTTTGCGATACATCATGTCTTCCGCATCCACATCCCCGAAAGCTGATGAGGCTGAAGTTTGCGCTAACGACGGGTTGGTTCCGCGTCTAAGGTTTCACAATGTTTTGGGACAAGCCCTGGAATGGCTCAAGCTCCTTTCAGTAGCTTCTGAGCTTCTTTGCTGGATAGGCCGAAGACATTGATCAGGTAGTCGAGTCTGCAAATTTTGTCAATACGACAAGCTTTAGGGTCAATCATTTAGTTTGACTTACTTGATGTCTCCAGCTATCCGCCGCCGCACTGCCTCGAACTCAACCTCAGCTTTATCTCTGGTGGCATCCTGTCTCTTCGAGTTGATCGTCTTGACGCGGAGCTTGAATGTTCCACTGACAGGACGGTGATCTGAGACTTTGATAGAGTCGTGTCGCCGGTAATCTAACTGCTTGATTCTACCCAAGCCGCGGTACAGCAACCGATCGCACCATGCTGGTGAACGCTGCTTCTCGGAGGTATCGTAATTGTCTGTCCCTACATCATACTTGTAAGTGGGAGCAAAGTTGATAGGCGCTTCTGTGAATGCACGCAAGCGGAACCCGGGATTGCGTTTGCGAGACAAAAGCAGTTGATCGCGCTCAAGAAGCTTCGCCAGATTCCCTTGCTGCACAGCGGCGACAACAGTATTGCGAGGCATCGCGTCGATGCGATAGTTGAGGTCACCGTTCAAGATACAGATCTCGTGGTCCAGAATCATAGATCCATCACCACCTCCAACAAAGTAGTTTGCGCACGAAGTTGGGGAGCGGTTCTTCGGTAATGGCGCGTTCTCCATAATTGCGGCGGCATCATTGTTGCGATGCACGGTCTGTGTCTGACCAGCTGCGAGATGGCAGTTGATAAAGCAGAGCGACGAATCGTCAATGAAGAAGCGCACTACGAGCGCACCCTTGTTACCGACTCGACCGCTGAAGCCAAGCTTGATCTCAGCTGCGCATACGTCGCGGATATTTGTCCGTTCAGAAGCCTTTATGAACACACAGGTGAAGAGACCGACAAGGTTGGCGGTATGCAAGAGAACATAATTCTCGTTTGGACTGTGTTCGTCCAGAACACGGACAAGGTGGTCTCGCCACGCCCGATATTGATGAGACATGTGCTCGTGTTCTGATGTCTCCTTGTGTTTCTTTCTCTTGAAGATACTCTTGGCGGTAATCTTCTTGTCCTCCAGATCTACCAACTCCTGGAAGCCAAAGACGAGAATATCGGGAGAATTGCCAGGCTCGATTATTTCCCGGAAGAAATTGCGATCCTGCTCTGTATTCCGTATGTTTGCGGGTTTGGTTGCGCCGGCGTTCCATGTCATGACTCGTGCTGAGAGCTCTCTGAACTCACAGTATTCAGAATCGCGTTGTTGCATCAAGTTTTCTGTAGAGCATTAGTATGGTACGACGAGGATAAATCAATCTCACTTACCGAGCCAATCCTCCTTCATCATCCCGTCCCAGACACGCAACATGCTGTCCGTTCCCAAAGACGCGACCTGGAATCTATCGAGCTTCCAGATACTGGTACGATCGGCCAAAATGCCCGCGATTGGTTTGTCGTGTGCCTTCCAATCTTTCAACACCTTCCAGGGGGTCGATTTGGTCTCGTACACGTATATCATTCCAGTACTGTAGCCAGCCCAAAGGAAGTCACCAACACCAACCAGGGAGCTGATTTTATACACACTGACATTCACAATTCCAAGACATTCAAAGCTCTTCTTGGAGTAGATTGTGACTTTCCCATCAGCGTGTCCAAAGTACATCTTATCCGGCTGACTGCTGATGATAGCACCAGAAGTGACGTCTCCGACATTAAGCTGAGACAAAGGTCCCTGTGTCAACTGCTGGAAGTAGTTGTTGTCTGATGTACGAGCGTAAACTCGTATGTCTTTCGTCGAAGCTACCCACAACTGGGAGCCTGAGATTATGGAAAAGGTGCTTCCACGAGGGATGCGGTAAGTGAGCGGCGCCTGCTGCAAAGAAGGACATCCTGACTCGTCTGCTGGCCAAATGTGCAAAACGCCATCCTCGTCGAGAGACCACATTTCTGAGGCATAGCGGAAGATTTTGGTGACCACACTCCTCGCGTGCGCGTTACTCTTAGTGTACACTACACTTTGTGTGGGTATGTCAATTTCATGCATTTCGCCGGTATTCGTCCCTAGCCATAACCGCTTGCCTTCGTCCTCAACGTCCTTGGCTGGCCGAAATGCAATCGCTGTGGCTTTGACTGTGTCACCATGGGCGAGACTCATAAGCAGTCGCCCATTCAAAACGTTCCAAACATTGGTCACATATCCGGTCGTACATATGTAATCACCACAAATCGCGAACAGTTTGGTCTCGTAGCCTGTCGGAATGCCAGCTACGCCATCCGGAAACACTGGTGGCCTTCGATTCGCTTGTGACGAGTCTGGGTAGTCTGTTAGAGCAGTCGCCGGTTGTTTTTCTGCGCCTGTGTCCTCCTCGTCCGAGTCATAAGTGTACGGCTGTGATAGCTGCGATGCTTGCACGGTTGGCTGGGAAGGCCGTCGCATTTCCCCAGAGTTTCGTGGAGGCGGTGGCTTCGGGGGTTCTAACGCTTTTCCGGGACTAGCGGATATGGCGCCAGTTGTGTTGTTCCGCCGGGGAGGGGGCATGAATTTGTTGTTTGTCTCCTGTACTAACTGACCAGGCCGGGTCTGGTCAAAAGACCGTCGCACTGGCAAGTCAGGGGGTGCTGCTCTCTGCAGTTGCACGCTCTTCCGCAAGTCGAAGTTGTCTTTCTCTCGTCGCATGGGTAACGATGGGCGGTCTTCTGGGAGGTCATTCGGTGATGGTGGAGGCATAGTTTTCTTGAAGGGTTGCTTCCCAGGTATGCGAGAGTCTGTAGATGGTGGATGAGCTGGAAAGTATCCATTGTTACTAGGAGTGAACTTTGGTTTAGAGAACCCTGGAATAACTGGTGGAGAAGGCTCTCCCTTGACGCTATCTCCACTACTGCTGGGTGGCGTACTGAATGGAGACACATCTACAGCATCAGATGTTGCTTCGGGTGCTAGGTTTGTGCGAGCTGCACCGTCAACAGAAATCGGTTTTGGTGGGATCTTGGGCTTTCCGGCTCGATTTACGGGTGGTGGCGCAGGCGGCGCAGAGGATACTGGTCGGTCACCCTTTCGTGGATCGTTGGAGGGGCCATTGCCCGTATGAGATGGGAAGACAGGTTTCGCATCCACACCAGGAGTACCATTGCGACTGGGCATTTTGAAGAATCTTTTCCCCCCAGACGCTGACGAGGGCGAATCCAGTGCTACGTGCGAGATGGGTTTCGAAGGCTGCGGCGAGTGTATGGGGGATGCGGAAGACTTGGGTGGTGATCTTGGTGATTGGACAGTGACTTTTGGAGGCGACCTTGTGGGCGACCTTGTAGGCGACCTGGGCGGAGAGAAAGCCATCATCGATGTCGGTCTTGGTTTTGGATTGCCCCATAGCGACCGTCCGAGGGTGTTCGAGCGCGGTGTCACTGTCCCACTCCCACTGTAGTCGGCCACACTGGGCGAGGGTCTCTCGGTATAGTCTCTATCCCTCGGCATGTCTAGGGATATGCGCCCGTCTGTTCTCCTGTTGTCCTCTGGCATGGGAAGGCGGTCGCCGGCGCCAGGAGAGCGCTGTCTCGGGGTGGCAGGCGCGGGTGATTTGTTTGTGCTGAGGAGGTTCTCGAATTGGGCGCGGAGGGAAGACACTGGCTTCTGTACTGGGAGTCAGCAACTGTTTCGTCGTGCAGACAAGGCGCACTCACAATCGAGGAGCCATCCTGCGTCTCCTCTTGCTGGTTCTCCATGATGTGTGTTTGTTTTGTCGTCAGCCGGCACCGGAGGGTATCCTATAGCTGCGCATCGACCAGTAAGGTCTTCTTCCCATTTGGCGCTTCTTGTGATGATGGAAGGGGAGGCTGTCGCTCGTGAGCGGTCATGCAGCCAGCGCTACTAGGGACACGATCCAGAAATAGAGGGAGTGGTAGTGGATACGGTGGCGGTGCGTCGTGGTAGAGGCCCGAGAGTGCCTGTAGGGCTCCCTAGTGGAGACGCGTATACTGTCCTGCTAAGAATGTTCGGCGACAGGGAATACCGGCGACAGCGCGGGGGTGCAAGTGTTTCAGCAGCAGTCGGAATGCACACGCTCTGGCGACGGCTGTGAAGTGCTGTCCGATCCGCTCAGGCGACCTCTCCGGCTGACGGGCGATGGATGTTGCTTCTCTGCGTTGGGCGCGGGCGGCTTGAAGCGGTGTTGTCGTGTCTTGTTACTGCCATTCCCCACAGCTAACCAGCACGGAACCCTGCACACCACCGACGGCAAGGCGATCAGGCACCGGCGAATTATAGACGAGCATACAAAACGCCAAACTAGCACCTGGGCAACCTGCAGCCGTCAGTCTGTTGTACGTTCCATAGTAGTCGCATAGTCACTTGACCGTCGCCCGCCATGTGGTAAGCACACCTTCTTTCTTGCCCGCGAGACTCCCCGCAATCACCTCCGCGGCTGGCTGATGTCCATGCAGCAAACACGTCCTCAATGCCCAAGTCGCCATCCGCTCGCCATGCTGTATGTCGCCCGCGCCTGACATGTGCGCGATGAATACTGAGAACTGCTAGGCAAGAAATGGTTCGACTGCGCAGAATGTCACCAGGAGCAGAGCGACCACCCGCTGATGCAGACATTTGACATGGTCTTCATCTGCAAAAAGTGCAAGAAAGCCTTCCGCAAAGATGCGCGCGAATTCGAGGACGCGTGAGTAGTAGAAATATATTTGAGCTGGCGCCTGGCTGATCAAGAGTAGCGACGAGTACTGCCCGCACTGCGACAACCACTTCGTTTTAGAGGCAAAGACACCCAAGGCATCATTGCAAGTCGAAGGCGAGGACGCCCGCATAGACTCCCGGTATGTCGCCTTTGAGTTTAGTGCATGACGCACGTCTAACCACTCTTCAGAATGCTCAAAGACGACCGTGTACGGGGCGAGGAAATGCGCACGATATTCGATGTCAAGGAGGCGCCGAACAAGCTGGGTTGAAGGACTGCATGCATAGGGATCCACGATACTATGCGTAACACAAGCTACAGAGCAACAGGGCAGGGGTACCACACCAATGAACATCACGCGACGAGCGGGGGGTTGGACGTGGGAAGGAGCATCGTGGTGCGCTAGATTGCCATTTATGAGCACTAGCTGGTCGTATCTGCATTATACAGGTTCATAAAGTCTATCACCAGACGCCACTGCTGTTCATGCCTTTTCGCCATCACTCGTTAACCACGCCCTTACGCGCCACCAGCTCCTGAGCCCTCAGCTGGGGTCTGACGGGTTAGGATAGCGGCCTGGCCTGTACCGGGCTGCCGTCCAGGCCTCCTGTTCGCCGCCTCTTCCTGCTTCTCTGTGTTGATGTTTTCCACGTACTTCTCGATATCCTCGACAGGCAGCATTTCGATGGGCTTTCCAGGCGCCATGATCGCGATCTCAATGTTCTTAGCACCAGTCTGCACTACCTCTAGTAGTGACTTGACTGTCAGTTTAATCGTCTCTTCCCGGTCCATGCCTTCCTTGTGGTTGCGCTCCAGGAACTCGCGGACTGTCTTGCTCGATCGGCCGATGGCATTTGCTTTCCTTCATTGTATTAGCACATACAGTTTGTTTCCGTCAACGCAACTTACCATGCTGAGTAGATACCAGAGGGCTCAGTCTGGTACAGGCGCGGGGTCTTGTCGTTAGGGTCGAAGCCGACTATCAGCGTGCTGATGCCGAACGGTCGGACACCACCACTCTGCGTGTATCTCTGCTGCACACCGGCAACATACTTGGTGATGTACTCTATCGATACGGGGTCTTCAACTGTCAAGCGATGTGATTGTGCTTCCAGGCGGGCCTTGTCGACAAGGATACGGGCGTCGGCGTTCAGTCCAGCGAAGGCAAGGGCAACGTGGGTGTCGACGAGGCAGATCTTGGAGGGTGTGATACGGGTGTCTTGCAGCTTCATTGCTGATCGCTTCTCGCAGCCGAGTACTACTATGTCCGAGCCCTTGACACCAACGGCGCATGTTCCTGAGGCGAATAAGCATCTCATGTTTACCATCCCTTTCACAGACTACGCACCTCGCTTTACGGCCTCGAGCGCATATTCGACCTGGAAGACGTGACCGTCAGGACTGAAGACTGGCATAATTAGCTAGGCCCGCATCCTCATGGGTTGGTTGTTTGTACCGGAGAGAGCTCGATCGTAGCCGGATGCCATTGTGAGAGATTTTGTGAAGTGGTTCTTGAGTTCTCTATTATTTCCCTGGTATACGGCAACGAAATGTAACAAGAAGTGGTGGGGCAATAGAGTACGACAGTCGTCAAGCTGGTCTCGGAGCTCCAGAGCTGTCCGCGTCGCTGCTCCCGCCTAAACTACGCCAAGCCATCTGGCCTGTGCGCTCCCTGTCGACTTATGTCATCATGGTAGATATTCACGATGGCGAATGATTATTTCCGCCGCTGTCGCATTGCTCCCTCAGTCAACCATAATGGCATCTTCAGCGCGCCTAGTCTCGTCCCTGCGGCGAACTGCCTTCTCTTCTCGCGTTGCATCGCGCTATCAATATTTGCGACCGACAAGTCAAGTCCGATGGACGGGTAGTACATCAGCGAGTTCGGAGCCTCATCAGCCAGACGAGCATGGCGGAGTCAAGGGCCCAACCGCGTCGGCACAATCCATCAAATTCACTTCAGAGTCGTATGTGTTGAGGTCTGAGCAGTTTTCACATTTTGCTGATGCCAAGCAGATACCCGCATCTCCAAAGAGACTCCAAATTTGCCAAGGTCAGCGAGGAGCATGTAAAATATTTCCAGGATCTCTTAGGTTCCGACTCGGCAGTCATAGATGGTGTGACGAAAGATGCATCGGAAGATATTGAGGCGTTCAACAGTGACTGGATGCGCAAGTTCCGCGGCCATACCAAAGTAGTCTTGAAGCCTAAATCTACCGAGGAAGTCAGCAAGATCCTCAAATACTGCAATGACAACATGCTCGCTGTAGTACCTCAGGGTGGTAACACTGGACTTGTCGGTGGCTCTGTGCCCGTATTCGACGAGATTGTGATCAACATGCAGAGGATGAACGAAATCAGGTCTTTCGACGAAGTATCTGGTATCCTAGTCGCTGATGCCGGTGTGATCCTAGAGAATGCCGACAACTTTCTCGCCGAGAAGAACCACATCTTCCCATTAGATCTTGGGGCAAAGGGTTCTTGCTACATTGGTGGCAATGTCGCGACAAACGCTGGTGGACTCCGTCTCCTGCGATATGGTAGCTTCCACGGAAATGTCCTAGGAATCGAGGCGGTCCTGCCAGACGGTACCGTTGTAGATGATCTCTCCACACTCCGGAAGAACAACACTGGCTACGATCTGAAGCAGCTGTTCATCGGTGGAGAAGGCACCATTGGTATCATCACCAAGGTTTCCATCATCTGCCCGAGAAGATCGCCCGCTGTCAATGTTGCATACTTTGGTCTAGAAAGCTACGAGAAGGTCCAGAAAGCCTACATTGAGGCCAAGGGACATTTGTCTGAGATTCTGTCAGCCTTCGAATTGATGGATGGTCGCACACAAAAGCTGGTCAACAGGGTAAAGGGTAAGAAGATGCCGCTGGAAGGCGAGTATCCCTTTTACTGTCTGATCGAGACCAGCGGCTCTAACGCAGACCACGATAACGAGGTAAGTCACCTGTTGCTGTACAAAAAAACCGACGACTAACGTGTGCAGAAATTGCAAGCCTTCCTTGAACACGTTATGGAAACAGAGGTTGTATCAGATGGTGTTCTTGCCCAAGACCAAACTCAAATTCAAGAGCTCTGGTCATGGCGTGAAGGCATTACCGAGTGTCTCGGTCACGATGGAGGTGTCTACAAGTATGACTTGTCGATACCTATCGGTGAGCTCTACGATCTTGTCAACGAGACACGCGACCGCTTGACAGAGGCTGGCCTGCTTGGAAATGACGCCTCACACCCTGTAGTTGATGTTGTCGGATACGGCCACATGGGTGACGCGAACCTGCACCTCAACATCCCAGTCAGGAAGTTCGACAAGTCTGTAGAGAAGCAGCTTGAACCCTTCGTATACGAGTGGGTACAAAAGCGAAACGGCAGCATCAGTGCCGAGCACGGCTTGGGAGTAACGAAGAAGCCATACATTGGATACAGTAAGAGTGAAACCATGATCAAGCTGATGAAGCAGATCAAGGATCTCTATGATCCCGTAAGTGGCCCAACCCGCTCGTCCCGTCTCCGATCCAGGCTAACACAGGTAGAACGGAATCATGAACCCCTACAAGTACATATAGATAGACGCTGCTACATACCTTGCAGACCATTCATATCCATATTCATATCCACCATCTTATATCTTACTCCTCTCTTTGCCCAGTAACTTGACGGCATTGCCCTGATAAATCGCCTCCCTCTCCTTCTCACCAAACAAATTCTCCAAACCATCCTTCATTCTTTCTGCAAACGCCTTCACGAACTGCGTCTGCGTAAAAGGAAAATCACTTCCATACAACAACTTCTGATACGAGATCTCAAAACCCTCGATAAATGCCTTCAGCTGCCCCTTCCCTCCACTTTCTCCGTCAAAAACAAAACCCGCAAGGTCGAAATAGAACTGCTCGTCAAGCTGCCTCCGCACCGTTGAGGCATTCAACTTTCGTCCTCCCGGTACCACACTTGAGAATTGGATGAATCGAGTCATGAGCGGCGGTAACCCTCCTCCGGAGTGCGGAATGATGAACTTGATATTCGGACACCGATCCACGGTCCCCGTGCTGAAAAGATTGATTACCGCCCTTGCAGTATCAAAGAAAAACTCGAAGATTGGGACAGGGTATTGTTCGCCGAATGGTAGTGCATCTGTGGTTTGAGACGTATTCGCACTACCCCCGTGTTTCATGCAAGGCTTCGTAGGATGGATAAACACAGTCGCACCGATATCATTCAGCTTGTCGAACACAGTGTCCAATGCATCGTCCCCAATATAGTACCCATGGTAATTCGTCAGTAACCCAAATCCCTCCACACCTTCTTCCATACATTTATCGATCTCAGCTAAACTGGCTTCGACATTCGGTAACGGGAGTGCAGCCCACACGCCGAAACTATCGGGATGTTTTTGCTTGAGAGATGAGGCGTAAGCATTGCATTGTCTTGTCAAGTCTATGCCTAGTGATGGGTTACTGGATTTGATGTGTGTTCCGGGGCTGGAGATGGACAGGATGGATTTGGAGACATTGGCAATCTTCATCATTTCCAAGTGACGATCTGGCGACCACTCAGGAATTGCGGGCATGCCGTCAGGACGGGTGTGGCCGTTTGCTGCCAGGGCAGTGCGGTAGAAAGGTGGGAGAAAATGGGAATGGACATCTATCCGTTGGGGTAGTGTGTGTGTCATGTTGGTCGTGGTCATTTGTTGTATAACCGTGATTCGTTGCGATGAGGATGTGGTTATGTGTGCTAAGAGGAAGGTCAGGATGAAGATGATAATGAACATCGTAGTGCTACCTTTCTAGGTGTCGTACAGAAATCCTCATGTCATGTTAACAACGATATGCGGTGAGTAGAGTCGTGGCCTATTGAGATCATAGCTTTGTCAGAAGCAAAGAATACGAGTACTACTTATGCACTGCAATGCACTTCACCTGCAGCGTTAACCTTGGAAGTGTCATGTTGACCATCGGGACCCCGCCTCGGTAGAGATCGTCCAGCATCCCATTAATCCCGTTGTGTGCCACGAGCGAAGAATAGACTTTCGTCATGTATCATGATTCTATCGCCCATAGAGTGCTCTAAGAGAGATAGTATTGCGGGGTCGCGTGCCAGTACTTTGTATACCGCTCTCCGTCCGATGAGCCAGATAAAGTGTGCCATGATGTCATGTTAGCTCGCAAGCATTTTTCATCTCAGTGAAAACAGCCTCCTCCACAAAGTGAAATGCTTATTGCATAGTTTCGCCGCCGGTTCACCTAAATGCTGGATGTAGCGCGCCGATACAGGATAAGGATCCTGGCTGCAGATCCGTGCCCCACACGCGGCTTCCAGATGAGCTGCCCTCACTTTTTTGTCATTCACCACTTGCAGCCATGACACAACGTCTTCCGCAACGCCACCTTTTTCTCTACCCTCAATTGCGAATCCAAGATGGAGAGGATTACGGATAAGATTAACGCGCTGCCTGATGGCGCCAACTACTTCTCTCTGGAGTTCTTCCCACCGAAAACGGCAATGGTGAGTTGCCCCGCTTGCACGCGACGGATGTGGAAGGGACGAAGCATGGAAGGATATAGGGAACTATGCACCCGAGAATAGTTTCTGATAGTCTTATAGGGTTTTTCGAACCTCCAAACTCGATTAGAGCGCATGTCACAGGCTCTTCGACCACTCTTCGTTACCGTCACCTGGGGTGCCGGCGGATCAACAGCCACCAAGTCGCTCGAACTCGCAGAGATATGCCAGCGCCAATTAGGCCTCACAACATGTTTACATCTCACATGCACGAACATGAATCGTCAGCTCATCGACGACGCGCTCGAGCAGGCGAAGGTGTTGGGCATTCGGAATATCCTGGCACTGAGGGGTGATGCGCCACGCAGCGAAGAGTATCGGGATGAAGGAACACCGCCAGAACAGGACTCGAATAAGGACTTCACATGGGCAATCGATCTCGTCAAATACATCCGAAAAGAGTATGGGGACTACTTCTGCATCGGTGTCGCTGCGTATCCGGAGGGTCATTCGGACCAGAGCCACCCTCAGCATCAGGATCCGCAGTTTGATCTGCCATCCTTGATTGAGAAGACAAAGGCTGGTGCAGACTTCATTATGACCCAACTTTTCTACGATGTCGAAGCCTACGACAAGTTTGAGAAGATGCTAAGGGAGCACGAGAGTGGAGTGTTCAAGACGATACCGATCATACCGGGGTTGATGCCGATACAGTCGTATAAGATCTTGCTTCGAACAACCACGCTATCGCACGCAAAGCTACCTTCGGATATGTTGGCGCGACTGGATGCGGTGAAGAGCGATGACGAACTGGTGAAGCAAGAGGGTGTCAAGATCATGGACGAAATGGTGGAACACATCAAGGCGCGACCAGATACTTGTAGGAGAGGATTCCACTTCTACACATTGAATCTGGAGAAGGCGGTATCGCACATCGTGGAAGACACGCACCTCATACCATCGACCATTGACGACAATGACGATGTCATTGTAGAGACAACACCAGCTATCAACCTTGAGCCACCACCGAACGGCTTTGTGCCTCACAGGAGGCGATCATCAGCTGTTAATTCTGGCCCACGGAACAGGGTAATCATCTCACACTCGTCCGCTGCCAAGTCAAGCAATTATTCGTATGAAGCCACAGAAGAAGAGGCTGGTGTGCCGCGCGGCCCGATCAACACCCGCGCGAATACATTGGCAATCTCAGAAGGCGAAGGTTCATTAGGTCGTGAAGCCACCTGGGATGATTTCCCTAACGGTCGTTGGGGTGATGCGCGTTCGCCTGCGTTCGGTGAGATCGACGGATACGGTCCAACGCTGCACGTCTCAACGCCGCAAGCCCTCAAGCTTTGGGGTCATCCAGTGGAGAAGGATGACATTTCGAAGCTCTTCCGCCGCCACATCGAAGGAGACCTTGAGGCCATACCCTGGAGCGAACAGAGCCTCTCGCCTGAAACCTTGACTATCAGCAAGCAGCTCCTCGCCCTCAACGCAAAGGGGTGGTGGACAGTCGCCTCACAACCTGCTGTCAATGGCGTCAAATCTACCGATCCCGTCTTTGGTTGGGGCCCTAAGAATGGCTACGTCTTCCAAAAACCATTTGTAGAGTTCTTCATCCCCGCCTCTGAATTTGCTGCCCTCAAACCCAAGCTCGACGCCCACGAACAAGTCACCTACTTCGCCGGCAATGCTGCCGGAGAGTTTGAAGCTAGTCAAGAAGATGGAGTGAATCCTGTCACTTGGGGTACATTCGCAGGTAAAGAGATTGTCACGCCTACTATCATCGAGGCTGTCAGTTTCAGGAGTTGGCTTGACGAGGCCTTTAGCATTTTCCAAGAGTGGCAGAGGATTTACCCTCCGAGGAGTGCGAGCAGCACGTTGCTTGGAGCTTTGCGACGCGACTATTGGCTTGTAAACGTTATTTGGGGCGATTTTGTCCAAGGAGAGGGGTTGTGGGAATTTTTGGAACAGTAACTTGTGGACACAGGCAGGCGTATGTGCCGGAGGGTGTATATGTAGATGTGAGAATATTGCAAAGCTCAAGTTTTCTGGTTACTAGTCGAGGAATTGTTCTTCTAATCTCCCGCAGCTGGTCCGCTCGTCGTTCTTTCCATATTGACGTGCTTCTCCATGGTTTGCTCGCCACTTCCTCTTATCGGATTCAACCTGCATCTGGAAGGCTATCAGATCACAATGGCATAGCTCTCCCAGTGTTGCGGCTTCTACCCTATAGTCTTCCAAAGTCTTGGTTCACAGATTCTTGGGGCCACGACTGCACGTCGGCTCGAGCCCCTGACGCGCAAAGAGATTGGATACACTTCAAAGGCACAGCATGTATTTCGGCATAGCTGAATATGGGCATATAAGCAACCCATCGTTCATAGACAGTGATATCGTGTTGTCCAGGTGATCTTTTTCCAACTTTCGTATCTTCAGGTATCCTATTTTACACAACTTCCAGGTGCACCCACACCCGTACGGGGGTGCGTACCTGTATACGCAACTCCAGAACGCCAGCCATGCAAAGTTTTACTGGCTTGTAAGCTCTTCTGGATTAGAAAGCAAGCGCCAAAATTCAGTGATATAAGAATGAAGCACAACAAATAGGTGTAATAGCACTGATGAAATCGACGCAACGCTCGTTGACTTACAGGACCGGCTCTTGATTCCCTGCAAATCCGCCATATTGTAAGGTTGTGTATTCGAAGATGCCGAGTTCAATGCGTTCGTTTAGTCGATGTACGAACTGAAAGCCGTTTCTTCACTGAGAAAGGACAGACCAGACGTGATATATCCGAATCGAGATGACCGCTCACAGCATGCCTGCAGCAGCCAAATCCCGGTAGACCTTCTCCGGCATGACATTGCCTTCGTTGTCCTCCATCTCGACCACGTTCTCAGCAAGCAACTTCTGCTTCTTTTGGTCCTTTTGAATCTTTCGCCATAGCTCCTCGGCTTCCTTGATGCTCGTGATTTCCCTGAAAAGGGTAGTGTTGGTGATCCCGAGACACTTGAGACCGTGGATGTGACGAGGCTCGTTGAAGTGCTTGTCGAATGCACGCCTACCCATGTATACGAAGTTTCCACAAATCTCGCAAGGAAACTCGACACCGAGTCCGTGGAGCTTGTAAAGCCAGAAGGGGATGGGCTTGCCATCCCAGGCAAGTGGTAGCTTGAGCGGGTTGTATATCTTGTCTTCGCTGTCAGATTCATCGTCCTCCTCTTTTCCACCGTTCTCAGGTCTCTCGGAATACAGTTGCTCTAGCTCTTGTTGTCGCTCGCGCTCAGTCATACCCTGCTTCCGCTCGACGTTGACCTTGGTGTCGCCACGCTCCGTCTGCATGGCTGCAGCGAGCTTTCGTATCCGGAACTCTCGTTCGGCAACCGCACGCTCCTTGAAGCGTTGCAGATCTGTGGAGGCACCGCTTGTCTGCTTCTCGCCGTCTTGCGCACCATTCTGACTCTCCTGTACTGCTTTCTTGTGCTTTTTGCCTGACAGATGCGCTTCGTAGACGGTCTCTTTCGAGAATCCCTTCTTGCAAGCTGAGCACCAGATACCCTCGCCCTGTGCTTCACCATTGACTGGTGCAGATGCCGATGTCTTCTTCTCCCAGCCCGGAACCTCATCTTTCTCCCATAATTCCTCGAACTCCTTATCAAAGTTAGCGAAGAGCTTGTCCAAGTTCTCCAGTGGCTTCGTCCGCCGCATGAAGCTCTCGAGATAGTCTTGCAGGGCTTTCAAGTAATGAAAGTAGCCCTCTGACTTCTTCTGCTCTCGTCGAATGTTGCATTGTGGAGGGGTGAAGACATCGAACAGATCGAGGTACTGTAGATAGGTCAGGCGGCGCGCGTTTTGTTGAACGGGAAGGTTCAAGTACTGCTCGTGCAGCGTGGTCAGGTCAAAGAAGCGACCAAATCCCTCTTCGCCGGTAAACATGGAGTCGATGGCTGCGATTGATTGTACGTGTTCTTCGGGTGAGCGTTTCTTGTAAGCCTTCTCCAGGTTCTCGACGGGCTCGTTCGGGTATCGGTTGTGGAAGTCTTTAATCGATGCGATCTCTTTCATGAAAGACTCCATCGGGTCGCCCATGGTAAGGCCGCGCACCTCGTCCTCCTTCTTGTTGTCCTCATCTTGGTAGATCTTCAAAAGGCGACTCGACTGGCTTTCGATTTGCTCGAGGAAGCGCGCGATATCGTGATCGCGTGCGAGACGATCGCGGATCTGATTTGATGTAAGCATGTGATTGGCAACAGACGCAATAGATGTACCTACGTGTGGGGGGTCTTCAAGAAGTCGCTCTGCAGCGGCGTCCTCGAGGCGCTCCAAGTCCTCATGAAGTTGGCGCTGGTCTTCCAAAAGCATATTTGCGGTCGCCTGTAGTAATTATGAGTCTTTCGTGTAGCAGCGGTTCGGTAGTGAATGTGCAGACCTTTGCGGCGGTGACGATGTCGAGCTGCTGGTGAAGGCTGTCGCGGCGACATAAATCGCAAAACGCGCTAGTAAACGGAGCTAGCCCGCCGAGGCTCCGGCCCTCCGCAAAGCTCAGGCGCAACTACTCCCAAACTTTCTTGCACATCGCGAACGATTGTCGAAACCCACCGTATACCCGATACACCCCCCGAACCACAGACAAAATGGCCGACGGAATCGATCGAAATGCCGACGACAAGATGGAGTTCTCCACCTCCAAGGAGGTCACGGTCGCGCCAACCTTCGAGGCAATGCACCTGAAGGAGAACTTGCTACGCGGTATCTACGCCTACGGTTACGAATCGCCTTCAGCGGTGCAGTCACGTGCTATTGTGCAAATCTGCAAAGGTCGCGACACTATTGCGCAGGCGCAGTCCGGAACAGGAAAGACTGCGACTTTCTCCATCTCTATCCTTCAGGTCATCGACACAGCTGTACGCGAGACTCAGGGTACGTCATATATCGTGTGGCAGGAAGGACTATACTAACAAGACACAGCACTCGTGCTGTCGCCCACCCGTGAACTTGCGACCCAGATTCAGCAGGTTATCGTGGGTCTCGGTGACTACATGAACGTACAGTGCCATCCTTGCGTTGGAGGAACAAATGTCGGCGAGGACATCCGCAAGCTTGACTACGGCCAGCACGTCGTCTCTGGAACCCCGGGACGCGTTGCTGACATGATTCGCCGCCGCAACCTTCGCACACGCAACATCAAGATGCTCGTTCTCGACGAAGCCGATGAGCTTCTCAACCGAGGTTTCCGTGAGCAAATCTACGACGTGTACCGCTACCTACCGCCCGCGACACAGGTCGTAGTTGTTTCAGCTACCCTTCCATACGATGTGCTCGAGATGACAACCAAATTCATGACGGACCCCGTGCGCATTCTAGTTAAGCGTGACGAATTGACGCTGGAGGGCCTCAAGCAATACTTTATCGCTATCGAGAAGGAAGAGTGGAAGTTTGACACGCTGTGCGATCTCTACGACACACTCACCATTACACAAGCAGTCATCTTCTGCAACACCCGCCGCAAGGTTGACTGGCTCACAGACAAGATGCGCGAGGCCAACTTTACCGTATCCTCCATGCACGGAGAGATGCCCCAGAAGGAGCGAGACAGCATCATGGCAGACTTCCGCCAGGCCAACTCTCGCGTCCTCATCTCAACCGATGTGTGGGCGCGTGGTATTGACGTGCAACAAGTGTCGCTGGTCATCAACTACGATCTTCCCTCGAACCGTGAGAACTACATCCACAGGATCGGTCGAAGCGGGCGATTCGGACGCAAGGGTGTGGCCATCAACTTCGTCACCCAGGATGATGTTCGTATCCTCCGTGACATTGAGTGTAAGTTTCATCGGGTCTCCTCCTCAAATCAGTCGCTAACTGCCGCAGTGTACTACTCTACCCAGATTGACGAGATGCCTATGAACGTTGCGGACCTGCTCTCATAAACTGTCGAGCGAGATAGAAGCGCATTGCGCAAAACGAACATGAAACGTCAGACATAAACGTTCAAGGCGATGAGGTCGTATAGACGCTCAATCAGGGAACATTACCCGCTCCGAGCGGCGCACTGGAAGTGGAGGAAGGGGCTCTCTAGCCGAGCAGTAAGCCCACCTCCGTCATGAGGCTTGTCTTTCCCTGGCTAACTTTGCGATTCTGGCCAGAATTAAATTGTAACAAATACCCACAAGATGCCTACAAACCACGAAATCGATGGTTTCCGATGATTCTTCGCGGTGCTCTAACTCGATGACTACATTTAGTCTCAACTTTCACTATCATACTATAATGATCTGAATCCACGGTATATTCAATGGCACGATAAGCTCATTCTCGATTGCGAATTTTTAACTCCAGAATTTGGTCTCCCATGATCATGTGTAGCACCGCTAGTGTACGAAACATGAGGCACGTCGAACATATTACGCTTGTCGCTCACAATGGTAATTACAACGTAACCTTCTGCCAGATAGAGGGTGGAATCTAAATCGTCAATACTTCATCAATAGATCACACATCAATTCCAGGTGCAAATTACTGTCGCGCATGTCTATGGGTCGCTCGCACACCAAGTCTCTGTGTGCTTCTTTTGTGGCAGCGGATTGAGTTGCTTGGCCGATTCGACAACGCGACCTCTTGAAATGGCAATGATGTACTTGTAGGGCGATACTCTATCTATTGAGACTACGACCTCTTCTCAGGCCACAGTGAAGCGTTAGTATATGTATCATATGCTACAAATTTCTGCTTATAATGCAGGTGGATTATTTATGATCGCCTTGTTGCTCAAAGGGAGCCTCCTGTTGCAGACAAAACATATAAATTGTTGAACTTTGTAAGCAACTCGCTGATTACAGATCACCACAGCACGGCTGGTTGCAATGGATGGGAACCACATCATACAAGCCAGTGGGTCCACCAGCGAACGAAACGGCAGGATACGTGTAAGGCTGCGGTCATATGTAGACCCCACTCATGAAGTCCGTATGATGCATGGGCCGATGGTACAAGGTATAGATTCAATGATGCTTCGGTGCAAAAGTATTGAGATGGATCACTTAGTGACGGAAACAGAAATCTGCGAGTAACCTGCAGATAATGATCGCGCTCCGGCTCCTCTTATGCTTGGCCTCCCCTCATTGATCTCGCAATACCATGGTGTTGAGTTGTAGGGCTTTGCATGATGTATGGACCCTGCCTCAACATCTTCATTCAACCTATCAACCTATCCTTAGCCCCTGGCCATCCCGATACCGCATACGTTTTCCGTGATATCATGATCATGTATGCCCCAAGTATGGTAGAAGGGGAAGCATGTCGAGAGTATAAATCTCAGTCTAAATCCACTACAATCACTTCGACAAGAACCTTCTAATCGACACTTCGAGTACGTATTTCCATTACTCTTAATATTTTCTTTCTTGTGTCTTTATATCTCAACCTGTATTCACGATAGCAAAAACACCTAACGTCCTCTTAGACCTTACCAAGAAACGTACATTCTTACATCCTCATCAGCCCCCCAGCCCAGCATCAATCCACCCGTCAAGATGCAGCTCATCTCTGTCGTCACCGTCGCCCTCGCTGTCTTCACCGGCGCCGCCTTCGCCAACCAGGAGAAGACCGACGTCAAAGCCATTGGCAATACGCAAACCCCGCCGCCTCCTGCCATCCGAAAGAAGACGACCAGCACCGCATTTTCAGACGCCACCACACCCATACATTCAGCCCAAACTATCTACCCTGTCATTGAAGTATAGACCGACCATCTCGTGTCTGTCCATCGTATTCAGAATACGTTCATACAATCTGCTCTACGATGTGAAGATTGCGGATCCCAGGTGGTGGGCGTTAAAGTCAGGAGAGATGGCTAGTTGGACTACTGTTATGGATTAACTTGTTTGTAAATGTGTCTAGCTGGCTTAAGAGAATCGGTACGGTCCCCACAAGAATTCTAGATGGTGGTATCGAGGGGCCTCCACGAACTGAACGGCATTCTCTATCCTCGAGTCTGATTATTGTCTGATTGGTGATGTGTGATGCATGATATGCCCTCTCATCTCGGGTTTTGTCAGCATGTTCTACAACTGCGCTTGACGTCCGAAGATGATACCAGCTAAGAAGAACCACTCTCTGTTATTCGGTGGATGTGTGAGAAATAATTCATTAGCATTATGGATTTAGATACATATATATCGTTTCCGCAAATGTTCTCAAGCCGTCGATCCGTCACCAAAAGCGAGTTGCATCCTTCGTGCGTGCGCAGCTCGTCGCTTAGCTTGCGCTGACATGGGCTTTTTCTCTCCATCGCCATTGTGACTTCCATTTGAGGGTACTGGAGGGGCCGCTACTTGCACAGAAGGGGGTGTTGTAGGAGGTATGACATCTACTTGCAAGTCTGGCTTCGAGGTCGAAGTCGGCTGTTTCTGCCACACGGGAGGCGAGAGTATTGGCTGCTCCGTATCGACTACTTGGTACGTTGCTTCAGTAGCTGAGACTTGTCGCACCAGATCCTCTGCCATTGTTTTGACAGGCTTGTGGCTGCATAACCGTTGTTGGAGGACTGAGAGCATAACATCGTCATCGTTTAGCTGTTCTGGTGACTCCGCTGGGTCGACTGATGTAGGTTGAGAGGCATCTTCCGTGATCATCCGGGGCGATGGCAGGGGCGCAACAGCAGGTGATGTAGCATCCTGATGAGTTACCTCTTCCGAGTGGATAGGTGCTGTCAGGGTTTCAGCAACGGTGGTGATTGTGGGTGACGGCGCCGCGTTGACTGATCTGCTGCTCGAAGTTTGCGACATTCTCTTTGACATGCGTTGCGACGGTCGCTGACTACTCGGTCGACGGACGGGTTCGTCATCGGTAAATATTGTAACATTGACAAGAGAGCTGGGTGAACGTAGCGTATGTAGCGATGTTGCATAGTGAGATGAAGGTGTCGTCGCATGTTCGGCAGAGTCCGAGCTGGTTCTTCGCGAGCTAGAAACGTCTATACACGCTGGGAGGGTATCCGTGTCTTGGCGCTCATGCTGTGAATATTGGATGGGCCCTGTACTGCTTGGCATTAGCTGCCTGAATGGAAGTTGCACCTCAGCCGCTTCGATTGCAAGATTTGGCGGACTACTTGTTAGAGTATCTGCCGTTGATGTAGTTTCGGGAACTACGGGTAATGCGTGACCGATTGTCGGGCTCGAAGTCAAGGAAATGGATGGCACCGACAGCGTAGGCGAAGCTGTCCATTCTCTACTCGGCAACTTGTCACTTGCTACACTGGGTAGCACATAACCCGCCAAATCATCAATAAGTGACGGTTGACTCTTTAGATACGGAAGTTCCGACGGCAACGACCTGTGCTTCTCAGTATGTCTTTGTATGTCGATTGAAGTTGCTCGGTATCGTCTCGCTACCATGGGCACGCCGACTGTTGCTTGGGTGGACAGAGTAGAATCGTTGCGCTCAATTGATGTATTAGCATCCTTCGAAGAAGAGGTAGCGATATCGATGGAGGTACGAGATCTTGATTCTCGAGGTGCGGACTGCCGATTATAGTCTGTACGTGCTCGCGGCCTTCTATGCAACGCTGGAGTTTCGATTTGCGACTCGCGAGACACACGGGGGCTTAGGAAGGTCTGTGAGTTCCGACTTTCCACCAGGTCCAAGTCAGCCGGCGTGCTACCCGCCAACTCCACTGGCATTGAGTTGACACTACTGGCTGTATATAGTCAGTCGAGAGTTGCTTTCCTCAACACGTGTGGTACTCACTCTCAACGTCGTGCTTTTCGGCTTCGGATGCTAGAGTGACGTTTGACGCAAACAAGCTAGTGTGACTCGCTGTCCGGTTCTTTTGCCTCGAATAAGGTCCACGCAGCGCATCCTTCTCATCGTGAGGTACCCACGGTCGCACAGGAGCCTCGAAGATGGGATCTTGCGCGATGGATCCAGGTTTACCGCACAGCTCTGCCGTCTGCATAACGTATATAGCGCCTGTTAACTGGGTATGACACCGATCTAATTGTTGCTTCTTTTTTAGAAGCCTCTTCTGATTCTTCAGACCCCACTCAAGCTTGCGCTTCGATGCAACTGTGCCTCCATCTCCTTCATGGCCCCAGGCTGTGTCCATATCCATGCCAATGTCATTGAGAGCACGCCGCACTTCGAGCAAGGAATCCTCGATCCATCTTCGCTTGCTTGGATAAGCATCCAGAAAGTTTGAGACTGCCGATGAGATAGAAAGGCGCGTCGCTTCCTCGATATCTTGTCGTACTTGTTGGATGATACTCACGAAAGCAATAGTCTCTGTTGAAGCCTTCTCAGAAGAAAGAACATAATCGGCGAAGTAATATGTAGTCGGAATTGCTGGAAAGTCGCGCGATAGGTCGTCTGGAGTATCTCTCGGAATGGCAGTTGATGGTCGAAGGTCTTCAGAGTTGCTGGGTTCCAGCTTCGGCCGCCCGATCTTGCGTTGAAAGTACCTCAGCCTCGTTCCGTCAGTTTCCGTAGGCGCTGAAGTGGGGAGATCAGCCCGGTGCAGTGTTTCCGGTAGGAACAAGCCAGCTGTGGGCAACATCGAAGTCAATGTTGGCATAAGTCTCGTTCGTATTACTTTGAGCTGAGCGCACTATAGCTGTAAAGATTTTGAGAGTAGCTGGAAGCGCGCATAGTCTAAGCAATAGTAGCAGACGTGCGCCAGGTACCGAAGCACGAACCCCGCGGACAGTGACGCAGTCGTTGGTGCTTCCGAGCTCAAGATGTATACAATTGGTTCTGAGCACTCTTGGTCTAGTTTCGTGCGTCGGCCTGTCCGATCAGAATACCTGCTCAAACATGGAATGACTACCAGTCGATCAAGGCGGCTCAGGCGCAACGGTAAAGTGGTGGTTGGGGGCGGAGATCAACAACTCAAGCGCGAGTGTTGGTGTCACAGAGTCATGCAGCGTTGTTGTCTTACGCCGCACTGCGTTATGCGCGAAGCGAGTCGCCGGAGTTGGTGTAAATTACTTACAGGGTATTGATTCTCGGCCCAAACCTCGCTATTGGGCTACGCCGCAAGGGTCTGTATTGCTTGTTTCGAATGTCTGGACTCCGCCTCATTGGGGGCCAAGGTATAATCAAAAGTGGCCCCCATGCGGAGACTTGAGAAGCGCAGTTGCGGGAATCTAGTGCGAGATCACCCCTTCGGTCAGCTATTGCACGTAAGATTTTCAATCCTAAGTATGGTGAAAGTCGTTTGAGCTGTTCAGAAAAGCCATAGTGCAGTGGCCTTTGCTGCTTGGTAAGTGAATTGAAGACGTAAGCACAGCAGTAATCAGCTTTTTGTAATTATGATGGTCAATAGCACTGAGGTTCCAATGAGTCCTGGTACGGTGAAAAGACGAAATTTCGCATCGCTGGAAGGCTTGGACAGGTTCTACTTATAGAACATATCGTCCACGAGGCTCTCCTTACGTGGACCAACATCTCAAGCATCCAACCGTCTGATTACAGCCTCGCTGAACGGTCGTGGCGGGTTCACTGGTTGGCCGGTCTCGTCTGCCACTTGCACAAGAGCGGGGAAAATGCATAAATCCCCTGAAGTAACACCTTGTTCCTCCTGCCACTCAAATTCCCATGCGCTGGGCTGAGAGAACAGCGTGAAGGCAAAAAGTGCAGCCCGTTTGAGAAGTTCTTCGAGATTCCGCTTGCGCTCTCCGTTGTTCATACGAGTGTCGGCGTATGGCTGCAGTACATTATCCAATGTCGCAAGAGTCGCTTGTATACTTGCATGTCGACTGTCGGAAGGACTGAAGGGGTTGCGAACGTAGCTGGACTGCATCAACTCCGCAGTCATTACCCGCCAGCGTGCCGTCAACGACGCTTGGCCTACAACACATTTAGTGGTTGCAGATGAAAGATGCTGTATTACATACCTTGAAAGCTGCGATCTCCGGTCGAGATTGCTTGGTAACAATCGGCGACTTCAGACGGCAGAAGGGTCTTTGAAGGGTCTTTGGAAGGCTGAATCTTTGAAACAACCACCCAAGCGATAATGAATCTCAAAGCGATCTCCCTAGTGGCAGTATTTCCCAGCAATGTAGTGAGCGTTCCCACCGAGATAGGTAGATTGGATCCAAGTGCCTGAAGGTCATCATAATCGATGAGACCAGGATTGACCTGGCTGGTATGATAATAACTTTGGACATGATTCTTAATAGCGTTGCTGATCTTTGAAACATCACCAGAGATAGCTTTATCCTCTAGCGGCTGGGGAAGTCCACCTCCAAGAGGAGTTGCTGCATGTCGTTGCCCGGTCAATGGTATCGTATTTGTCGAAAAACCTTTCTCATGCGAAGCTGATGCGTACGTATCCGCTTGCGAATATTGAGCTTTTGACGCCCTCTTTCTGCGCCAACAGAACCAGAGAACTAGACCCGCGATGAGAGCGCCGGCGGCAAGGCACCCTACAGCTACTCCGGCGACAACTCCTGCACCAAGTCCGCCTGAATTATTCTTTGCGCTAGGCTGTGATGTGACAGTCGGCTGGACAGTCGATACGGTATTCGAGACACTACCAGGACTCTGAGATGGAGCGGGTGTGGAGTCCGGGTTTGCGGCAGTCTTCGAAGCTTCGTTTGTTGTTGCTGGCGGTTTGGAATCCCCATTATCTTTTGTGTTTGCTGGGCCTAAGATGAGTTGCGCTGTTTGTGGTGATTCTGCTCCTTGGAGTGACAATATATAACCACTCCATGTCGTTGAAGCTCCGAATGACAACACCTGGCCAGGAGGTAAAGATAGCCCTCCACCGAATGGTAAAACTGTTCCTGTTCCGACGACGCTCTTGTCTCCGTATCTGATGGTCGTAGGTGTTGCGTCGGGACCCGCGATGAATGGTAGGCTCGATGATGGGACTGGAGCCGTCATCTCTGGAAATCGACTGTAATGTTTATACCACAGAGAAGTGTCAATGTATCAAGTTATCCAGGGCTTCGCTATTGTCGAAACAGGACTATGTAAGGAGCGCTGTACGGAGGGAAATGAGGTAACATATGAGAGCTAGGTTGTGCGGAACCTGGTCGGCTTAGAAGCCCATAATAGAGATAGGCCATAGTGGGGTTTAGGAGACAAACTTTGTGTACTGAGCTGACCGGTATTCTATGCAGCCAGAAAGCCAGAAAGAGCTGTCAGGCCACCCTCTTTGTGCAAAATTATGGATACGGGGTCGTACAAGAGGCTGTGAATCTCTGTCTTTGGGGCGGTAGCTTAACCAGACCGACAGGGTATCAATGATAATCCTTACCTATCACAGACGATTAGTCACAAGGCGCACTTTGGAACCGCATAATCTTAACACCAGAACATGCGGGGGCTGAAATGGCGCCCAGCTGTGATCGGTCCAAAGACGCTGTGCCGCAAGGCTGAGACACAGGGGCTACCCGAAGGCACCTGCATGGCTCTCGCATCCTATAGATACATGATCAGGCGAGAAGGCAGCAACGGAGACAGTGTCACCGACAACGAGACAAGATGGAGCGAAGTGAGCGACCGCACATGATTGTAGGAGTAGATCTGGGGATGACATGTAAGTGTTGGCGAAGCTGGGTTCAGCTGAAGCGGAGGGCGTGCGTGGGGGCCAAACCTCAATTTGGCTAAGCGTATACTGTTAGATCACGTGGTGTTTGCTACGCGGGTTGAAGACTGACGCAGACGTGTATCCAGGTACCGGCGTGGCATATGTAAACCTCTCCATCGGCAGCGAGACTGTTCGATGGGTGCAGAAGTGGCCTGGCCGATTCCAAGCAAACGAGAACAAAGTTCCGACAGTAGTAGTCTACCCAACTGGCTTCAAAGACCCGTCATCATGGGGCTTCCTTTCCGAAACCGCTGCAGAGACCGCTGCAGACGACAAGGAATACAAAGAGTGGTTCAAGACCTGCCTTGATCCAGAGAAGCTGCGTCGTAAGCAACTGGAGGATCCAGAAGGCGCGCCTGAAAGCTTGGAGGAAGTCGAGAAATGGTACAGCGACTACTTGCGGAAGATGTACGAGTACCTTTCTTTCAAATTGGGTGGTGAGCTTTCTGGCGTTAGCTGGGAAGAGGCCAGAATCGAGTTCATTTTCAGCGTGCCCACAACTTGGGCTCCAATACCGACTGTCGAGAATTTCAAGCGACTTGTGAAAGAGGCGGGCTACGGTACGCATCCAAATCACGATGTGAACATAGGCTTGACGGAGGCCGAGGCCGCCGCTGTGCATGTATCCACTGAAGCACCAGGCATCTTCCGTGAGAACGACGTCTTGCTAGTCTGCGACGCTGGAGGTGGGACCACGGATCTCAGTGTGCTGAAGGTCACTGGCACAGTCAATCAAGCTATTGACCTTCAGCAGATGGATGTGGTGTTCGGAGAGACCATCGGTTCTGCTGCCATCGATTATGAGTTTGAGAGGCTGGTAATGCATCGCTTGACGCTCGCACACAGCACAAATCCTCTGCCTGTCGACCCTGCAGATGCCGGATGGGAGATGATGAAGAGTCGGGACTTTCAAGCAGTCAAGTGCGAATACGGTGCTCCAGACGATACCCCACTGTTCAGCATAGGTATTCCACGCGTTCCTCACACCTACAACAACTCTGATCCGGAGGTTCGGATCCGCAGCGGAGAGATGACGTTTGAACGGGGGGATCTCCAGCGATTGTTCGATAAGCAGATCGCGAAGTTATTCAAGCTGATCGATACGCAGCTGCAATCGCTATTCCAAAAGTTTCCAAGAGAGCATGTAGCACATCTTGTCCTCAGTGGCGGTTTGGGCAATAGCGCGTATGTGCAGTCGCAACTCCGAAAATACTATGCACGCACCTCATTCCCAAACGCCGAGTCAATATCCGTAAGCATAGCGCCTGACCCTCAGCTTGCTGTGTGTAAAGGTCTGGTCAGCGATCGTATGCGAAAGATTCTGACATCACGATCGGTTCTTGGATGGCGTTGCTGCCGCGCTTCATACGGCACGGTATGCAAGATTGCATACGACAAGAAGAATCCTGAGCATCAAGGGAAGGCACTTGTCCGGGATCCATTGAACAACAAGCTGTACATTACGCAGTCGATAGCATGGTTCGTCAAGAAGGGCGCGCCGGTAAGTGTCGACAAACCGATCGAGCACAACTTCATCAAGAAGGTTGATCCAGGCGACCCAAGAAGGGCATTTCCAACAACTGTCGTCGAGAGTGATCTGGAGGCGGCGATGCTACCAGATCAAATGAACCAATGTATGCATGCAGAGTTGTATCCACTCCGGTCGTGCAGATTGCTAACAGCTCTTGTAGACACGCGCATTCTATGCGAGATCAGTTCAGATCTCTCTGCTGCAGACGAAAGGAAGTTCCAAGAAAGGAACAAGCACTTCTGGTCATTACAGAAGCACTACCTGCGTATCGAGTACTCGGTGCGCGTCTTGATCGGACCCGCAGACATCCGTTTTGAGCTGTGGTTCAATGACCAGAAACTTAGTCGTGATGAGTCGATCAGGGTGGAGTGGCTGCCCGCACAGATGTCGCAGCATCCTCAGATAGCCGAGATGTCTGGGGCAGAAAGAGAGGCTGTTGAGATGTCGAACGTGCCACCGACGCCAATAGGCGCTGCGCCCCCAAGTGGCGCATTCAACTCAGATCCGAACGGAAAGGTCATGAGGACAAGCAGCTTCGCGGTGGTCAATAAGAGGACTATGGCAGATGTGGGCAAGAGGCCACGAGGAATGGGTGGACTATTTGGAAAGAGTTCTTTCTTTGGGCGCGGTGCGTAGAATGAGATTTGGATCGCGACGGCAGCGCGAGACTGACGCGGTGCGCATCGGCCCGGAAGGCAGCTTCCGGTAATTACGTAGCTAACACTAATCGACAACTCCGACCTGCGTTCCCGAAGCCCACGATGCTCGACTCTCATGCTATAATTGGTACCTGTATCACAAGCAGGCGAACGAGCGTTTAGCCCCAAGCTGGCCATCATCCTGGCCACCTGCCTGTCTTGTGCTAATGTTACACTGATCAAGATACCAGCGCGTCAGCCTCGTCAGCCTCAGCTGCAGGCAGCGACATAGCCCGTCTAACTATAAGACAGAAGCGCAGGAGTGCTGACCTTTGCAAAGTATCCTTTCCTCACCGTGTCTTGTGTCTTTGAACAATCGCCATGCGCTACCTTTCGTTTGCTGGTAAGGGCGATGTGCAGCCGTACCTTTGATCTTGACTAACATGCTCAAAGTCACCCTGTGCGGCCTTATTGCGTCCAGTACATCGTTCGATGTATCACCACAGGATATGCTCGATTCAAACACACCTAATATCCTGACTGAGGCACCCGTCGATCCTTGCTCATTGGTCGATTCGCCAGCGGCAAATGCAAGCGTCCAGCTTAGTAGTTGGCTAGAATGCGCGGTCAACGGTATATATACACAACGCCAGATCATTTTCTCGACCATGCTGACTCCGAGAAAAACAGGCTTCTACCCGTATCCTGCGAACACGGATTGGCCTAAAGGTCATGCTACATCGTTCTCAAAAGACATCAGATTTACATTCAACGACACGCATTACGACTTCGATGGCTCCCTCAGACTCTACACGACTTTCAACGCAACTCTCGGCGTGGCATTCGCACCCTTCAAGCACGGTTTCATCCACAGCCTTGGCATACCCAACATAAATGGCGATAAGGGCGGCTTCGTCTACATGATCGGCTGGGCGGGGGGGTTCCAGACTCGTGTCCAGCGCGATCTGTACTTCACCAATGCAGCATTCGCCGTGGTCAAAGAAGAGCAAGGGGAGAGGAAAATAGTTGAGTTCCGAGAAAGCAGCAACATCCCGAACACGGCGCATCTGCCTGAGGCTGTCGAGTGGGCATGCTCTTTCGATTAGAATACGCTGAAATACGACGTGAATATTGTCAACGAATACCAAAAGCTCATTGGACCTAGAGGCCGCATTCTCAACAGGCTCCAGTCTCCTTCGGCGTTCACAGCATCCTAACATTTGGGCTCCCGCCACTGCCCTCTAGCCGAGATATCCTCTCTTCGCTTCCGCCATCTGTTTCTGCAACCCGTCCATCTTCTTCATCAGTCTCATAACATGCTCTTGTTTCCTTGACTTCTCTGCCTCATCTGTACCATTATCGATCCAGTCGGATAATTGGCCATTGTTTAGTAACTCGTTCTTTTGTCGAATGACTTCCAGGTCTGCCTCCATCTTCCCGGTTATAGAACGGATGAGATTGATGTAATCTTGCTGCTCCAGGCTTTTCTCGATTTCTGCAAACTCCTCGTCTAGCTGCCAGAGCAGGTATAGCCTTGTTAAAACGCAGTCGGCTCGATCCTCAAGTTCTGTTAAGAGTGGAGTAAGATCATCGGTATGGCGACACTGAAGGACATGCGCGGTGCTCGTTGTGCTCATTGTGCTGGTTCGTGTGGTTATGATGATATCGCGCAGATCTGTTCCTACGATCCTTCTTATATACAGCACATCTTGAAGGGAGAGAATACTCTCGATGTCTCCAGTAGATGGTCACTTTACTAGTTGTACAGTGCAGGGCCGTCACACTAAGTCATGGCGATCAATGTGAGTCACGTTGTTTATCTTCATCGTTGACTCGATAGCTCAACTCAAATCACGTACGGCCGGCTTCACACTGCCCAGGGGGTTTCGAGACTGCAGAAACAGAGCTTGGTTTGAAGATTATCCGAAAACACAAAAGTGATGTAAAAGCGCTGGAGATGTCTAGTGGGAAAAAAAATCAAGGCTGCTCCATGTCTTCAAACCCGTACGCAATGTCGGCCTTAATCTCCTTCACATGCTCCTCCACCAAGCTCAAGCTTTCTTCCAGATCCTTCTTGTCCTCCTTCGCAATCTCCAAAGCGCGATGCCGTGGCCTGCCACCCACGACGTATACGCCTGCAATATCAGTAATATCAACACCGTTCACGAGCTTTCGGTACTCCTCCACATCCCGATCCAGCATCTCTAACTCCGCTTTGAGGGATGCCACGGCACCAGCACGGTCCGTGGCCAATATGTCGGACTTTGCTTCGTGATGCAGGTGTGCAATCTTAGACCAGCGTGTTATGATCTTGTCGTAATGTGAGGGAAGAACTTCCCAAAAGGTGGTCGAAAAGAGTGTTAATCGAGGTGTTGAGTACGGAGTAGACATGACGGCAGAAATGATGGTTGTTTGTTGTTTCAGGTAGGCGCACGCGTTGCTTTGTAGAGATACGCATCGCTCTAGAGGAATGTGGTTCGGCGGCACAAAAGAAACTTCACACCGCGCTCGTGCTTGATAAGGGTTGAGAGGCTAAGGTATCGGTAAAGAAGGTACGTCTTTGTTCTTGTCATGTGTTGCAGATTATGTACCAAAGCCGCCGTACGGTCTGACTCGATGCTAGGCCTGTCACACTGTAGAGTCTGAGGTCACAGCTCCTGTGTGGCTATCAGCGCACTGAGCAACACGACATAGTCACGTCCCGCTATGGAAACAGCGCTGGTAATCCGTATCTGCTTCACAGCAGTCCACTGAGAAGATCAGAGGACAAAGAAACTGGACAAAATTGGAGAGAACAAGAACGAAGCGGTTAGACTACTTGCTAGGAACACTGAGAAGATCGACGAGTATCTGACTGCGCTGGCAAGTAAAGTAATTCTTTCAGCTTCCAAGATTCAGCAGGGAATATACAATAGTGTTTGTATCTAATACTAATTACCATATCACTTACCATCATCTTTGCAGCAAGTGAAGGAAGCAAGATACGTAACGATGGGGCAAAGTGAAATAGGCAATGTGACAGTTTTCGACATCACACAATGAACGCAAAAGATTAAGCATATCTTCATAGCCTCCTTCCACGCCTGGTATACTCGGCCTAATAAGTGAGATATCATATGCGACAACATCTGGAAACAACAGTGCGACACAAAACCCCAAGTCGTGAGCCATGCGGGGAGTCCGGTTCAGAATTTGAGGACCTTGTTGACACAATCAGCGAGATAAAAGGCAAGATTTTAAGCTGTCTTGAGGAACTCAACCTACTCTATAGCCAATTCATGCAAGCCACTCCAGGTACAATAGAAGAACAGATTGCAGGTGCACGCATATCGAAGATAGCCGCAAATATGCAAAGGCAGATTCAGCAGATCGATACGCACTACGGTTGGGTGCTAGCATCAGACCATGCACTCGTGGACGAAGTTCTTCGTTCACGCTTTGGGAGGACAGTCGATGGCAGGAGATGGTTGAAGAATGCTATTGAGAACCTCGAAGCCGCACATCTTCTTTTAGGGGATATCGCGCGACGAGCTCTCTAACAAGATACGAAGATACTTGGTACGTACCAAAGCGGAAGTATGCTACCTTTCTCGGTAATGTCATCATAGTCTACACATGGTGCGTTGACGGCACTGAAAGTGTAAACAATGTCCTAATAGCAGATGTATGTTCCTTGTCGTGCGCACTGGTGGATCTGATCGCGCAACTCTCTATGCAGATCGAGGACCTTGTTGTAAAACTATCTCGTTACTATAATCGAGAGCATGGGCTGATCGACGCAAGTGTGTATCGCTCTGTGACGGTACTAGTCTTTGATATCGCGAGACTCTCAATATGCTGGCTATATTCTATCCACCCCCCATCTCTGCCTTGTGGTCATGTCTGGATAATTGTGCCACCCATCGTTCATGGCGAGCTGATATTCAAACCAAATTTGACTTTCCTCTGGTTCTTTCTGACGTGCACACAACGGGTCATCCCGTAGCTGCTCTAAGAATTCTTGTGTGGCAATATGGCGCTGGTCGCTTCCTTCTTCGCCCCATGCTTTTCGCAACGTGTCCAAAAATTCGTCATGTCGGTCCAGTATGAATTTCAGACGTATCTCATGGTCTGCGAATGCAGCGTAGAGCGTCTCGCATGGAGGGGAGGGCATACCAAGAACATGCATGCTATCGTCGCTGGAAACGTAGTGTAATGCCCATTGGCCTGGTTCCTCGAATTTTCGGCCACAATTGGAAAAGGGACAGATGCATGCAGCCTGGAGAGTGTGTAGATAATATGCTTCGATAGCCTGTATCAGGAGAAGCTTACGAGCGTTCTGTATGTAGTTGTAGAGGTCTCCATCATGAAGCCAACGCTCATATGCACCTACTGGCCCAGAACGCTTTTGTATTGGAGGCAAAACCAGTTGTGGTGACCATGATGCCTTGGTCAGCTCTAGTGGAAATCGACTACTATCTGCGTGGGTTTGCTGGAATAGCTGCCTCGATACGGGCCGAAATGTAAGCGGCGTATCAGGACAGAAGCGCGATAGGCGTGCAGAAATACCATCTGGACATCTTCCGACCATCTGTATCAGCTCTTCAAACACTATTGCATCAGATTCATCGATACCCTCAGCGCCCAGCACAACATCTTTAGCGCAGGGAAAACGTCGACGAAGTGTCTTCCAGAACTCAGTGATTTGATGGTCTTCATAGCTGCTCGCTAGTCCTTCAATGTCGTCTCGGAAGTTGATGTGCTGCTGCTCGCCGTCAAGCCATTCACTGCCGAGATTCGACGATGTATGAGAGAATTCAACATACAAGTACCGCATACACTTGCAAGCCTCGAGATCTGCATATGTGATGCCGGGATATCCGCCCGAAAGGAGCCAAGGGCCATCGATGACAAAACGTACCGCGGGATTAGACCAGAAGAGCTTCGCAGCCTCTTTGCGTGTTGAAGGGGATGATCGCATGACCTGCCAGAGTGCTTTGCGGCCACAAAAGGACAATATATAATTCTGAAGCTCTATAGGCAAGCGCAGAAATATTGTGAAGCTGTGGAGTGAGGGTTTTGCTCGTTCTCGTCCCTGGCGGACGTAGTGTTGAAATAGTGTACATATCTCGCCTGAAGCCGTTGCGCATAGATCCCAATTTAAGGAGGTCAACCACGGTCCCTTAGGAGTGATCAGAGGGGTGTGGTTTCGAAAACGCATACTGGATGGGCGTGCTTTTCTCCGGTACGCGACGTGTGATAGCAAACGTAAAGACAAGACAGGCAACAGTTTGTGCTGTATCCAATATGCAACGTCGTTTCGGCGCTAAGCTGCCCGTAAGCGGTCTAGCGTCCATACCCCTCGTCCACTCAAGTTGGATAGCTAAAGTAAGGTCCATATGATATGTTGGTATCAAGCTGCGTGCAGTTGTTACCTAGGTATTGTATCCTCGATGCAAACTTGGAGATGGCGAACTGACCCAATGCATGCAAAGAAAGTGGAATGATCAGCCAGCGAGGATGTACTGGTAGCAGGTTAATCATGTTTCCCGTCGGGTGGTTCTAAAGCTTTCAGCCACAGTGGGTTTCGGCATTTCATGAGGCTCGAGCAAACTGATAGCCTGCGCATATGCTCGATATTTACTAGGACTAATCGCGCTATTGGATAAAACAGTGTCCATAGCAGCCAATGACGATGAACGCGTCGTAATTGCGCGTTTACCAAGAATGCGCAATGGAAAGGGGGGTGAGGATATATTAGAAGGTGGCTGGGTGAAAGAATTAGATTTGGAGGACTTGGATGCTTGATACATACCAACGCGTAATAGGCGCGTCTCTAGCCTACCTAGGTAATGTGACGTCATTAACGAACCCCCTAGGCAATACCATTAGGACCTCTTCATTACTCTCCAATCATCCAAGCTCGTCAATTTGACATTTCCATTTGAGTACCGTCATAGTCGTCTCAATTCCCTCTTACTCATCCCTCTTACTCTTGGAGAGCATCGATAACTTCCTTGGCCGCGCGCTGCCCTGAAGTTATAGCACCCTCAAGATATCCCTCCCACTCATAAGCTAACTCTGTTCTAGCTAGTAAAGTCCGTTCATCGAAGAAGCTCTAGGTCATACTGTTGGGCTTTATAATTTCCTTTCGCTCACCAACAATGTCACGCCTTATGGCGCTATAAAAGACCGCTAACTGCCAGGGGAAGATATCATCATCTCAACAGCAGCTGCAGAATTACCTTCCACTTCTGCATCGTTTTTGTTCGGCTGTGATGGAATATACAGCCTTGTTACCGAAGTGAGCCTACTTGCATCGCAACGGCTAGACCCAGAGCTTTCCGGCATGACATGTCCGTCTCCTAAGATCAGGAAGATATACGATAAATTGCTCGGCCGAATCAAATCTTGGCAAATGCAATCCTCTCGAGTTGAATTGGAGTCGGATATGGAGATGCTAGAGCACACACGTCTGGCCGGTGAGGCATTCCGGGAAGGACTATACATCGACCTCGCGACTGCTATAGCAGGTACGACGGTCGCGGACACTGCTGTGATACTCGCGATACAGGACTATGTCGGTACGCTATTTAGCTACTGTTCACAGCTACTGGGTTCACTATGCATCGCAACTATTCTGTGGCCTTTTATCATTGCTGGTACTTGTATAGTAAAATAGGACCAGCAAGAAACGTTTCTCGATGTCCTTCGATCCAGTCAATTTAGCATGAGACATTTGTTTGTCCTCGGCGACACGATGCGGCTTCTCTGGGCTGATGCAGACCCATGCATGTACGGGCCACATGGACCACATCTAGTCATAGAGAAGTACAAGCTTAATCCAGGATTTGCTTAGTGCCAAAGGATTTGTGCAGAACTGTTGTGATAACTTGACTTTGGTATATTCATTAAATCGCCACTTATAAGACTCAATCAACATGTCCGCAACGGTCACCCATGTTGCACTAATGCAACACTTTGGATTATCCGTTCATGCCGACCACCTCGCATATAATAATGCAGTTCCACATTCAGTTTTGATCTCACCAGTGCTTGAGAACCCTTCGTCCTTCACACCTATAAACCACGTAAGCGAGACTCTGTAGATTTGACATGTCAGACCTACATTCAGAATCCAGAAATGTCGTGAACACGGTCTTGCAATCGAATGAGCAGTCAGGAAGTCCACCTGGATACCTTCCCCATCTGATCGAACCAACGAATCCAGGAGTGTCGTAGTAATTATACACCCATCCCTCACTGAGCTGGTTGCTGTGCTCCGCACACGCCTTCTCGATCCATCTGTACGAAGACTAGCTTAGTAAAAGGGGACAATGGATAGATTGGGGGCTCTCGTACCCTTCCAAAGCCGCCTTAGGGTTTTTGAACCGTTGGACGTCGTCTTTGCAGTCTGGCTCTGGTATTGGAGTATCGGCTAACTTCATAAGTTCTTCCAGCCATTCATACTGCGCATCCATATATCCTTGTGGCACATCGTAGACGTACGGATAGTTAACGATTCCGCATCTACATCCGAGGTTCTTGGGCTAGATACGATCATGTCAGACCTTGAGTTCTGTATTTATGGAACGTATCATTGACTTACTGTGAGGCATGTCGGCGTCAGAGGTACTTTTGCGCTCACTACCCCTGTTATTGGGTGAGTCAACTCTTTCTGCCCTTGACAATTATTCAGTGTGCAAATGAGATCCTTGGCACATGCTAAGTCCTCCTCTTTGAGGTCGTTGATTATATCGTTCTTACTAACGATTAGTTCAGCTAATGTTTGACCAGCAAACATGGCTGCATGTGCAGCTATGGTAAGACCGAGTGCACTCTTGGTAAGAACAGATGGATCCCAGTTTTGATCCGCCTGAGGGACTGGTGCAGTAGCACTGAAAACTTGACGATAGAGTTGAATGAAAGCCACAGATTCGCCTATGGAGAAACTGGGGATTGGGAAACCGATGAATTGACCTGCGACGGGTTCAACCGGATTGTTTGCCTGCGCCAAGGCCATAAGGTTTTCCGGACCTGTGTCAGCAAGATCCGCGGCATGGCGTAAGATGTTCCGTACACACTCCTCAGTGGGGTCAGCGCGCTTCAAGTTTTGTCCTTGACAGATCTGCTGTGTTTCCTGGAGACCTGTCATGCCCAAGAAGTCCTGGATGCGCTCAGCCATTCTTTCAGGAATATGATAGACAATGTCTCCTGGTTCGTGACCGTCACTCGCTGCAGTAAGTGTTTCGATGCTGATAACGCTACTGCAAAAGAAATCAGCATCAAACAAGTTCTAACTAAACATATTTCACTTACGTCGCTGTACTTGTCGCAGGTGGTTGGTATGTCAAAGTAGTTGGTACAGCGGTCGCGTCTGAGGCGGTCACGATGGCAATCTCTTGAGCGCCTGCCATCGCGTGGATCTGGCGGAGGTCTTCTGGGCGGAATTTCATCTCCTTCCCTAGTCCATGGTTGTATATGTAAACTGCCTCGGTGATGATAACTGCCAGGGCAACCCCGAAAGCCCAAGCGGCAAGTGGAATGAAACGCTTGACATGAGTAGATACCTCGGTCTTCTGCAGTACATCATTGAGTGCCTTGCGACAACCCTCCGATTGTCCGTCGTTGCAACTCTGCGCTCGTACATCCTCAACTTTTTGGCGTATCTCAGGGCCGAAGGCGATAGTGATCCCATCAGGTGGTATCGTATCATGAACCCCGGTAGGATACACCTGTATCTCTGTGCCTGAAGGCTCAGAGTTCGTAGCCCACGGATGGATGTTAGCGCTGTGAGTATAACGGATACGTTGATTCGTACCGCGGCTGGGAAGTACACACTCTCAGGGCCGAATGTGAACGTTGGAATTGCTGCGCTTTCGTCTCGACGCGAGGGTGCCTTTGTTGCAAGCGGAGATGCTTCAATCGGTGTTCTTAAAACCCGAGCCGCAGCTGTCTTAAGGTAAAGTGCTAATGCTATAAAGCTAGGAGAAAGCATGTCGATTAAGAGTAGGTCGATAGTGAATCATCCAGGGCGGATCTCGAGCTTATTTATGGATAGGTCATGGCCTTAGACCTCGGCAATACAACTCCTCCGTTGAGACACCATATCGTCTTTCTGTCACCCAGATTGCAGCGTGACGCCCGGAGAGGCACAGTTCTTTGTACGCAAACGGGGCGGGAAGGTGTTGCATTTAGTGGTCGATGGAAACCATTGCGGCGATGATGGAGGCAATCTGGCTCATCAATGTGAACATGAAACGTGGCACGGTATTCAAAATGATTTCATCCTTTCGGTACGTGGCGTAGTGCAGATTGGAAGCGGTTGGGGCGATGAAACTTACCCATTTCGCTGCGATGCTGGGAGCTCTTGGGGCCGGGGCCGAATGTTCCATGTTGCATGCGTAGCAGAGGAGATTGTGCTACCCTTGTCCGAGGAATTGGCGAACTAAGCCTCGCGAAGAATGGCTATGGTTAGCAGATTATTCGATTTTCACCTGAACTACAAGGCATGAACACATGAAGCCATGCCGATATATTCCTCGGCATATTGGATGGTTGGCAAGAGAACAGTTTCCCGTTGGGGCGAAATAATAGCGGCGCTGTTGCGTCGGTGACGATGCTTACAAGAGCTTTGCGCATATATAAAAGGCTTGCGCGAAGACTTGATTACAAGTGACTATGCACCCGCGAAACCACTATCAAAATGTGGTCGCTACTCTTGATATCATTATTGCTCAAAGCCTTTATACCAGTCTATGTTTCCGGATATAAGATTGACCAATCTTGTGAAGACAAAGGCATCGCGCAGGATATCCGGGATGCCATGACGTCCGCTTTCGAGAAAGCTTACGATGCATATGAAATTTTGGTTTCCCCTCCCTTACACGCCGAGGCGCTCGAACTCCTAGGGTTCCTGTTCGCGAAAGACGGCGTGGACCCCGCCAAACTTGTGGAAGAGGGCAAAATGGCAAAGACCATCAGCGTATTGGAGAGTATAAACACCAACATGCGGAACGAAGTAACTGGCCACGCCAGTGTACTTCCAGAGGACGTGGTATGGTCGAAGACAAACGCTTCCAGCCTCTCAGGAAGGAGCTAATCTCTGCCTTAGGTCGTTTTTTGCCATTTCAATCGGTGGAAGCCTGTTGAAGGAGAGGAAGGCCTCTGGCGAGATACTAGTATGTGGCACGTAACTGTTCCCCGAACAAAGACTGATTACGCATAGCAAATGGTATCAAGTTGAAATTCAAGGAGCAACAATGTAGAGGAGGCACTAATCTTGACAAAGTCGCTCTGGCTGTGACTTTCAACCCGGAGACAGAAGATGAGGACATTACCTGGAGGAATGGCGTACCGATGGAAAGCAGACAACCTACCCAGATTCAGCTATGCACGTGGTTCGTTGACTGGATCAAGCAGAAGAAGTTCAAGCTTTCTGACGACGCTCAAAGGAGGACGAATATTGGTAGGGCGATGATCAATATGGCTGAGTGGAATATGTTCGGTCTTACACAGATTGGTAGGTGGTGGAACGGCTCGACTTCGCGCCGAGGCTAATCAGTTGCAAGCAGATGCCTTCAACCTTTTGGATAAGGTCCTCTTACATGAGATGACACACGGGCGTGGTGCTTATATTAGATATAATGATGGTATGGTAGAGGCAGAGGGCCTCGCAGATGTTTCGTCTACTACCCGACTTCTTGGACTCTTTACGTCGCCTGCATATGGATGGAAGGCAGCATTGCGACTCGCCCGTGAAGGAGATGACCTTGGGGGAGAAGCCGCACCAGACAACAACGCCGACACCATAGCTCTCTTTGCGAGCGGTATGTGATGTGGCTCCTATCTCATGGGTAAAAGCTGACTGCTCTATAGGCTCTTGGTTGCTCAAGAACAAAGCCAAGATCGATAGCAAAGGCCGAATAGTAAAGAGGACAGGAGTGGCTTGAAATTGATCATGATGTAAATCTTGCCGGTGGCGCGTTGACAGAAGTCCTTGTTTCACAAAGGAAAAGTTCTCCTGTCATATAGTTTCTGAAGTGGCGATATCTCGAATGGAACGTCTCCAAGTGCATCCAAGACCTGTGCAGGTAGGGCGATGTTGAGTTGGACCTCATAGACTTGCGCACGCACTTGCTTCAAGGCCTCGAAGATGAAGATCAGTGACTCATCTTCTGGCGTACCAGCATTGACATCATGATACTGGGACTGGTCCCATGTAGTCATCTCGATCCGAAGCAAGCGCAGTTGATCGAGACTCGCTAGAGCGCAACAAGCGTCTTTCCAATCAAGATAACTTTCTCTCGGAAAGCTGCCTCGGGGTGTCATGAAACGTCTCATCGGTGTCAAAATAGTCGTTGATACGTTTACGTAGCGCAGCATGTGCCAACTGTCTGGGGCTATGAGCGTACGAAAGCTCATCACTCCTGTAGCACCTCTAAAGCTGAACTGATTCGCCTTGTACAAGATTTCCACAGCTTCACAGTACCTGCCCCTTTAATTAGCTGGGATGAGAGACCTGCGATGGAAGCTTACATTAAACGACATGTGATGAGCATAGATATAAGGTCACCATTGGTGGTTGATGCGGGGCGGTACCAGCGCGTGCTCCCCTCATTCCAAACCCCAAAACAGACATGCTGCCAGGTGAGATATGGACTGGCTGCATCCTCACAACGCCAGTGCCCTAGCTTGGCAGGTCGTCCTTTGGTGGGGGTAACATGCAAGAAGTGCAACAAACACTGCGGCTCAGCGAGCACCTTTTCGTAGATCAAGAGTCGTATTTCAGCCGACAACTTTCCGAATAACACACACTGCTTTTGATCAAGAGGTGAGCTTCTCGGCAGTACAGGTCTCGGCATTGGTTCGCTGTCTTGGTTCGGTGCGATCATAGTGGTCGGCTCGGTCTTTTTGCGTCGCAGGTTTCGGAGGAAGAAGGCGCGCATGTTTGCTTGCTTGCTTGCTTGCGTAACGAGAGTGAAGAAGATCTCAAAACACGTCAGGGTATTCGCAGAGAGCACTGAGCTGATTTCGAGAGTATCTCGGGATTGTGGTAATCTCAGCGGCCTACTTTGACACGTTGAGCCTTTTACTTTGGGTCCGGGATTAGATTGCGGCACAGCGATGCAGAAGGCGGAGACTGACGGCCGGCGCTTCTGATCGCTCTTGCAACGAGCGACATGGCGTAAAAATAGATGACCACGGTGGCGCAGAGGAGGGGAGCATACGTATAGGCTGGTGCAGACGACTCCCGTAAGGTCTGGGGTTGGAGGGGTCGAGAACTAGAAGACGCGTTCTGCCGATTGCGGACTAGCCTTCCGGCCCCATGTCGCGTCGCGTCTTGGGAGAGTTCTCAGCCCTCTCTGCTGACTTAGGCACACGTCATCAGCGTCACTCATCTCATGCTCTGCCATTATCCTCGAATCTGAACCATTGCATCATCTGCTTTCTCAGATCGACCAAGGCTAGAGCTCTGGCTCCAAGTCGTTCAGATGTAGGACGCGACACATCCCACCTGCCTCCAACCTCATATCACGCGACGCCATAGCTACCCTCTTGAACATGGATCGTTTGTTTCTCAACCATCCCTTTCCACCCTGAATCTTACCGATAACCTGTAGACGTGAATTGTACAATAAGAGCACCATCCGGGCGCTCAACGTATCATGTAACTAACGACAAGATTGGCGCGCCTAACACTCTCAGGTGTTCCAGAGGTTGTCTTACTAGACAGGATATGACTTTCCCGTACAAAAAAGCTCGTTGAGGCCAGGCGGGACACTGGGATCTGGTAAAGTGACAGGAGACATGAGTATCTCTAACGTCGAACATCCCCAATCTTCCCCACGACTGACTCAGAACACATCCGTCACAACCGAATTTGACCCACTTCCCAACACTTGGTATTCGCCTCCGACAATTGCTGTTTAGAGTCAAGGCGGAAATGTGGTTTCATGGTCAAGCCAAGCGCGGAGCGGAAACGCCAAGTTGCCGCCCATCACAGGTATAGCCTCATACTCCGACGGATAAGAGAAGAAACTCGTAGCGAGCAGGCATCTTCAAGGCTGAGAGTCGAGATGTCACTGACTCGCTCGCATGTGCGAGCTTCTGTTCCCTCAACCCAGATAACGGGCCCGCATCCGCGCAGTTGCTTGGCTGGCCGCCACATGTATCCCCAAGACTTCAGACTATGAGATGCGAAACATGTGTTGGAGCGGCATGATAAGGCGACTGCAGACTCGTTTAAAGATGCAAAGGAAGCCATGCAAAGCCTGCAATAGGCAAGCGGTCTTCGTAACATTACCCAACTAAGACAAATCACAATCATGGCAGGCGACACTTCTCCGCCAACCACAGAAGGCTTTTTGCAGTATCATGAGCCGAACAGTGAGCTTTTCAAGATTCTAAGTGGTACAACATATACTGACAAGTACTAGTTATCCAAATTCTCGTACTCGTGTCGTTTTTCTTTTGGCTTTCCTTCGGCGAATGGCTTTCCAACCGTGTATTCCGCGCCGGTCTCATAGGGCAGATCATAGTCGGTCTAATCTACGGACTTCCCATCGGTGGTGAGATCATACCAATCGCGTGGCAGGAGGCCTTCATTGCTCTCGGATATATTGGTCTTGTTCTCATTATCTTTGAGGGCGCCCTGGCTGTGCGGCTGGACCTGCTCAAAGCCAACTTTGGACTGTCTGCTATCGCTGCGACGATAGGAGTCATTGCTCCGATCGGACTTACATATGCTTTGTTGTATGTCGGTTTCGGCTACGGCGCAATCGAGACTTTTATCGTGGGTGCTGCGCTCTCAGTCACTTCTCTTGGAACAACATTCGTGGTGCTGGGGAAAAGCTCCAAGGAGATCAGCTTTGCGGATACCCGAGTTGGCACTGTTCTAGTCAGTGCGGCTGTATTCGATGATGTCTCTGGACTGGTCATGGCCAGGCAAGATACCCAATACTTGACAATGCTACTAGACCATTAACACCTATCAGTGTAATCGGTCAACTAGGAGCCCTAGGAGGTGAGAATTCTCCCAATCTAGGCTGGCTCATCGGACGCCCTACACTAGTATCCGGTCTTCTGGCCATACTCACCCCAGTCCTCAACAAATGGGTGATAGCACCTCTATACCGAAAATTCGTCGAGCCGCGTCTTCCAAAAACACGCAAGCGTCATGTCGTTAACGTCATCGTCATGATCTTTGTTCTGTGTGCTTTTGTTAGCATTACTGGCTTTGGCGGGACCTCAGTCCTTTACGGGTCCTTCATGGCTGGAGCATTGCTCACATACCTCCCATCCAAGCACCCAACTGGCCCTTTCCATCCACCTTCCCGCGAAGAGGCAGAAGAGGCAGAAGCTCGCTCTATCGCCGAGGCCACCGAATACGACGATGCAGGCGAACCCGCAATCTGCCCTACATTCATGCACACATTTGAGAAGTACTTCCTCGATGTGGTGAAATACCTCTTGCAACCTCTCTTCTTCGCCTCCATCGGGTTCGCCATCCCGTTCCTCGATCTCTGGACTGCGGAGGCATTCTGGAAAGGCTTTGTCTACACACTGCTCATGTTGATCTCCAAAGTTGTCGTCGGCCTCGTGATACCTTTCGCTACTATCCTGCGCAGACCACCTGGTATGTCAATCCGAGAATGTTTCACGTCCACCTTCTGGCCAGCCATGCTCCTTGGTTCTGCAATGGTAGCGCGCGGCGAAATCGGCCTCCTTGTTGTGCAGATCGGCCTCAATAACATGCCCTACTTGTCGAAGGAAGCCTTCATCACCGCCGTATGGGCCATTGTGCTCAACACGATCTTTGGACCTGTCACCGTAGGCTTGATCATCAAGTACAAAGCAAGGGCGATTGCGGATGGTGTATGGGGCCTAGAGAAGGCGGAGCAAGGCGGGGATGGATGGGATGACGGAATCTCTAGGGCGAACACTATTATTCCCGATACGATGAGTGTAAAGGAAAGGAGTAAGAGCGTTGCGGTGTCGCAACATAGTAGGATGGTGTCTGATCCAGTGACGATAGCCATCTCGCCTTGATAATTGTTTCTTGACTTTGATAATGGATTTTATGAAACTCTATTCGTGTAAACTTGCTCCAGCTATCGAGATCGAGATTGAGAGCCATGACAAGCGAGATCTGTCAAACGTCCTGTTGTCAGGTTGGAGTCAGTACACATGAATAAGGTGTCGTCTTTACGAGAAAGGAAGGCTGTATTTGATTGAGAGGGGTATGCGCAGCTATATATCCAAAAATTTCCAAACATGCAAACATGGCCTTGCAGATCAACAAAAAGAACGAGCGAAGCTTGTGAGCAGCGTGCTCAAGCCAGAAAAATCGTGTCGCCATCACCTTGAGATGCATTCTAGCTTCAGATGTACCTGCAGAGATAAATTATCGGCATGGCTAAGCTAGCTGGACCAGAACCAGCCGCTGCCCTTCTTCTTTTCTCCATTCTTTGACTCGGCCTGTACCGATTGCGTATCTTGGAACGCCTTCCAAGGATCGCGCGGCGGTTGATCATCTCCTTGGCCGCGCTGGGTGTGTACAGTCTCCGAGCTTTCTTCTCGTCCATCGGCGAACCGCTTCTTTAGTACCACTTTGGTTGTTATGGAGCCATCAGACGCGACAGTTCGCTCGGTCGTCGTAAGCGTGGAGAGAATTGAAGGCTTCGCCTCGTTCATCTGCTCAGCGATCGCAGATGCTACCGAGGTGGGCCCGGGTGCTGAGGCTGGGCCTCGCGACACAGCGTCCATACGCTCGTACACATCCATCTCAGTCTCTGCTTCCTCATCTCTTTCATGTGCTGCGTCCAAAACAGTATTGTATGTGTCACGCCTGACAGTGTCGGCGTAGGGGAACCGGTCCTGCTTCGGCGTGGGAGGATCATCGTGCTGGTCTTCATGATCGTGGCTGTATTCGTAGCTCGGCTCGTCGCTCGTCGCAAGGTGAGGGCAGTTTGGCTCCTCATCGCGATCCATGGTTTCTTCCAGCTGGCGTTGCGTGATGGGAATCTTGCCATGAACCCAGTAGCTGTCCGATGTATCGTCATCCACACCGCTAGGATGACTGGTCTCTGATTTGTCCTGGAGCGTCTCACTGCGCTCCTGTAACAGTGGTGTCCTCCTCCTTCCCCAGGCTCTCCGTTCGCTGCCCCTCATACAGTGTGGAGATTCGGCCTGTTCGGCTCGTAGGAGATCTTCGTAGGCCGCTTGCCAAGGCACGCCGGCCTTGTCCATCTCGCGGTCCTGCTCGAGTGCGCGCGGAGAATAGGCAGCGTCATCGATCTGCGATGCATCTGCTGGCGGCGGCCATTGCCAGGATTTGGACCATGTCCACACGTGGGGCTTTCCGTCTTCTGGGCGAGATTCGTTGTAGTTGTCGAACTTTGCGGCGTCCGTCACAGGATCATCCCAAGCCTTGTCCTTGAACTCCTCGGCCAATCTTCTCGCTTCTGCCTGCATCCGCAGCAATGTTTCTAATTGCATCCACTCCCTGGCCCCATCTTCTTCAGAGGCTGCCCATGAGCCCCTGTTTTCGTTGTCGAAAGGTCGAGGAAAGCCCCAGTCCCACGACCATCCCCACTCCTGACCCTTCTCGTTGGCCACCCTTTCAACGAGGCCAGCATCATTCTGTCGCGTGATCTGCAGCTCCTCGCTCTTTGTTGCATCGCCAAGTATCTCTCTTCTTATGTCATCAGCTTTGCGATCGAGCTTCATGAGGGTTTCACTATTGCGCAACACAGCCTGGACATCGCCAACCCTGAACAACTCTCGGCCTTCATTTCGCAGCTCGGCAATGTCAGCTTCAATGTCGCGAAGCTTGGCACACTGCCGTTCGTCGGCCTTGCCAAAAAGACATTGCTCGCGTGCGTGATGCGCGTTGTTGTAGTTCGCGATGGTGGCGGGAAGCGTGAAGACGGTGTTGAGGAGCGACGAGACCTGGGAATCGGCGAAGCGGCGGAAGGCGATGAAGGGGTTGTCTTCGGGTCGGGTGTGATCGCGTCGATTATTGTCGTTGTTGTTCGTCATACTGTACTTGCACTTCTGGAGTGGACATGTAGGTGTTCGTGATGGTGTTGGCTGATGGTGGGGAAGATGGGGTCGAGTGATGCCTGGAGCTCGGAGATAAGGCAGGCACGCGTTACCCGACGCGTAAAGCACATGCTCTATTGTCGACAACCAACCATCTCTCTGTCACTCTACACCTGCGAAACCGAGCATCATGAGGATGCACTCATCTCCCCCTAGTCAGTGTCTTGCTTCTCGTTATTCAGTCGGCCTCTCTTCATCTATTCTTACTCTCCCCAAGCATGCACTGCCATCTACCCCACATATGCTGAGCCGGCTATGACGATGCTCCAAGATGTGCCAGGCCTCTCAGCATGTACATTCGCATGTACATTCTGTATACACAACCGAGTTTCATCTATTCACCAACTCTCAACATGCACCCCCTAAATCCACCTACGTATTACAAGAACATTTGAGTGTTGCATCGCAATTAAGGCATAATCTTGGCTTTCTTGGGATCTGCGTGACTCCGGGATCCTCTCGGCAATCTACACACGAGTCTGGCTTCAACACCATAGGAAAGATCATCAACAGTACCTTGAACCCCACCAAGAGCATCGCCATTCTTTGCGTGAGACAAACGCGTAAGGCTGTTACGAAAAATACCGCAGTGGATATATTCATAGCCAGATTACTCAAGCACTGCCTACGATCTACACGTTATCGGCTTACCGCCCACTGCCAGCCAAGGAGCCAAGTCCGTGGCACGCAAAGACAATTGACTTCAAGGCCTTAGATCGTCCCGGATTAGAGCCGCACTGTCAAAATCTAGGGCTGCCCTGTCGAAGCAGCCAAACAAAACGCCTGTTTCCGGTGACCCATGATACGACTCCA
Organism: Alternaria postmessia; assembly: GCF_024291825.1. Classification (NCBI taxonomy): domain Eukaryota; kingdom Fungi; phylum Ascomycota; class Dothideomycetes; order Pleosporales; family Pleosporaceae; genus Alternaria; species Alternaria postmessia. The sequence continues at coordinate 91,645 of NW_026260106.1, forward strand.
CGCTCCAGCGACGCGATGTGCGTCATCCCAAGCGGAGTCGCGGAGGGCAATCCCCGCCTGTATCTCTTTTCATTCTTGGACCTTTCCTACTAGGGTCTTATCGACCAGCGATCGAATACCCACATTTCCTGTTTCTGGTCTTGTGAATATGTTTTGAGTATTGTGTCAAAAGACTAAACACGTCACTTGAGGTTTGACATGAGTGTATAAGAAGGGAGGGTAAACGCCCCATCCCGAACTCAGCTTACAACACATCAAAGTCTTACTTCACAATTCAACCGCACCTCTAATCGAACGCCCTCCGATTGCCCATTCAGGAGCAGCATACGACACCTGCGCGATTACTGTACTACGGACACCGAGTTTTTCCACATTCTGCCGTCCTCTCTCCTATAAAGCTGCCCAACTTCACGACGACACTAGCGCCACCAACGACATCGCAACTACTTCTTCATTCGATTTCCTCTTCAACTTCACATCGCCAACATGCGCTTCTCTATCATCATGGCTACCTTCCTCGCTAGCGTTGCTGTCGCTATGCCCGATCCTCTTCCCCAGGGCTACTCTGGACCCTGCGCCAAAGATAACTGTGGTGTTAGCGGCCAGGTATGCTCAGGAGGCGCTATCTGTGTGGGGTGGCCAAGCGTGGATCCTGCCAAGAGGAAAGGATGCACTTGCAGCCGTGGTTAGGCGTTTGGATTTAGATCTCGAGTGACAAATGAATGTGTGTACGTACAACATTATCGCAATGAGGACAAGGCTAATAGTCAGCAGATAGGTTAATAATGGGAGTGACTAGACTATCTACTGGTTTCTGTTTGGATAGGTGTATCATGAATGAATAACGAATTCGAAATCTTTCAAAAACCTTGTCTTGCTGTTGTCCTGGCACCGCCAAGGAGTAAAGAAGAATTTTGGTGATTGTGCACAGACTGATGATCTCTATCTTGGACTCACTACGAAGTTGATTGTGAAATGCTACATTAGGCTTAGTTGTATTGCACCGTTGCGACAATACATCCGCCATCCCCCTTCGTACTGATACTGATGTACTACATTCTAGATCGTCATAAGACAACAAATATCTAACCTAAGAATATCACAGGTTCACTAACATCTACCTTCGACGACCAGAACCTTCCATCAAGAATGTCCAGCGCAAAATCGTTGCCGTGCAGACCGAGGCTATCATTCAACCTATCTTACGATATCCGAGAACAAATCTACAGGAAAATCGAAAATAATGAGTGGGTAGCATGATCGCTATCTTGAACCAGAACAAGTACCAACTGGTCAGTGTAGCTCTTTCACTCACCTACGCCGAGTCAAGCTCCAAGTAGGTTTTCACGATACCCTGGACAGCCATCTTCACTCTAAAAATTCGGAATCATGGTGTATATGTTTCGCGTTCTCTTCGAATCCACCGTAGATCACGCGTACATCCATTTCGAGTCGCCCACGGATTCCGAGATGTCCCCGAGAGTTAAGTGACCTTCGAAATGACCCACATCCACAGCTACTCGATGGCGTTGCGCCTATTGGATTTCATCGAGAATTCGAGCTCAAAAACGGACACGAGTAGAATAAGGTGCCCACGAGCTATGCATACAACGATCATCACCCGCTTTCTCAAAACCTTTTAGTCACAGATCGGTCAATCGGTCTATGCGAGAGAAGCGAGTGGGTGCAAAGGCCATCTAATTATCCTGGGATTGTAGACCCAACGCCCAGTTTAGATTTTCCGTCGCTATGAGAGGTTCCACTTGGCGGTAAAGAGTGCCTCTGCTTAGACCGATGAGATCGGATGAGCAGACACATCCTTACGTGGAGAACGTGAATTGTTCAGCAACCATATTTCGGATTGCAATTTCTACATGGTGCGCCCCCGTAGAATTGAATCTTGCAGAAACATGATTTCCCACGACATACAGGGCTGTCGCTCTGTGAAAAGAAAAAAAAGAATTCGAATGTCGAGGAAGCGTCAACGGTTGTATGCAAGGTGATAAAGGGACAGGGAGAATAGGAACAACATGGGACGAACACTTCCGGGAGTATTATTTGCCTCCTAATCAGCCGACCCATATCTTTCTCGAAGTTATAGCTCGGAGAAGCTATTCATCTTTGAGCTGTTGGCCGTGATGTAGTGTAATATGAAGATGCTTTTTTCCTCAAATGACCGAGGCTCATTACACGTGTAAGAACAAATATCTTGCCACCCTTAGACCACACCTCACAACAAAAGCATGCAAATGACTGACATGGTATGCTACTCGAGACTGTTATGAATGTGATTGCATGTGATGAACGACGACGAACGTACCAGGTCAGCGCAACACCAAGCCCTTGAGAGCCTTTCTTCCCCGGATAGAAGGCACAACCCAATCTAGTCCTTCCCCGGATATGCTCCCCATATCTGACTCCACTGCGGATGAAGTGCCCCTAACGGCGCGTAATCGCTTACCGCCCCACGTTCATCAATCTGTATTCTCCACGAATAGAGGCACCCAAATCCTCAGTGAACACCTTTTGGCACCGGCAATACGCCCCAAGACTCATATCAGATCCCAAAGGATTAGAACCACGTTCCCGTGACGCAACTCCCTAGCGTGTATGCAGGGATCGGTTGTTGTGGCACATTGCATTTAACCGCGATTAAAGGTGCCAAGCTGGCTGTAAAGAACATTAGGACGGTGCTAAGGATGACAAGAACCGGCGCCGGAAGCTTCATTTAGATTAATGTGAAACAGCTTTGTTTCGTCGTTTATACTGCATTGGGGAGGCAAAGGGTGCGCTTTGGGTAAAGGCTGATCGACCACCTGCATACACCGTGGCGCATTAGATTAATCTTCCGCAGCTTGCTGCGTGTGGGTAATTGTCCTGGAGCTAATGCACTCTTCCCCATACTGGTGGCGGTGGATGCGCAGGAGGAACCGAGGTCGGTATGGTATATGGATATTGTTCGTAATGAGAGGGAGGGTGGAGACATCGCTAATCTTGTCTGTAATATCTGGATAGGGCCGAGGGAATTGGGAATTTGGTATAAGTAGGCTGAGGCTTGACAAAATATTGAGGTATCCGGCCACCAACGTTCTCTACAGTCTCCAAGTCAAGTAACAGTCTCGATAACTCGAATTCACCATGAAGCTTTCTCTCATCACCATCTTGTCCGCCACCGCGCTGGTTTCGGCTGCGCCTTTCGCTGAGCCCGAAGCCTTCCTCGATGAGCGCCAGGCTGCTCAGAGCATCGATGCTGCGATGAAGGCAAAGGGCAGGAAGTACTTCGGTACCTGCTCCGACCCAGGCCGCTTCAACAGTGGAAAGAACGGTGCCATCATCAAGGCGAACTTCGGTCAAATCACACCCGAGAACTCGTGAGTCTCGTGAAGCCTCGAAGCAAAAAGTATGCAGAGCTGACTGTTGGGTAGCATGAAGTGGGATGCCACTGAGCCCTCGCGTGGTTCGTTCAACTTCGGCACTGCCGACCAGACCGCCAAGTTCGCAAAGGACAACGGCAAGCTCCTCCGCGGTCACACCACCGTGTGGCACTCGCAGCTGCCCAGCTGGGTTTCGTCCATCAGGGACAAGGCCACCTTGACCACTGTCATGCAGAACCACATCAGCTCTTTGATGGGCCGCTACAAGGGTCAGGTCTACGCCTGGGATGTCATCAACGAGATGGTACGTACATACTCGCGGGGAGGATACACGCAGCACAGGTACTGACTATCCATCAGTTCGAGGAGAACGGCAACTTCCGTGCCAGCGTCTTCTACAACGTCCTTGGTGAGGACTTTGTTCGTATTGCATTCGAGGCTGCCAAGGCTGCGGACCCGTCTGCGAAGCGTTACATTAACGACTACAAGTAAGCACAACTTCTTATGCGGAATGTTATTATACTAACAAATGCTCAGCCTGGACCAAGCTTCCTACGCGAAGACCCAGGCCATGGTCAGGAACGTCAAGAAGTGGATCGCTGCCGGCATCCCTATCGATGGTATCGGTTCCCAAGGTCACTTGCAATCTGGCCAGGGTGCCAACGCCCCAGCTGCCATGGCCGCGCTTTGCGGAGCAGCTCCCGAGTGTGCGCTCACCGAGGTCGACATCCAGAACGCCCAGCAATCCGACTGGACCAACGTTGTCAAGGCTTGCTTGAACCAGAGCAACTGTGTTGGTATCACCGTCTGGGGTGTCCGCGACTCCGACTCCTGGAGGCCTCAGGGCAACCCGCTTCTGTTCGACTCCAACTACAACGCCAAGACTGCTTACAACACTGTTCTTGCTGCTCTGAAGTAAGCCTGTCGCGCGCCATCGATGGTGTGAAATTCTGTATATATCTTTTTGGTTGGTGGTTGGGGAATTTGTACATACACGGAGAGAATGAAAAAGCTCTTTGTCTACCTATCCTGACGCTGCACTTCAGTCCATCTTGTTTTCTCGCCCAGTGAGGATGCTCTCCTGCTGCGCGGTCTTCAACGCCTTGATGATACTAACGCCGGCGTCCGCGCTTGCACCCGTGTCCGCCTGCTTGGTCCAGAAGATGTCGGCTGCGTTGATGCGAACACTCTTTCGCCTCTCCCGCTCAGTTACATCAAGATGTGACTTCTTCTCTGCGGTTGCCTCAAGCTCATCCAGGTGCTTCTTTCTCCTCGCATACCGTTCAGCTCTCTCCTTCCGTGTTTGCTCAGAGCCGATCCTGGATAACGCGAATCGTACAGCAGCTCTAAAACCCATAAAGATATGCTCTGAAATAAGGATGGTGACCGGTAGACTAGCCCATGTACTCAAGCCAAGATACTCGCCAAGGAATCGCTGGGTACCGAACATGTGAACGATAGCAGCACTGCTAATACTGCCCAGCCATGTCAACGACTCTAGACTAGCTACCCATGGTCCGATGCCGTCGCTACGTGTCGCATGAGGACGCTGATGTTCAACGCAGATCTTCAGAAAGTCGGACCGTAACTCGATCCAGTTGTTGATAAAAAAGCCAATTGGTACCAGAGGCCACACGGGGCTAAAGAGTGCGAGGTAACCGAACTGGATGACCATCTCTGCAATGTCTTCCTGTACATTGTATGGTGGCCTTAACGCTTGCCTCCTTGTGCGGCGCAGAAAACGAGACTCCGCAGGATCTTCTTCCATTGGTCCTACGTATGAGTCGCTGCTCCGATTATGCGCTCTTTTAGCTTGTCGGTCGCGCCACCATTGCTTTAATTGCGTCTTCAACCAGGGCAGCGCAAGTTCCTCTATTGCGCCTGACACCTGTCCAGTAACGGTGAGTGCTATGACTTCATTGCGCAGCCGGTCAGGATCAGCTTTGAATACTGTCTTCGACCTGTTTTGCGCGCCTAGTGTCGCATCGATAACGTTCTGCAATAACGGTACAACTTTTCCGCTGAAAGGTACGTAGACGAATGCCGTGAGAAGTATTGGCAGGTAATTTGTGATCGAGTTGAGCACAAAAATCTTCTGTGTCAGCGACATTTCGTAATGATCAGCTGTTCGATGGTTCTCGTATTCTGTCAATGCAGTAGCAATGTCTTCCAGGAAGTTTGTCGCATATGGTAAGAAGACGGCGAGAAGAACAGTAGGCAAGTATTCCTAGATCGCAATTAGGTTTATTCAGCAACGTTCGGCAGTGTACTTACCAAATAGAATTTGTAGGGACCTTCGTATGCCTCGCCGATGAATGTCTCAATAGTGAAGACAAAAGCGATAAGAACTCCAAGGAACAAAGCACTAATGAGGACGAATGGTACGACGACGAGCTGCCGCACAATCCTCTTCCACCTGGGAAATACATGTCGTATCCTCCCGGCTGAATCGATAATCTCTTGCTCGTAACGGAATTGTGGGCGGTTCACCTTGAGATCACCTACTCCTCGTGTGTTCCATCGAATAGCAAGGTCGGTTTGCTTAATCTTCCAATACTCCAAGAACACTGTGCACCAGACACCAATGAGTAGTGCAAAGAGGAGAGAGTATTTTGGTAGGAATGCCCAAGCAAATATGCCAGCAGCACACGGAAATGCCAAAGAACGGAAGTAAGTCTGAATGAAGGCGAAGTAGAAGGCAACTTTGGCGCCCCACAGATCACGGATACGATCTAGGTCTGCTGGTTCCAAGAACACACGTGTGCTCAAATGCGCCAGCAATGCGCGGTTCGCACCTTGGTTGTGTAATGGGAAGATGGAAGTCACATTTTCCCATGGAGGAAATCCTGGAGTGATACCTGCTCCTCCAAGCTCCTTGCGCCAGTTGACGAGGTGATACATTGACAGCAGGTCCTCGGCTTCGAAAGCTGCGCTGACTACAGTCTTTGCAGTACCGCCAGGATGATTCTTGGTGATAGCATACAGCCAGTCTTTGACTCTGTAAAGATTACCAGTAAGCTTTGTGCTGGGGCAAATAGTCCATGGACAGCTCCACGTACCGGGACTTGTAAACGGTGTTGCCAAGCAGGTCTCTAGGCGCTTGCACAAATACCAGCAATGTTTGGTCATAGCCCGGGCGTACCTCAGTATTGAGGCCTGCAGCCTCTAGATCATGCAACAACGTCTTGCACTCCGCAATGGCGACATCGGCATCTAGCGGTTGTCAGCCAGCCGCCTCATGGGTGTGATCACACAGAACATACCGACGCTCCCAAAGTCATACACGACAACATACTTGTCGTTGTATGTGATGTTCGCAAGCTCAGTATCGTCGCTGAGTGTCGTATCCGATCTCTTCAAGGGTTTGATTTGCATGACCAGAACGGCTTAGGACAATCCAAAAGCAAGGATGGAGGTCGAGACTGCGAAAAGTAGGGGTCCATAAGTGTGGCTGGAGGTTTTATAGGTGCCACTGAAGCGTCGTCATAGTGCCTGTTCGTGGCTGCTGTGGAGTCGGGTAAGCTTCAGCTGTGCCGCGCATTGGCGACCGCAGGTGGAACCAACGCTCCTGAGTGCCAAACTTAGCACTTGGGTGCCGATTGATCCGGACCGCGGGGGAGTAGCGATCATCATCTTCAATTACGTGTTGACGCGCGGGAAGTGAAACAGAGGAATACCTCCGCACGACGGGACTAAGATAGATGGGATTATAAGGTCTCGGACGTGAGAATGTCGTTGGACGTTTACTAGACACTTGGGCGCGCTGTCACATGTGTGCGCTTGTTCTGGACTAGCGCCTGATGTCGATGACGCAGATCCTTTGTCGATCCACGAGTCGACGCGTCTCGACGCGCTTCCTCATCAACAATGCTTCAGAGCCCCCTTTGTTTGCACTTATCTCGCTTGAGCGCGCTAGACGACAAAGAGTAGGCAGTAGAATCAGACTTGCATTATTTGACGACCCAGGCGCCAGCAAGTTACACAAGTGTTGAACCCGCTCTATGTAGCCATGCGTCAAGAGATCGAGGTGACACCAAAAACACCGATGCCAAAGGAATACGGCTATCTTCCAAAGGGCGACCGGTACAAGACGCTCCACTGCCGCAAGCTTACTCATGAAAAGGGCCGGAAATTATACATTGTTGTAGATAAGAACAAGACGATCGGGATTCGTGTCCCTCTGAGTGTCCTGCACAAGGTTCACACTCAAGCAAAACAAACGCTGTCTACTCGCCGCGCTACAACAGCGCAACGCGATGCTACTGATATCGCCAAAGCAGCTGCCGAAGTAGACGTTCAGTTTCCAAAGATACCTGCAGCGGCCAAGGAAACGGTACTTAGGCACGGCTTCAAGAAGCATTCTGGGAGAGTCGGTCGAACAAGTTCACTACCGTTATCGCGGAAAGTCTTGCTTGCTGTCATTGCGCATGTACGTCATATGCACACCGATTATGATACTCTACTGGAGAGGGGAAAGAGCAGGGAAATCGCAAGGAAAACTACAAGGAAAGGGATTGAGACAGTAATACAAAGATGGGGATACGCCAAAGGTGCGAATCAAGCAGCGCTACCTTTACCTCTGTTAATGGACTGACTTTATCGCAAGATTTGTCCTGGTATTTCCGTACGGAGAGAAAATCACCCTCTGAAGGACCGAGTTGAGCTATGCTTGTTATCATTCAAGGATGTGAGTCAATAGCTAGATTCCTTTGATCTACATTTGTTGATCCGCTGACCGTAGCCAGATTCGGTACCATTTCTGACCTTCGCGACAATCAGTAGACAGTAGTCATACGCAAGCGACCCGCTGGAAGTCTCTCCCACCTGACGCCAAACGTCGACAGCCTGATCAGGACGAGAAGATTACCGACAAGGTGATGTCAAGTAGAAACCCAGCTATATCCACCGAAACAGTCAACGGTGACTTTGATGACTCAGGAAATGGAGTTACCAGATCTAGTCACTTCGTAATTCGGATTAGATTCCATATACAAGAATAACTCCAGGGGTGCGTCCAACCTCTTCGTAGTCGATGTAAGCACGATGGTTTCATCACGAGCACGAGTGGGGGGGCTTTTGCGAGAAAAGGGTCAAGACATTAGCGCAAATAGGCACAAGGAGTCATTGCAGAATTGCAAGAATGAAGTGCATTTGAAGAACAAACGCTTGTGATATGGTATCGGTTATGCAGAAAAAGATGTTTACAGACTCCGCTCACTCCACGCTATGCCATGATCCAAAGCCCATGTGACGCCTGACCGTGATCCTATAGTTTCGCAGTACCTTGCCTTTTTGCCTATGAGGGATATCCAAATCCATGGCTGTTGCTTGTATATCCAAAAAGAAGCCAGCAAGTACTAGCCTTCATCCGAGTCGACCACCATACTCTCCCCAAAAGCGCTAAGGTCTTCGTCTGCTACGCCTTGTGCATGCCGTCTCCTACGACCTCGCCTGCCCGCACTGCGATTCTGTTCAATCTCACGCAGCTTGCCATTCATTCTTCGTTCTAACTCTTCAATCTCTTCGTCTTCGTCCGCACCCTCGGCCATATCAGCCCGTCCAGATTCGAGGAGCCCACTTTCTGACTCGTTCATCTCCAGCGCGCGATTGAGGAGATCGGTAGCCATAGGGTCCTGGGGTGAGACGGCGAGGGCTTCGTGTAAGGTAACGATGGCATCCCAATTTCGATGAAGGTTCAGGAGCACTAGTGCTTTCGCGGTGAAGACGCTAGGGTCCTTGTTGCCGTGGCGAAGAACCTCGTCAAATGTCGCAAGTGCTTCGTTAAACTGATCACATTTTCGAAGTGCGTGGGCAAGGTTTATCCGTGTGGGAATCCAAGCATCCGGATCTGCTTCATTTTGTTCCGAGAAGGCCAGTGCACGGCGAAAGAATTGTATAGCGTCTAGCAGCTGTCCTTCGTGGAAGTAGACAACGCCCATCTCGTTAAGAAGACACGGATCGTTCTCGCACAGATCATATGACGTCTTCAAGTATTCTCGTGACAGGCTGAGATTGTTCAACTGAAGGTTCTGCATACCGAGGAAAAGCTGTGGGAGGTGCGAGCCCTGAAAGAGGCGTGCGGCGGTAGAGTAGGCAGAGATGGCTTGATCATGCTCTCCTTCTGCGGCAAAAGTATGCGCGAAACCAATCCAGGCAGGGCCAAAGTGTGGATCCATCATTGAGGACTTGGAGAAGTAGCGGCGTGCTTCAGCTATGCGACCGATGGCGAGATAGTAGGTACCGACAGCAAACCAAGCGCATGGTTCTGAGGGGTTCGTGTCCGCGAGTTCGTGCGCAAGCAGGAACAGAGTGTTTTTTTCCCCAAGCTCATGCAAGGACGCTATGTGTATAGGCATGATGTTGAAATTGTACTTGTCGTTGGCGAGGACGGCTGATGTAAGGGCAAGGGTATCACGGAAGCGGCAGAGGGTGAACATGAGGTCGGCTTTGGAGAGGACGATATCTGGATTCTCGCCAAGATTGTAGTGGGTTGTGAGTGTCTCGGTCGCGTTGGCAAACTCCTCTGGTCTGGTGTACTTGGACAATCGCGTGGTGTAGAGTGTCTTGGTGAACGAAGCCGCCTCTTGCGATAGCGAAGGGTTGTTGGTGACGTTGATGGTGTCGAAGTTGAGCGACTCCAAGAACTTCCACTCCTCCTCGGGCGCCATGAGTGAGTTGGACATGAGCGCATCGAAGGCCTCGAAGCATTGCACGTCAATCTGCACCGCTGTCTTGTAGCACTCCTTGGCCCGATCGAAGGAATTCTGCTTTGCATAGCATACGCCTCTCAGATAGCACATGCCTGCTTCCGACTTGATGTTGTTAACATCCTCCCGATCACGCTCCTCGCTGGTGGGTAAGCGCTCGTTGCGCGAGCCGTTCTTGTTCTGTCTTGCGCCTGCCCGTGTGTTGACATCGACATGCCGCAGTTTGGTACGCGTGTTGCCTGGCGCTGAGATGAGATGAGTCGGGTTCTTGTCGCCCAGTATGCTCAGAGCCTCTTCCAATTTGCCCAGCTTTAGGGAGCAATGCGCGGCGAGGTATCGACATTGTGGTGTACGTTCGACGAGGTTTCCGCGTGCCAGGAGTGATTGCGTCCTGTTGTAGTTGCCGGTGGTGAAGTGTACCTGGGCTAGCCAGAATACATCTTGGTCGTCATCTACGATATCCCGTCAGTGTGCGCTAATCCATAGATGCGGTCTTCATACCTGTCAAGGCCAGCAGTTTGTCTGCGACGAAGATGGCTGTGTCGTACTGGCAGCGGTTGAGGGCTTCTTGGCGCCACTCACGAAGATATTTCTCCATAATTTTGCTATTGCATCGGACAGAGTCTGTCTAGGCAGGTCAGCAGGTTTCTCCAAAGAAAAAAACGTGTCTCCAGTCGAGGTTGCAGTAGACGGCGGCGCGGTGATGGTGCCAGGGTCGCGCCTACCTGACGCGAGAGCACATGTTTGCGGGGTTCCTGCAGCAGCGGGCCGCCTTAGTCAGCCAAAAGTTCCGCTCCAAGGTCGCCTTCACCTAGACGTGATCTCCGACACTCAGCATCCGCTACCACATCGCGACCGCATCACGCGACGTCTTCGTTCACACAACACAAAACGCCTCTGGATCCCAAAACTACTATCCCGAATTCCCGATCAACGTCGACTTCGCATAATCCGCCGCCATGTCTGAACGAAAAGTGCTCACCAAGTACTACCCACCAGACTTCGACCCCTCGAAGATCACGCGTCAACGCGGTCCCAAGAATGCCGGTCCCAAGCTGATGACGGTCCGTCTCATGGCCCCTTTCTCCATGAAGTGCACCCACTGCGGCGAGTTCATCTACAAAGGGCGCAAATTCAACGCGCGCAAAGAGACGACGGATGAAAAGTACTACAACATCGCCATATTCCGCTTCTACATCCGATGCACGCGATGCTCCGGCGAGATCACCTTCAAGACCGACCCCAAGAACATGGACTACGAATGCGAGCGTGGCGCAAAGAGAAACTTCGAGCCATGGAGGGAGGCCAAGCTAAACGAAGAGACCGAAGAAGAGCGCTTAGATCGCATAGAGAGAGAGGAAGCGGAGCGCGATGCGATGAAGGAACTCGAATCAAAAGTCCACGATGCGAAGACAGAGATGGCCATCGCAGATGCTCTAGACGAGATCCGGTCGAGAAACGCTAGACTGGAGAAGGCAGACCGCGAAGGCAAAGGAACCGATGTCCCGCCCGATGCGGCCGACGAGCGACGGAAGAAGCAAGAGGAAGAAGATGCAGAGGCTGCACGACAAGCCTTCTCAAACCGGAGCATGCCTGATATCGGCGAGGAGACAATCGATGAAGATATGTTCGATGCACCTGTCGAAGTACCTGTGGTCACAACCTTCACCAAGAAGCCAAAGGAAAAGAAAGACTTCAGCGCCGCATTAGGCATCAAGAAGAAGACGCCTGCATCGGCTCCTGCGCCCCAGACGAAAGCTGCTGCGCCACCCTCAAAACTATCCACCATGCTTGTAGCTGGTTACGACAGCGATGATGACTGAGCCACGCCTGGAATGACTATCTCACACATTCTCACAATAGCAATCGCGGCATACAAACCACAACGCCGTGCTGCGCTGCATCCCATACTATGACGTTTGGGCGCAGTGTTGTAATACTAACCGGTCACGCGGAAAGCTGCTAGGATCTCATGTACCCCAGAACATGGTTAGTCGCATCGGTAGCCAACCACGAAAGTTTCACGAGCTTATTATTATAGTTAATCGCAACATTGTTATGGCACTGCATTTGTCCGAACTGCCGAGGCTGCTCAGGTAGCGTCTTGGAAACTGGTAGCGCCGGAGAAATGCCACATCCTTCGTATACAACTCTAATCTAACCCCACACCCTCTTGCCAAACCGGGGTTTATTGAAGTAATGCCGGATTTTCCCCGCACATGTGTTCGATTTCCTGACTTGATGTTTCTAAGTCCACCGAGGCCTGGGTACCTTGCCCTCTTGGGAGGGACAGCCGTTGCGGGATGCTCGGGACATGGTACTTTACACGGACTGCGTGGCAAAGCTAGACGGGCACATGTCCCAAGAGTTCTATAAACTGTCGCTACAGCCTTTTTTTCACTCGTCACTTCCGAACTCACGAAACTTCCCTCACGATGCGTCTTCTCACTCTGTGCACCCTGCTCCCTAGCGTCCTCGCTCTTCCATCTCAGACTCTCGACTTCGCAAGGTACGGTATAGCGCCACGTGCCGATTCTTCCCTCACGAACTACCTTGGCGTCTTCTTCCTTGGTGACAAGCCCTCTGTCTACTTCTACCTTTCCAATGGCAACAATGCAAACTCCATGATTGCCATGAACAAGGGCCAACCTGTTATAATTCCTACGAAAGGTACTCAGGGCGTTCGTGATCCAGCTATCATATCTGGTGGAGCAGCCGAAGCTGGCAAGAAATGGTACATCATTGGCACAGACCTTGATATTGGCAAGACAACATGGGATGCATCTCAACGTACAGGCTCTCGTGGAATCTTCGTTTGGGAGTCTACCGATCTTGTAACATGGACCAATGAACGTCTTGTCACCGTTGAAGACTCTACAGCAGGTATGGTGTGGGCACCCAGTGCAATCTGGGACGAAGCCAAGGGCCAATACTTCGTTCACTGGGCTAGCAAATTTTACCCTACTTCCGACCCGCAACATACGGGTGCGCCTTCATCGATTCGAATTCGTTACGCGTACACCAAAGACTTCAAGACTTTCAGTGCACCCCAGGACTACATCAACCGATCACCTACCAATATTATTGACCAGGAATTTCTGGCCCTGGGAAACAATGCATACGCACGCTTCTTGAAGGATGAAAGTGCAAAGACTGTTTTCACAGAAATCTCTACTAATGGGCTGTTTGGTACCTGGTCTAGACCTGCAGGTGCTAACGCTATTATCGCTTCTGGTGTAGAGGGTTAGTCATGTCCCTATACGAACTGATTGTGGGACACATACTGACCTCGTATACCAAACTTTAGGTCCTGCGCCTTACTGGGACAATCAAGTTGCTGGCAAGGCGCATTTGTTGCTTGACTTCTATGGAGCAGACGGATACAGACCTTATGAAAGTTCTGACGTGAAGAGTGGAAAATGGACAGCGAGTGACCGGAGTGCCTGGCCTCAGAATTTGAGGCACGGGAGTGTACTAGGCGTCAACGCGACTCAGGTCGCGGCCTTGAAGAAGAAGTGGAGTGTGTAAGACAATAAGGGCCGCACTAGGTCGAGATTCTACATGGATCCTTGTATTCACTTCGTGATGGGAACGATCGTTCCGTTTGTTGTATTGCGTCATGGCGCTCGGCTTGCCCTTGCCCTTACAGGTCGTCGGGGTTTAGTAAATTCCCCTGGATTTAATACAACTTGTTCCTTTCCTCCGGAATCCACGACTTAGACTAATAGCGGAGTATGAAGCTCTTTTTCTACTGTCATCTTGCTATCCTCATCGCCTCTGTGGCGGGTAGCATTGCGCCTGGACCGGACCTACATCAAGATCTCACCATTGTCAACTCAAGCTCAACATTCTTGACTGCCACCGTCGATCCCGAAGATCATGATTCAATATGGCACAAGACATATTGTCGTGGCGCCGCGCTTGTCAAAGCCATGTCGCTCGACGAACAAGACTCAACGAGGATGCTGGGGTGGCCTTACACGCAGAGCCCATGGGACGGCGACCTAAAGCTTGAACTAAGAAAATGGGGATATCTCGACGACGACAATCATCACGCGATGAACGACAACTCATGCGACTTTTCGAAGCATCATATAAGGAGTGCTTTCGATGCTCTCGGTATTGACCCGCGTTCGGCACTTAAGGGTGGGCCGAACCACTGCTTCATGTTAGAGCATAGGTTTGGACCAACAGTTATCCTGGACAAGAATGGGGAAACGCCCAGTATATCCAAGCAGCGATACGAGGCGGACGGAAAGATGTACAGGGTCAGACGCGTGTAGCTCCATCAAATTGAAATCATCCAGCAGGCTAATTCTGATAGCATAACAGGTCACGGGCGCCTATTCTAAAATTGGCATAAACCGGAAAGACGGTATTGTTTACTTCCTCGACCGCACTTCGCCTGAGAAATCGGCCCAAACGGTCTGGGGTCAGGAGCAAATCGACAAAGCCGACTTGCCGGCACTTCGCTCTAGCTCGGACCTAGCTTGGGGGTTGTGGAATAGGATCGAAGGCGAACCAAGTATCAAAATGATCATGTCTCTAAACATTATCAACGATGAGACTGTGGATGTCATTATACCAAGGGCCTTGAAAGCGATGGGAAAGACTGAGGTCGAGAAGTGGCCTGGAACTGATCTCATTGTGGGAGCAAATGGAGGGGCTGAAGCTGAAGCTGCTCTCGCACTTATTGGTACGCCTTATTTCGCCTACTGTGTAGTCTCATACTCCATTTTAGTCCTTCTCTATCAAGACACTACTCACGCTGACGTTCTCTAGGTTCGCCAAATGTAATTACGCCTACACGAACTACTTACGAGACATACACTGACTTTGTATACCCACATTTAGGGCTTAGGAGCCGGCTACTTTCTTCTCCAGCACAAGAGGCAACTTGGTGGCGACAATTTTATCTGGAAAATCAAGATCTTTAAGGGGGATGATGATGACGAATATTATGATGACCCTGCTCTCCTCTTCTACATTGACAAGCACACGCCACCGATGCCTGACCCGGACGACACTCCTGGCTCTCCGATGGAAGAGGCAAAAGCAGTGAGGAGGATTAAAGATGGGAAGAATTTCATTAGGACACATAAGATTTGGGCAAAGCTTTGACGTGAAAGCATGGGTAAGATGATGGAATGATGTCGGTAGATGCCTGTTTGACACCTCATCTCAACGCCTTTTCCCCCTTCACTTAGAATCAATTCAATCCCAAATCCCGCAGTAAGTGAACTAGCTTTTGGAACGGGTCTATCCAAGCACCTTGGTCTTTCACCTTGACTTCCGGCCGCTAGTATAGCTCGCTCATCCGGTGAACGCTATATCTGTTTTCTTCCTTGCTCTGAAACCGAAGCACCCACCTATAGGCATTCAGACATTCAAACTCTGAACATGAAGCTCACGTACATCATCTTCGTTGTGGGTCTCATCGCTCTCGGTGCGACTGAGATTCTGCTCAATCTTACCAATGTCGGCGTCGAATCTCTCGGATACCAGAACCTCATCTTAGGCGCAAGAGGGTCTGACCCAGGCAGCGACCCCGACGATGACGACGACAACCTCAACCCTGCTGACGATGAGCTTTGGTACCAATGTAAATGTCGAGGAGCAAAACTGCTTTTTGCAATGACCCAAAATCCACCCGAAGCCGCTCGGTTCCTGAGTCCCTTGGCATCTCTCTGGGATGGCGAGATGAGGGAAGAGCTTGCAGAATGGGGTTACAAAGATAACTTCAAAGACCCAGATCTCTTCGACTTTAGCGGGATCGCCCCATACCTCGCTACGCTGGGGATTCCAATAACTAACTCGCTCCATGGCGGGCCAAACCATTGTGTCTCATACAGTCATTGCAATAGCGACATCGTGAGGGATGAGAATGGAGATCTCCCACCTCTCAACGAGCAGTACTACACTAAAGATGGTCGGAAGTACAGGGTAAGCCCACGCCAGAGAGTTCTACTACTACAGTCTTCGCGCTCTTTACTGACGCTCTTCCCTATTTAGGTCACGGCCGCTCATGGCACCATGGTAATCAACCCGAGCTATGGCTACATATTGTTCCTCAATCGGGGCTCCCCTCAAGCTGAGGCCCGCGAAACATGGGGCATACGTGATGATGATCCGGTTCCGCTTGATGAGTTGCCCGCTCTACGTGCGAGTTCAGATATAGCATGGGCCTATTGGAATCGAATTCAAGATGGCGACAAACTGAACAAAATCAAATTCTTTGCATCCATGTCCATCATCAACAGCGAAACCGAGCAGGTTATCGACAGGATACTGAAGAACAAAGGGCTAGATGAAGTGCCGCCGAATCCTCCTGGGTTTCTTGTCACGCCAGAATCCGAGGACTATTTGGCCTTGATGGGTATGTTCTCACTAAAAGTCTTCTGGTAATACGTAACGAGGTGTCTGATGCTTTGAGTTCAGAACGGCGCTGACAATATGCCTGGGTTTAGGTAGTCCAAACGCTATAGGGGTAGGATATTTTCTTGCTCAACACAAGGCACAGTTGGGAAGCAACTATTATGTTCAGGGGATCCGCATTTACCGCAAGACCGGATCGTCGCTATCGAACATGATCTTCGCTGTTGGCCTGGCGCCTTCTCCACCGCCAACTGCACCACCCGATCCGATGGATGTTTTAGTACCGCCCCCGGGTTTTGGTATGGAAGCCCTCACGAACACGGATGGAGGTAGAGTGATCAAGAGAAGCGGTGATGGGAAGAATATCGTGAGGAGTCATAAGGTTTGGATAAAGTCATGATCGCGCAATTCTTTCCAGATTACACATTCGTGTATGTTGTCAGTTCAAGCATGTAATTCGGTTGTGATATATCAGCTTAATCAAACGGATGTCTCGTGGTAGCCCTAAGACATTCTAAACTCACTCTGCTTCAAGTATGGGCCAACACTTGCCTTTCACTGTCTTGCTTGCTACGCTAACACTTCTAGTCTTTCCCACCCGCCTTCACTTTGGACGCAAATGGCCAAAGCTTGGGCTTTTCCTGCTTGAAAATCAGTTTGTGCGCGCTACATGACCACATCTAGCGCCATTTCTCCATATACTCTCTCTGTCCTTTGATCTACCGTTTCTCTGCGCGACTTCCGTCAACAGATCCGCAACATGCAAACCGTACTACTTCTACGTCTCGCCACACTCCTCAGTCTGGTCGTGGGCGAGGCTCCGCCGCCCCCTCCGAACGAAACTCCACTTGACACATGGAGTCTCGCCGTTGAAAATAGTGGTAGCATAGTCAAGAGAGCGCCTCCTGGCCCAGCTGATGACTTCCTATGGCAGACTTGCGGCTGTCGCGGCCAGAAGCTCCAGCTAATGAATACGCTCGATCCAGTAAACGCTGCTAGGTTTGGTACTCCGTTGAACAGTCCATGGACTGGCACCCTCGAAAACGAACTTACGACCTGGGGTTATAAAGACAACAGTATGAATGAGGACATCCAGGACCAGTGCGACTTCACCATGAAACCTATATTCGAAGCTGTCCTCCAGACCCTAGGAATCGGCGCAGGAAGTGCACAGTATGGCGGACCGAACAAGTGTTTCTCCTATGTCCACCGAGATGGCCCCACCGTTCACCGATTGCCAAACGGCCAGATGCCACCCAGAAACCAACAACGTTATACTGTTGACGGAGTAAGCTACAAGGTCACAAACGCTTATTACACCATAGGCATCAACGCGCGGGATGGCGTCATCCATATGATCAACCGCAAGTCTCCAGAATCAGCGGCCAAAAATCAGTGGGGAGTTGATAATGTTCCAAAGAACGAGCTACCAGCGCTGAGGTCGAGTTCAGATATTGCCTGGGGCATGTGGGAGAGAATGAGCCCTGGCAAGTTGGGTAATATCAACTACATCTTCTCCCACCAGATTGTCAACAAAGAAACTCGGCAGATCATTTTGAGGGCCTTGGACGGTCAACCACTCAGAACCTGGCCAGGAACTGAGTTCGTAGCTGGAGAAGCCTCTGAGTACTGGGCTTTATTAGGTATATCGCGCACCCATGATGCTTATGATGCGCATAGTACTAACAAGTTTGGTATAGGGTCTCCGAACGGAATAGCAATAGGATACCTTCTTGGGCAGCACAAGCCTCAGTTTGGTCACAACAGATATGTTTCCAGTATACACGTCTTTCAAGGCTCACCAGCGAACCCAGTCTGGATGACGGGCATCTTGCCGTGGTTGTGTTTCGTTGTTAAACCGGCACCGTGGCCAGCACCGCAACCCCCCGATGAGATAATGGGCGGAGGAACTGATTTGGCGCTCGGTAAGCGTGATCTTGTGGATGAAGGGCGAGTGTTAGAGCGATCCGAAGATGGAAAGAATATTGTGAGGAGTCATAAGGTCTGGGTAAAGTTGTAATGAGGCAGCGAAGCAGGAGTTGGAACAGATACTTGAATCAATCGGTTCGGAAACGCGTTCGTAAGCTTATGGTCTTACATCTGAGCGTAGAAGAGTTCCCAGTGCCAGTCAGCTCGATTTTCTAATTACATAACGCTTCACACACGGTGTTGCATTCTACAGTATGAAATAGATATTCTGGACCGGATTTGTTGATGTAATCTTAAACAGGTTGTACGTAACCTTCCATTCGAAGCACGACGACAATAAAACCAGCTCACATTCCGCCCCTCTACACCTATTCCGGGCCTACCCAAATCACGTGTTTCCTTGTGATACTCCTTCCATGATCCCTCCTCCTCACAACTTTTGACTGAACCATCCCAGGCGAAGTGTCCATGGGATGATCACCAGGCGGCGCGCCAGGCTCCGGCAACTCCGGCGGTGGCGAAGGCACATCATCGATCCAGAAGAGAATTGTGGCATGCGGATTGCCCTCGTTTTCATCCTCAAAGACAGTCATCTTGGAGACGTATTTGTCTCCACCCAACTGATGCTTATGCTGAGCAAGGAAGTAACCCACTGCGCGACCATTGGCTGATCCTATCGACAAAGTTCCATCAGTATGACTGGTACAGCTTACAACGAAGGCACGAGCTTACCAAGGATAGCCAAACCCTCCTCCGATGTCGAGTCGAAACTCACTCCAGGCCACTTCTTCATATCGTCTGTTGGTCCTATACCAAGTGCCCTTTCCACGATATCATTCGTCTCCTCATTGGTAATATATAGACTGAATATCTTACGGATATTGCTAAGGGGGTGGTCAGACCACATGATCTTGTGCCACAAACTCCATGCTAGATCGGAGCTCGTCCTAAGATTGGGAAGTTCGGAAGATTGCGGCGTTCTCTCCCACAACCACTTTGCTGCTTCTAGCGGCCCTGTACGTGAGATGAAGTATAGGACACTGGCGGGTACGTTGATGCCCATAGCGTATGACGCGCCTGTGCACTAGAAGCATCGTCAATTAATGGAATTGCTGAATTACCATGATGCGTAGTTTAGTTTGCTAGTTAGCTGGGCACGAAAATCCGACTTACCCTCTTTCTTTGCCCGTTTGGATCCATATAATACTGATCATCCATGGCCAACATCTCATCGTCCGAATCATCTATATCATCAGGGTCATCCGGATTGAAGAGCACACCTGGACCATCGAAATGGTTCGCAACCCAACATTGGTTATCGCCTTTGTCGTCGACATGCTGGTCACTGATGCCCAGAGCTTTTAATGCCGGCGACAATCCATTATCCTTGAAGTTGCACCAGCCTTTGTGTTCTTGCCAATTATCCCATCCCCATTCCACCATCTCTTTTTCAAGATCGCCGTCCCACGGTGTAAATAGGGGGTTGATATAGCGTGTGCCTTGGCTGGCATCTCGGGTCATTGCGAGGAGGAGTTTTCGGCCTCGACACACGGACTTGTCCCAGTCAATATCTTTGATTGCAGAGGTGTGAACGAGTTGATCGGGATTTGTACCGCTGGCGATCGTGATGTCGGCTGGGTAGGTGTCTTGGTCGGCGGTATTGAGTGACGAGATGTTCACGAGAGGGGACTCGGGAGACGACACAGAACGCTCACTTGTAACCAGTGTGCCTAGCGCGGCAACGAAAAGGGGTTTATAAGCCTTCATATTGGGGAAAAGCGAGGATGACAATAGTGTATGAGAGGTTGAGGCAGAACCATGGAGAGGAATGTTTTACAGGGGAAGGAAAAGTAGTCTACAGCACTCAAGTCAGCGCGTGAAAGTTTCGCAACCTTGATTCAATCGCTGCGCGAACATTCAGAGAAACTATGATCGTGCTTGAGTCTGCCTGAATGTACCTGATAGAAAAGGGTGTAATACTGCGAAATGCTCCAATCATTATGCCTTTCACTGACCATTACTCGAAAGCACATTCATCGAGGAAGAGGCCATCCGTTCATATACTGACATCAGTCTCGGCACTCAACACTTTGGCAATCTTGAAGCCTACAACGAATGTACCTTCATCTTCTCCAACACGTAGACTAGTGCTGCCCACGAAGACTGCATTCTGTAACTCCCAGTACTTCTTACTCGCTGTTTCAAACGTCCAAGATGACGTTGCCTATCCTTGTGTGAGCGACTTGGATCAAGACAGTATTGAAGAAGTAGTATAATGTACCTGAAAGTCGCCAAACTTGACGGACGAGGCATTTCGGTTGCCGCTTACAATAGCAGCGACTTCTGGTGTTGCAATCTCTGCGCCTGTACATCGCATCCGGATATACGCATCTTCTTCTGAATTTCCATCAACTTTGACAAGCACGTCGACATGGAGTCTCAGCACAGTAGCATTGGAATTCGGATTTGGCGGGTCTGTAGAAATCCAGTCACCTCCACGAATTACTGTGGCTTTGACTGATGGCTCAAACTTTCTTACACGTTAGTTCCATACCTATTTTGACAGGAATAGTGACACTGACACTGGGCTCGGAGGTTAAGACGCCGGTAACAACATCTGCATACATTTGCGTTGAACCTGTCGCTGTGGGTCCGACGACAATCTATATAGCGTTACTACAACCCCTGAAGTTTCCTTGGATAATGTAGACGTGCTGGCAGTTTTACGACAGCCTATATGACAATACGTGAGCAAAACTTCGAAAATGGCGCGGTTACTGTGCAGATACATACCGTAAATGATAGCGCCGGAATAAGCGTATTGAACAGCATCGTGCTATTTGTGCATATATCAAAAGTCGACTTTAGACTTTATCTAACTGAGCAAACAAACATGGTAGTGAACTCCCATCTTTATGCCCAAACTACATCTCTCTCTGAACACCTAAATTGCTTGTTGGTACTGTTTAGAGAACTTGCCAATAACGATCAGCAGTCGAATCCTGCATTTTCATAGGGCCGCTTGTTGTGCACGCGGTAGAGGTTGGCAACATGTAAGCATTACCTGCATGTGCTGATTCTTGGTGAGATACTCATGTAGGCAGCTTGTAAGCAGGCTCACACCACTCGCCGAGGTGAGTCAGCACTGCTTTCAATCGTTTGACTGAATGCAGGGTCGACAATGGGAGGATATTGAAAGTTTGGCACTGTTCCAATTCCGCATTCGTTGATGGCGTTCTGTGCTTGTCAAAGCCAGCGACGCATAATCCAAGCCGTAAAGCTTCAACGACACCAGTGGCGTAAAGGATACCAGGGGAATAGTACGAAGTGCGCCGCACAGTGTGCCTGCTAGTGTTGAGCATCTGGCGCAGTAAGACAGCTCGGGAGCGTCGGACGCGTCGGACGCGTTGTCCGACTTGGCGTCAAGCGAACAGGCAGGTAACCCGAGCTACAGACGCGACATCGCGCGTGTGAGCCCAAACTCCACCCTCCGAAATGTACCTCATTTAGCAAAAACGCGCTTCGATCTTAGACGTACCAAATTTCTCATGTCGCAATGCATACCTCCTTGTGTACGAGATCGCATGCGCAAGTAACCTTGGAACGATTGAATACAGTCTTCCCTGGATGTCCTTTACTTGCACCTGTATCACCTCAGAGTTTTGCTCCGTCATAACTCACGTCTACAGCTCGACACGAACAACATGCTCTCGAATTACGCTCTTCCCATCTGCGCTCCTTTTGAGCACCTTCGGCTCTCCGAACTCCCACATACGATCGATCCCCACCACATCTGAGACATTCACCGAATGCGCCCCGTTGATACCGCCATAAATGTTGCGAGCGTTTTGCACCCAGAAAATTATGGTTGGAAATTCGTCATCCGTGACGGGCTGGAGGGCTTTGAAGACCGTGATCTTCACGATCATCTTGTTGCCTCCCAATTGTCGTTTGTGCTGGGCGAGGAAGAAGCCAGCTGCTATGCCTGTCGGAGAACCTGTATTTGTCAGCTCCTTGCGCGTAGACCTCTGTCAATACTCCTGGAAGCATGAAAGTCTGCTGCCATAGTGGAAGGACTGAACTTGCCCAAGATAGCGAGTGCTTCAACAGAAGTTATCTCAAAATCGGTTCCAGGCCAGTCCTGAACACTGTTCACTCTTTGTTGCCCTGGTGGCGGCTGATAGGTCTTGAAGACGAGGCTCAAGATATCCAGCGTCTGGCGATTGTTGACGCTCACGCTCCAGAACGCTGTTATTGGGGTAAAATGCGGCACTCGGTTCCAGAATGCCCACGCGAAGTCAGAACTACTCCGTAGTGCTGGAAGATCCCTCCGCGACGGTGGATCTTGTCGCCAAAGGATCTTTGCCGATTCGACAGCACTTCTTCTGCTCATGAAAAATACTATGCCCGCATCAGGGTTGACGCCAATGTCGGAGAAGGCGCCTGTCACCTATGCCAAGACATCAGTAAGACGAAGGGAAAGAAAACAAAGGTAAACTTGCCCTGTTAGACCTTCCATCTGGGGAGATGTAGGTTTGCTCGGAGAGCGGCCACGGTCGGCCGTCTGGTCGCTTCCTCGTTGTATCTCCATGGCTGACACGGAAGCATCTGTTAGGCCCATGGTTGAAGTTTGATCGTGGATCGATACCAAGACTTCCGAATGCTCTGCCAAGACCCCAGAATGTGCCATAATCGCATAATTGAGACCTTTCCGATTCCGTATAGCCCCATTGCGCAAGCTCTTGGTGCATGACACCGTCCCACGGACTATCGATGGGGTCCAAGAAGTCGTTTGCGTACGGCGGAGACCATACCATGGCCTGGTTGAGTCGCGAGCCACGACAGACCGAATACCACCATTCATCATGTGTAGGTAGCTGTTGAGCATTAGTACATGTGTAAAGGAGGACCAGGGCCAACATGAGACTAGGAACAAGCTTTGTGTCAACAGACATCGCTTTTCAACCAAGAGGCTATTAACCGATGGCCCGAGATGGTCAGAATGTGAATCGGCGCTAAGGTTCCCCGAGTTTGCTCGTTTGTAGACAACGTACGGCAAAAGTGATTCGGTCGCAAAGGATTTTGAAACTTAGTGATAACGTCTAGCGTCCCGACCGTACACCGTTCCCAATGGTCAAGTCATTGTATAGCGGCCTAGTGAAGGACACGATATCGGCCACGACGAGTACCAAATTCACAATTGACTAGCTAGCGCGCTGTATCTGGTGACCAAGATAAACTCGTTTTTATCCAGGAGCGAGCACTTTCGATGAGGAGGCGGTAAGTCAGGAGGCCAATGGCGAATGGGTCGACATCATGCGGTGGGTACTTCATGTCAACGCATTATCGATAGATGCTTTCAAGCGGAGTAGAAGTGAATAATTCAATCACAAGTACCCACTAAGTTCACGCCCCACTCGAGCATTGCTCATATGCTACGTCAAGTGATTGGATCGGTAATGCTAACCTAGTGCTTGTTCATGCTACACACTGTTTGTTTGAAGGAATAGTTACCTTCCCGGAAGAATCCGATGCAGTTCAATTGATGTAGATACGTTATGCTGAAGTCAACTGCTTGCAGTCCGGGAAGTACAACATGTAGTATAGTTACATTTTCCCAAAGGAGTAGTCCGGGTGCTGCGGCTAACAAGGCAGGTTTGCCGAACCCCGCATCCCGTTACACACACGCGTCTAAGCCAGCGCTCGTGTCGAGACAAATGTAACGACAAATTCATCGTGTTTATAAGCAGTGACAGCCCACAATGACCTTTGGCGTGACTGAAAGGACCAAGATTCTGATCTACCTTCATCATGAATGGTCATGCATCACCAAGAAAACGACAACGCCATGATTTGCCTGCGAAGATGAGAGCGCTACAGTAAGGAATGCTTAACACAAAACATGGTGAAAAAGCTGCTAAGTCAAATCAGATACTCAGGGCCCGAAAAGTTTGCAGTTGAAACTATTGACGTTCCTGCCATTGGCGATGACGATGTCCTTGTACAAAACACCGACTATTACCAGACCGAATTTAGTGAACTGACTGACGGAAGGTCAAAATTTCAGCTTGTGGTGTATGCGGAACGGTAAGCAGAGAGAACTCATGGGAGAGGCCACAAGAAGAACACTTGACTGACAAAAGTAAAGGACTTGCACTACCAGTAAGACTCTGATGCGATACGTAAGCAACGCATGCACTAACATTTTATCTCCTCTTCTGAAGTAAAGGCGAGTTCCTGGCTAAGGTGAGATCTGTCGTACAAGCATACATATACTGGACGACGCTGACGTAACCGAAGTGGCCATTGATACCTGGTATGATCGATGATGTTTTACCTTCTCGATCTCGTTACTCACTATTACAGGCCATGAGGCAGCAGGCACCGTTGCTGCTATTGGCAAAAACGTCAAGAACGTTGCCATCGGCGATCGTGTAGCAGCTGATGCCTTACAACCATGCCTCAGCTGCTTTTACTGTACTCGCAGAAAGACTCAGCTCTGCGAGAACATCATCGGATATGGCGGTAATGTCCCCGGTGGCATGGCCGAGTATTGCAGATACCCAGCGAAAATGGTATTTCCCATCGGCGATCTTCCCGATCTGGAAGCAGTTCTAATTGAACCCGCTGCATGCGCCGCGCATGGTATTGAGCGGATGCAGATGGAGGTTGGAAGCAGAGTATTGCTCTTCGGATGTGGGCCAACTGGTATACTGCTTGCTCAGTTGATCAAAATGAATGGCGCCGCTCATGTACATGAAGCCTTCTAGACATCTCAAATCAACACTGACATGATCCAGTTGACTATCGCTTCAAAAGCTGGACCCAAGCTCGATCTTGCTCGCGAACTTGATATCGCGGATTCCTACGTCACTATATCCGATGAGAATCCCAGCGATGATATGGCTGCCCTCCAAACCAACAATCCTTATGGTTTCGACATCGTGGTGGAAGCTACTGGCGCACCGACTGTCCTCGAAAAGGCTATCGAGTACGTACGCAAAGGTGGAAAGCTCGTGGTGTACGGTGTTTATGACGAGAGTGTTAAGATTGCTTGGTCCCCGTTCCGTATCTGGGAGAATGAAATCACGATTCTAGCTAGCTTCTGTAGCATGAGCCACATACCACATGTACTGGAGTATGTGAATGCTGGGAGATTGAAGTTGGGTGGCATCGCAAACAAGACATATAAAATCGAGCAATGGGAGGAATGTCTGGACGCGGTGAGGAAACAAGAGGTTGTGAAGGCTGCTATTGTATTCGATTGATGTACCGCTTTTACGTTGGAGAATGAATAAATGAAAACGTCCACAATATGCTTGTGATAGAACTGCATGCGAAGAAGGTAGACAGTCTACGAGTACATGTTCTTGTGATAATCCGTATACGCCAGGTCCACGGCCCGTTTCGTAGCTTCGTCCAGATCCTCTTTCGGAAGGCCTAGCTCGTCATTGTTCAGGCCATGGTTCTTCTCATATAGGCCCGCCTCGTCAATAAAATAGCGTGTGTACAAAACCGTTGCAAAGGACCTACGATCGCCCATCATCATCCTCTGCCTAGCTGTAGCCAAGCGTTGCTTTGCTGGCTCGGATGTAATTCTCCAATCCTTCTCCGTAGTTCCCGTTGCTTTCTGGACAGCCTCGAACATCTCGCGCTGGTTAAGAGCGAAAGAAGAAACAAAGAGCATGCGGTTGCGATATTGCTCCAGTGTCGGCCCATCGCTATCAGATCCAGATACTGGCAGAGATAGCAAGTTTGCCACGGCAAGTCCAGTCTGGGGCCATGTGGCGGTGTTCAGACGCTGCTTGCCGTCGTCTATGTAAGTGACTTCGCGCTTCGGTATGTTGATGCCGTAGTAACCACCGCTGAGGGAGTACTCGTACCAGAAACCTGAGGTGAGGCCTATCCAAGAGGAAACGCCGAGCGACTCGATGAGTTTGCGAGCGATTGTCTTTCCCGGTCCGATAGTTTCATTCTGAGCTTCCTCTGTGTTGTACATACCAAACTCGTTTGGTAGAACCCATGGTACGCCGGCTTGAGCTGCCCCACGAATGAGTTGCTCCTGCGCGCCACCAGCAAACACGCTCATCGTGATAACGAGTGCATCCTGTCCTGTCAAAGCTTTGACTATGGTATCTGGGCTGTTATAGTCGATACGTGCGACTCGAACGCCTGGTGGGAAGGTGGCTTTGGAGTCTGTACGTGTGATCGCTGTGACGTTGAAGTGTGTTTTCGCAAGGAGAGCCGATGTGATATGGGTGCCAACATTGCCGCTCGCACCAACCACGGCGATATTTTTGAGGGTGGTAAGCAATACCATACTGCCAAGTGTAAAGGGGAATAGGGCTTTGCCGTGATCGCGTCTGAAATAGGGCAAGCACTGGAACGGTTTCGGCAATGTGTACCAAGACGTCGAATTCTTGGTAGTGAAGTTGTATATAACTATAACGTGAAGGATCAATGTTGAGAGGCATACGGCCGGTCTTCGGTCGTAAGCCTCTAAGTCCGCTGCTGTGTCCTTGAAATGGCGTTCGTGTTTTGGGGATAACGGATGGCCCTATGCTAAAACCGGCGAAGCTTGATGGTTCCACAAATGTGGTGTCGGTTCGCATAGGGCAAAGCCGTATGCAAGCTCCATGATGTCCGTTGAGATGAGCTGGGCGTGCACGGAAGTCCGATCGCCGATATGGAGGTCGGGGTTGGTGATGGGACGTAAATACGCCAGCCTGGAAGTCATTGATGTCATCCATCCCTGCAGCTCATCCCCGCCGGTTAGCGCCCGTCCGTCTCCACATTCGCGACTGACGATCTTCGCGCCGTTATGTAGTGAGAGCGATAGGGTAGGATCCTCAAAAGGCAAGAGAAAGATTGTGAAGACGTTCTAATACCGAATCTATCCGATCTATGTCGCACGCTTGTTCTACTGCTGGCAAAAAGACACTTGTGCAAGTCTAACCGTAAAAGATGATGATGGTGCCCTTCCTGAAGATAACCGTCCCATAATGTAAACCCAATTTTCCAGGAGTCAAAAACAGAACCAGAAGATGTCCAAACACCAGTTCAGACCTCCTCCATTGAATCACCGACGGGAGAAGGACACCGAGGTAACCTTTCGAGGTCATAATTCCATGGGCTCTCAGGGCTCTCTTTGAAAAGATCATAATCCCAAGTGCTCTCGCCGTACGAGCCTGCACTCCATTTTTCGGCGCTTTCGCGGTTCTTTGCTTGCTGTTGCAATCCCCATTCGAGAAGTTCCGATTCTTCACTCCTCGAGAAGTAGCCGGGTAGATGATCGAATTCGTCTGCGTCATCTACTTGGGAGGATGTCGTCTCCTTGGTCTGTCCCGTTGGTTCTGTAATGGGCTCTTGGGACAGAACAGTAGGTGCAGCTTTCTTGGGCCGGCCACGCGCCTTCTTCGTGGGTATGGCTTCAGGCATAGTAGTATCTGCTGCGGCCAGTTCGTCGCTTAGTGTAGCAATGTTCGATACAGCAAGTGCAGGTGAAGAATATGGGGGCGTTGGCTGTTCCTGAGGCACCAGTTGCGGAGGTTGTGCATACGTATACCACTGATACTGCTGCTGCTGTGGTGCTGCTAAGTGCAGCATTCGTTCTTGCTGTGGTACTGCTGGATGTAGCATTCGTTCTTGCTGCGGTACTGCTGGGTGTAGTATTGGTTCTTGCTGTGGTACTGCTGGGTGTAGCCTCTGTTGCTGCAGATGATGTTGCTGCAAATGATGTTGCTGCAGTTGATATTGCTGAAAGTGGTGCTGCTGCAGACGGTGCTGCTCCTGTAGCATCATCATCTGCTGTTGTGGATGCAATGGCCCATATTGTTGTCCGTTCTGAGTATTCATACGGGCTGATTGTGCATCGTGTAGCACCGTTATCACATTGAATAGAGGATGCCAGGGCGGTATACCACATGCACTACCGGAACTGCTGGTGGGTTGGGCACGCATCTGCTGCTGACTCGGCAGAGTTCTGGGGTCGTTGCTCTGGATTTGTGCGTAACTGTGAACGGGCATGCCTTGAACGCTGCCAGGAGCGCCGACTGACTGCGCGGCTACTTGCTGATTTGGCATATGGGGAAGGCCACCGAACCGTGCCTGGGGATGATAGTTATTGCGTGTGCCATGGTCGCCCATGTAAGGGTTAATGTAGTTATTCATTGTATCGTGCTTGTAGCCAGTGGCAAAGTGTCAGGTCAAGGAGATTTAAGTCATCCCCATGTGCTGCAAACCTACCTCCAAGTTTATAGGCGAGCGAGCGAAGAATAACCTGGTAGCGAATATCGTCGCTCATCTGGTACTGTGAGTTAGTAAGACAGGCGAGAGTATAAGGCATGAGCAACGTCTCCATTGCTATTGACCGCGCAGTAGCTTTGTACCACATGAAGAAGAGCTGGAGGCTGTACTGCAACATGTTCGTGGCAAGATTTTCTAGACTTTTGTAAGTTATACAATAACCACAAACGTTCCTACAAAACTATGAGCATTTCTAGTCACGCTGGCACGTGAGCAGTACCATGAGGGGGAAATCAGTGGAGAACACCCGCTTCAAAGCGGCCAGGAACAGCTAGTCGTCGCAGGCAAGTTTTTTAGGGTGATTTATAGTCAAATGGGGGGTCTCGACAACTGGATGGCTTTTGCACTTCTTCCTCGAATTTCTGTATCTTACTAGTGCGCCCAAAAACCTTGAAGATGCCGCTTTCCCAGTAGCGCCAGAATCAGGTAATCAAAAAAGTTGCATACTCTTCTCGTCCCGCAGGATAGTACTCCAAACGACCCGCTAGATCTCCAGATTGCATGATGGTCCAACTCCAAATTTGGAAAGTGAACTAGCGCATGCTCATACGTAGCCTGCCAACATGTGTCAGCCCACGATACTTCCAAACTCTTATCCTGAGAGGCAGTTTCAAATAATACCTTTCCTCGCGCCCTGGAAAAAGAAGCGAACAATGAAGACCTGCAACCCTGCCATGGTCATAATCAAGCCTGACTCCATCAAACTGAAGTTGAATATCCTCTTCTCGGTACTCTTGACGGTGCTGAAGTTACGGTTCTCGCGCGTGCGGAAGTACTTCTGGTTGCGGGAGATGGTGGAGAGTTGTGCGGATAACTTGAGAATAGACTCCTCAAGGACCGAGGTCTGTTCAGGGGAGGAGCCCTGCTTGGACGGGATCTTGGCACGGGCGGCTTCGTTCTCAACCTGTAGGCGCGCGAAATCAGTATGATAGTCCAAATGTATCCATAGGTGTACTGCGAGGCTTTACGTACGGCGATTTCGAAATCGACCATCTTCTCCGCAAAAGTGCTCATCTCGTTGTTGAAGCAGAAACGGTATTCTCCCACATCGTTTGCCGTGAATACAAAGTCGCCCTGTCGCTCCTTGGTTCCATCCAGGATGGTCTTGTCTGTTGGGCCGACAACCAAATAGTCGACATCGAATGAGCCTCCGGATTGGACCTGTCCACATTCTGTCAGCCTTCCTGTCCTAGGATTTATCGTGCTACCGCGTAGCAGCCTGGAGTAAGGTAGGGAAACAATTGACGGTTCCGAGGCCATTGCGTATCCAGGGTCCGGGTGGAGAACGTACTGCAAAGTAGAAAGCCAACTTGGTCCCCTTGTTCTCAACGTGCGCGTAGAAGCATGCTTGCTCGTGTGCCTCTAGTCTGTAGGTGAGGGCAGTAGCATACACGGCAGTGGTGTATGCCAGCAATGCGCTGAAAATGGTGAGGAGTGACCGCATCGTGTTCGTTGGCGTGGACGACTGCGTTTGTTGATGCGTGTTCTCATGTGCTGGAAGTTACAGCTGTCGACAACGTCGGCGGTAGGTTTTGCCGACGCAGGGATGTCGGGGGGGAAGGCGCGGGGAACTAGCGACTAGCCAATGGGATTCAAGGCGGTTGCGGACAAGCACTGCAAAGTGTAGATCCTCGATAATATTTGTAGTGTTGAATAAAAAGCGAACGCGCACGGCACCGCTTCTACCTGGGAACAGGCGGCTGCGGCGTGAAGTTGCTCTCGCTACGAATCAACACATACACAAACGTACTCAAGACATCTCAAAGAACATCTAGTAGATATTCAACATGTAGTGCTTTGGTGGCCTGGAATGAAGCAAGCTAATGATATTCATGATATACTATTCTACACTGCTTACACGCTGATACTGATCCAAAGTGGGACTCTATAAACATCTGTCAGACCACAGCGCCAACCTGCCCACGCACGCGACTCCGCTTATGCAATACTTCCAAGCTCCATTGCGCCATGTAAGTTGGGATATGCACACAACACGCTCACTGTCCTGATCCGCTAAGCAATGCCGACAGAACTTCGCTGACAATGTTATGTCAAGACCATTGTGACTGTACTCAGCAGTGTCGCCTGCCATCTTTTTCGTTTTATCCTACACAACCGTCCCTCTGCTTCAGCGAATGAAGATGGAGTCGGTCTTTCCCCAGAGCGTCTTTGTCTTGGCCGGGTGTTCGAGACCAAGGGATATGTCATCTCGTGCGCCCACTGTATCCCATAGGACTTCATCTGTAGTACTGTTAGTGCTGCAGATTTGTCGTCGTCAAGGGTAGCTTACCATCATCGATTGGTTCGGGCTTGGAATATTGAGCTTTGCCGACAAGGGCAAATCTGATCTTGTCTAGCTGTTTCCCCTTGATCTTGGTGAAGTCTGAGAGTCGCTGTTTTGTTTCACTGAAAGGCTCGCCCTGTAATATATTAGTAACAGGGCAGAAGAGATCTTAATAGTTATACACACCTCTTTCAATGCAAACTGGAACGGCACACCATGTGCTTTTGATGGCTCTTTGTCAAAGTGGAATACAGAAATCTTCTTCGATGACTCGTCCTCAGGGAAAGGCGCGACAAAGATCGACGTGTATTCGTAGAGGCTCATTACAGAGTGGTCTGGCGGCAGAATTTTGTGAAACTTGTTCACATGCGCCTCGTAAGCACGAATCTTAGGCATTACTTCGTCGCTGATGTTTGCTTTCTTTTGCAATGCCACCAAGAGATCGGCAACTTGGGCGTTCTTAGGGACCATCAAAGTGTGCTCCTCCTATATTGTATTAGTACCGATATGAACGTCAGTTTAGGCTTGAAACTCACCTCCTTGCTGAGACCCTCTGGAAGCCAAGTTACCTTGACAGGCTTTCTTTGCTCTAGCTCTTTCAGACTCATGTCGAGAACCTCGTAAAACAAGGCGTCGTTTCGCTGGTTCGCGCTTGCAGAATAATTGTAGGGTCCAGGGAAGAGTATGTTGTTCAATGTCGAATTGACGTTGTACTTGACAGGTAGTTTGGGCTTGCCAGCAGTGCTGACGGTGGTGAAGCGTAGATAGCTAGGATCGGTTTTGAGGGCCTCTGCTACCTTGCTGGAGAATTGATCGTATGCCATCTTCTTGCTGAGGGTTAAGAAGAATGTAGGCAGATCCATATCCGACGTCTTCGGCACGAATTCGATGTTGATCCTGTTCAGAAGATAGTCGTAAAATTCCTTTGCCTCGGTGTAGCCTCCTTGGGCTGTTACCTGAGCGACTTCCTTCTCGTTCAATACACGTTGAACTGTGATGATGTCGCCATCTTGAATTTCCGAGGCTGCCAATGTAATCTTTGGCTTCATCGCTTCGATCATGTTTTGTTTGATCTCTTCTGAAAGCTTGATTTGCGTACCAGTCGGCCATCCCAACATCTTCGTGATGGCTGGGGTTAGATCAGAAACCTTGTCCTGGAATGCCGCGTACAAGGTGCCCACACCGAACAGACTCTGTTCATTCGCGTCGAAATGTTTCAGGAAGATCATCAATGGACGATTGTTAGTCTGACCCTTGAGGTCTACTAGCTTTTCGCCAAAAACTGGCGCTCCACTATCATCGCGTTCTTGGGCCTTCTCGATCCACATCCTGAATTGCGACTGCTTCGTGCCGTGCTTGCTTGCGGCCTCTTCCACTGTCATTTCGGGGAATTCAAGAGCGGTATCCGGGCGGATAGTACCGTTCTGCCTATTAACCATCGACCATGGCCGCAGCATGTCTGCTTCAGTTCCTAAATCTTGAGCAACAGTGGCTGCAAAGTCAGCCATTGTGGTGGCTCGGAGCACGCGGTAGATCCTCGGGCTAGCAGGCGTCTCTTGGTCGCTCTTCCATGGTACGATATCAAATCCCTGGTGTGCTTTGAATTGTTCATCTGATGCGACTGCCACATCCATGTAGAGATGAGCTTCTTCGCGCTCCTTCTTCCTGCGCTCCATCAATGCTCGTTCTTCAGCAAGTCGTTCTGCCAAATGCTTTGGTGGCTCTACAGCCTTGCTGTCTATGAGAACCTGGTCAAGTCTGGTTTCTCTTATGTATACCAACATGTATGCGCTCATTGAGCGCTTGGCAGACCAGGCTCTGGTGTAGGGGTTACGCTGGCCAGTGTTTCCATTAGCCTGGGCGTAGTCGCCACCAAAGTTTTCTTCCAAGGCTTCGCGTAGTGTGGCGCGAGTCACACGGTCGTCATCGAATTTGTAGTAGTGTCCATCTTTGGTAGGCTTGAGGAAAGCGTAGTAGTGGCCCGCGTTGAGATCACCGCTGTGCACCAAAACACCGTGCAAGTGGTATATCCAGGATTCGGATCGATCGGCTCCGTCGGAAAGGTATGGCGCAGCGTCCCAGACCTCTGGGAATTCGTAACGGTCGTTAACCTTCATCATGGCGTCGCGTGTGAAGTCGTATTCGAAGCGCTTGAGCTGGAGGTGCAGCACAGGCGGGAAGCTCTCGAATATGACACCCTTCTTGGCATCTTGCAATCCAAAGCCCTCTGCGAAGTACTTGTTTTCACCGTCCATGGTCTCCACTTGCACGTAATCTTTGAAGCTGTCGTCGAGGTTCTTGTTTCCGCTCACGTTTAATTGTATGTCCCAGAAGTCCTCAACCCGGGATGATTCGTAGTCGACGTTGATGCATGATATGTAAGTCTTCATCTTGCCTACGAACATCCTTGTCAAGGCACCTTCGGCTTCAGTGCCCTTCATCCTCTCATCAAGCTTGTCCATGAGCACGCGGGACAGCTCCTGTACATCTTGCTGTTCGAAAATCTGTTTCGAATCCCAACCGAAGGAATGTGTGAGTTCTGTCGTGCCTACGGCGCCGTTCGATGTCTGGAGAAGGTAGAAAAGCCGTTGTAAAGCGTATGCGCTGTTGGAACGGTCGGCTTCTTCGGCGGTTGGAATCTGGTAAACGGCCTGGGAACGTTAGTCTTGTCCCTATACTCTAGGGCTTGCCACATACCTGGCGGAAAGCATTAGTGAAGAATAGTGACTGCAAGAGCGAGTTGAGGTAGCAAGTTGCGCCCTGGTTCTTCAGCCCGACCATGCCGGTCTCCTTCTTCGAGTCGTAACTGGAACGGTCAGCAAGTCGATTGCAACTATAAGTCAGCATTGAGAAACTCACTTGATAAAATTGTGCCACAACACTCCAGTGGGGTCCTTGAGCACTCTTATGTACGCAGTCACATTGGCTGCGTTGTCTTCTACCATTGGCCGTCCTCGGTCCTCCCATGAGTTGCTGAAAAGTTTTCTTAGTTCTGCAAAGCGCGTGAAGCCCCAATCGCCTTCCTCGGCAGTAAAGCGGTGGTGTGCGGTATGTGTGGTGTAAATAGTTGGGTCCTTGGGGTTCCAGAGTACGAGCATGAATTCGACACATGCGTACCAATCCTCTGGCATTTGCTTCTCCTCATAAGCTTGCTCCAGGTAAAAGGAAGCAAAGTCGACGTTGTTACCGTACGGGAAAAACAGTATCCGCCAGGGATGTCCGCCGCACTCGAAGATGGGACCATGCTCGCGTCGTGTGAGTTGGCGCCAGTCTTTGATCTCCCATGTGTTGTATACTTCTGCTTCAATGTCGTACTCGAGGTTCTTGGGCATGTGTCTCTTCATAAAGGCATCGTATTCGTCGGCGCGGGGCTCGGGGTCGGCGTCGACCTCGTCCATTTGGTCGTCTGTGTCGGGCGTTATGATGGCGACATCGGCCTTCTCGTCGTACTCGTTGTCGACGAGCATATCACTTTCGATCTGTTGGAGCTGTCCAGTCAGCATGGCTGCGTGTGGAGTGTCGACAGCGAAGGCGCAAGCTTACCTGATCCATGGCGGCTTCAGCTTCCCGGCAGGAGCGGGTGGACGTGGGGGCAGGCTGCAAGGAAAGAGCTATACAGAGGCGTCGCAAGGACAGGGACCACTGAGTGCGCTCGACGTTGGAAGGTGAAAAAGGAAGCTGCGCGCCTGTCGCCTAGAGAAAGGAAGGTACGGGTGGACAGCACTTGCGCGGGATGCGGGTAAGGATGAGTTCCTCGCTAAATGGTGGCGGCAGTGGAGATATGACGATCGGATTATTGTCGTCTTGAAAACTCCAACAACGGGAATGTGCAAGGGGGTGGGAGGTGGACTGCGAGGGCGCACAAAGCCGGGAAGCTGGCAGCAGCTCTCGACGCTCAGAACAGCAACTCTCTTCGATGGTTGCAGCCTTGGCGCTCGATACAGTGGAGTGCAGCAACCCAAGGCCGCGGCCTACGACGTCATTCGTCCAACACCACATGCTGGTGGATAGCATGCCACGCGAATATCGACATCTACAAACGCTCGCGCATTGTGCGTGTTGTAATGCTGGACTTGACTCGATCTTCCATGATTACGCCTTCTTGACTGTGTCACGGCGTGAACAGGTCCAGGTTGTGAGTGATTTCTCCAAAATTTGGGCCGGTTAGCGGAGCATGTAATCACATGCCCCGTATTTTGCTACAGCTCCATCGTTGGGTTCCTGCACTTGCTCGCACTCGCACCGACAATTATGAACATAGGAAGACGTAGTCTCGCATTATGCGCGCGACACTCTGGTAGTCTACGTAGGGCGTCTCCAACACATACCATTTCCAGGCTACAAATTCGACTTTCTCATGCTGCAGCCGTCGCGCCAACATGGAGACCGTCTTCGGCCCTCGACGAGTGAGCTCCAAATAACCGACCGTGACAGCGTCAACTAAAGCTAACACGCAACTAGATGGGTGCAGCGCGAAGCCAGGCCCATAAGCTTGCGACAATTGACTTTCTTTGGTAGGACCCTGACTGAGTCTCGTCTCATCGACTCGGCCAACTATTGCCGTTTAGAACTTCCTACAAGGTGCGGCGTAATCTTATGATGGCGTACGACGGTTGCTAAATAAATCCAGGCTTGCACATCGTTTGCGTGATATTCAGACCCTACCATATGTCGTTGTTGCGAATCCCCATCTCGCCCATGTCTACGAGTCATACCTGCGAGCCTTTGAACGCTTCCGTCGCATACCCGAGATAAAGTCGCTAGACGACAACGAGAAATACTGCAAGGTGCTGGAAGAGACGTTGACCGAGCATGCGTCCGTCATACCCCGTCTTGCTATTGGTGTGCTTGAGGTTCGAGGCCTAATGAAGGCTGAAGAGACGGACAAGTTCATGACCACCATGTTACGATCGGTATGCGCCCAGTCAGTACAGAACTGTGGACAACACTAACCATCGTAGCGCATCTCGCGACGCGTCATTGCAGAGCAGCATCTAGCGCTTACCGAGACTTTTGATTCGCCATGGCATTTCCCCCAGGCCGAGATCCATCCTCATGACCAGGAGGCAGTCGGCGAGATATTCTTGCGGTGCAACGCGAAAGACATAGTCGAAGATTGCGGTAAGACAATGCAGGAGCTGATCAAGCGCACCTATGGCTCGCATGTCGACATCCCAGAGATCAAAGTTTACGGCCACATCGATGCGACGTTTCCATACATTCTGAGTCACCTTGAATACATCATTGGCGAGCTTTTGCGAAACTCCATCCAAGCTGTCATCGAACAGCGCAAGTCGAAAGATGCCAAGCTGCCACCCATCGAAGTGCTGATATGCGAAACCTCGCAACACGTCATTATCAGAATATCCGACCAAGGCGGTGGTATTTCAAACGAAGTCTTGCCGTACTTGTGGAGCTTCAGCAAAGGTCCCCGCCGCGAGAAAAGGTTAGAAAATCTGGCAAGAGTACCAAAGTTGTTAGGGACGTTGCAAGAGCTGCAGGTACCCGGTGGTGAATCTGCGGCACAGGTGCAACAACGCCTAGATAGCAGGTCAAAGTACGGCGATTCGGGCTTACATCACGGCTCGCTATCCTCATTGACTAGTCGTGCACCGGATCTGCGCCTAGGTATTGGACTTCCCATGTCGCGTCTATATGCCGGTGAGTATTCCGTGATAGTGGCGGGGTTACGCGACTAACGCTATTCCAGAATATTGGGCTGGCAGTCTCGAGATTCACAGCTTGGAAGGCTATGGAGTCGATGCCTTCCTCCAAATATCGAAGCTTGGCAACAAGAATGAGCGACTCACTACGCGGGCCTCCATGGATGCCATATAGACGTTGTGTCGGAAGAAAGTGTTGCGGGTGTGTTTGCGTTTTCGTGATGCAAGCGCGTTCTGCCCGCAGCTCATTCTTACTCCAGGAGCTAGCAGTCATCCACGAGCACCTCTCCTGCCTGGTATCCACTACCTGCGAAGCTGTCTGCCTGAGAAGCACAATCTGGTTGACAACCACAACATCACATTCAGGCCCCGCTCGATTGATCAAGACACCGTATTGTTCGCAAGTATCTTTTACTACAACATGTCCACAGAACGTCTTGTGAGTATGTGCAGCCATGTCCCCGGACTATATTGACAGCTTAGGATGTTGCTGCCGAAGTTGTGCAGTCGCTTCACGCTGGTGTCGGCATCGCCAGTCATGCTCACCCATCGGTCAGTTCCGTATCATCAGACGATGGGGGCCGTCCATACTTCGAAAACCTTCTGGCAAACGTTGCTTTCGATGTCGAGTTGCACGGTATCGCTCTCCATTCGAATACATCACTTAGTGAGATACGCTGTCCACTTTTGAGAAGATCGGAGTCCAAGCAACAAGGTACAACTACGAAGCTCTGAGAAAATCTCATCCCATCACTACACAAATCGATTTTAGAAGTTCAGTCTGTTGCACTGCTAATCTTCAGCAGCAATCAATCATCTCGACGTAATTTCGTGCTGGAAAGGTATCTCCAACGCCCAAGCGCTAGAGCTTACGCTATGGGAGCGTTTGTTCCAGAGATGTCTGGTCTCTCAAGTCGAGAATGACTTGCGACGCCTCACTATTGTTCAACTAAACAAAATCCGGGACGATCTCGAAGGCGAAGAACCTTTGACTCTTTTATTACAAGGCCTTCCCAGCAAGCAAAGCCGTCTCATCGAAGTCAACTTGCCGAATCTCATCCATCATATCATCGATGCTTTCTACAACGATCACTCCAGTCAGAACGCTGCCAGGAACTTTCGATGGTCGCTTGGGTCTGGCGATCTTCCAGGCTTTGTTTACAATTACATTGCAACGCACGATTGCTTCCTGCGCAGTTCGGAGGGGGTTTTCATGTCGGCTGAAGTGACACTCGATTACTATACCATGCCCGTGGTTCATGCTATCACCAGAGTACATTGGCAACCGCCCGATGTTAAGTTTGAGCATGTTCCTTCGCAACTCGGACCGAGAGGCCAGTATCACATCGCCCCATATCGTGAGCCAGACAGTTCGAGTTACAATCGCTTTCCCGATGACGTCGTTTACACTGTGACGCGTTCCACGTCCATGATCCAATGGGATAAGTTCAGCGAATTATTCCGTGCACAGGCACCGGATACTCCAACGACATCCGAGACGCTTATTCAAGCCAGTATCGTCACAAAGTTTCCAGAAGACGTGCGCTTCGAGCGTGTTTCGCGATATGTCGTCAAGGTTGAGATTGTAGACACGCTTCAGGTCCATGCGGTACCAGACGAATACAGACCACAGACCGAGGACGCATCGACGCCCCCAATTCCGTCATATATCAGCGAGCCCTGGTCCAACAACCTCGCTTCACCTAGGCTTCAACAGCATCGTGACTCCAAACCTGCTTTCTTTGGGGCATTGAGAAAGCGCTTTCCCGATTCACCCAAGAAACGAAAGGCTGTGTTACGCTCCACAAGCTATGACGGAATGTCACCAGTGGAACTGGTATATGATGAATCTGACACTGACGTCAAACGTCAGAAGCTGGCGCTGCGTGATGATATCGACATGCACGCTGCAACCTTTGAATCGCAAAGATACCAGTCTGCGGTGGAGGAGTGCGAAGTTGTGCTCGAAGCGCTCGACACCTTTCGTCAGAATGTAGAGAACCGAACTACATCTGTTGAGCGGGAACCCAGTGAAGTGGCACTTCGTCTATATGCGGCAGTTGCTCCGGCATTTCACGTGGTCTACGCAGCAATCAAAAAAGAATTGTTGGAACTAAAGGACCCGAAGGACGATTGTTGTCACACGCCTGTCAAAGAAAAAAAAGAGATCCCAATTATCCCAACTGGTCAAGTGCCCACACCACCAGACTCCCCCATGGAATCTAGATCTAGCTTCGCCAGCACTTCCGAATCGGCCAGCAACACAAGTATTCCCAATATCGCGAATTCAGCTATGGAACTGAGCAGCCCCCACCACCTGCGCTCAAGTGAGCTTTCTCAAGACGAGATTCAAAAGAATTATCGCGAGTTCGAGGAGGTTGCCAAACGCAGGAAGACTGATCCCACTACCACATTTAGCTGCGATGTGGGCGATATAGAATTTGAGCGCATCTTCATGGAAGACAGTGAGGTAGAAGGGGTTAGTGGGCTAAGCGGATTGAGTGACGGTATGGGCGGGCTGATGGTGGATGAGGATTAGACTGATAGGCGGATGGTTATGTTGTGCCGAGTCCGCATTGCTTCATCCATAGAGTTAGCGTATTGAAAAGGAGTCCGTATTTCTTGAATCATTTGACCTTGCTTATTTGCTCAATTGAACAGTCATGTTCTTGAGTGGCACGGAACATCAGAGAAGTGAGGTTTGTCATTGTGAAGAAGCATCTACGTAGGTAAGGCAAGCTTCCTAATTCAATAATAAGATTCGTATTCAACCATCGTAAAACTTTTGAGGCACATCCACTTCATGCGGTCGGTTCTTCTATACATCTTGGTGCAACCCGCTTTGTAACTCGACCCTAGTGGTACGTCGTCGCCGGATGTCACCATGCCGTTTCACAACTTTCCAGATCTCAATCAAGAAGCAAGCGAGATGGCGACTGCAAGGCGAAGACGCAGCGAAGAAAAGAATGGGCGGACTTGCGATCTGAGTCTTTGACTCAGTTACCAGAGAACATATATGTCTTTGAAGATCCTTGGTATCCTGATGTGTTTTGATTGCCCAATACTAAGGATGAAGAAGAGCCTGCCAAGGATTGATGTGGACTTCGTGATCTCTCCCGAGAAAGCGAGCTCGACGTTGCCATAGGTAATCATGGTACTCAGATATAGGCCCATTACCAAATATGACTTTGGAGGATGACAACATTTTAGAAAATGTCGAAACACCTTTTCGAAGCATCGAACTGTATTAGAGGTTCTTCCTGAAGTGCATGTTTCACAGGAGCACCATGAAAACACTACCTAGGTACTCCCAATACTTTCATTATCTAAAGAGATGATAATCGATGTCTAAGACTGCCACTGTAGCGAGATTTCAACGGTGTCGGTTCATGAAGTGATGGACTAGATCTCAAGGATACTGCGGTATCGTGACCCGATGATACATTCATACCCACTAGCGAATGACGCACTTTGCAATGAGCCCGTGATAGTAGAAGCTATGAGGAGCTCGATCCAAGCCCTCCGAGGAAATGTCGTAATATATCGACTAGCAAACGTCATGCCGCAAAGTAAACAGCGTGCTCACACATTCTATCCTCATTGCTTGAACTGCCCTCCTCCTTTGCAGATGCATAGCAAAAAGCCGCATCTACCCGGCTTCCCCCCTCGCACCTGCCCAAACCATACACCACGTGTGGCTCAGCAAACAACCTCGTCGGGCCTACTTCGCTCTTACCCCGCCCCCGCTTGTGTCGCTTATACCTGTGTCCCCCGCCACTTTTCCTCCGTCCTAGCTTTCAATCACGCAATTTCACGTGCGCCGCCAAACTACGTTCGACCACTATGGTTCAGGTACGCCCCCAGATTTTTTGCATCGACTTCCTAATGCGGTAGACTATGTCTTCACGATTGGCTGGTTTTGGCATGACAGGGCTGACAAGTTGGTCGTAGCTTGAGTACTCGGTCGAGGAGCCGCTTAATCGCGAGCCAGAGCTTGAGAAGTTAGTCCAAAGGTATGTGTGTAGTGTCTCAGTATGGAAAGACAAGCATGTTGTGTGGAGACAGCGATGAAAGGCGTTAGTTGAGCGCGAGTCATTCCATGCGTGGTGTCCATTTGCGCTGGAACGGAGCTCAGTCTTCTTTCTTTTGGGAGAACTATGATATTCACTGGATACTATTGGTAGTATCACAGCCATGACGATACTAATTCTGGGTACAGTTTCATTACCAAAGACGGCTACGACCGCAACCACGGCCCCATTCCCCACATCGATGCCAGCACACACAAAGTCTCCATTACCGGCCTCGTCAACAATGAACTCTCGCTTTCCATTTCAGACCTTCAAGCACTTCCACAACATACCGTGATATGCGCATTACAATGCGCCGGCAATCGGCGTCATACCATGCGTACAAAGTTGAAGGAGGTGTCCGGCATCGACTGGTTCGATGGTGCTGTCATGAACTGCAAATGGACTGGCCCTCTGCTCAAGGATGTTCTGGAAAAAGCTGGTGTCAAGGTCGAGGATGATAAGCTGAAGGAAGCGCATGTAGCATTCTCGTGCTACCAGACGGTTACGCAAGAAGATGACTTCTACGGTGCCAGTATTCCACTGTCACGAGCTATGAATCGCGAAAGCTCGATTCTGCTCGCGCTGAAGATGAACGACAAGCCTCTTCCACCTAATCATGGAGCTCCAGTCCGTGTCGTCACACCAGGTATCGCTGGAGCGAGGAGCGTAAAGTGGCTTGACTCTATCTCAGTCCAGCTAAGCGAGAGCCAAAGCCACTACCAGCAACATGACTACAAGATTCTACCTCCGGAAGCTGATTCCAAAGAGAAGGCAGAGGAGTACTGGGACAAAGTTGGCGCGCTGCATGACATGCCCGTCAACAGCGTCATCGGAGTTCCGAAGTCAGGTACCACTGTACATCAGGATGCAGATGGGATGATTGAAGTCAAGGGATACGCCCTGCCTAGTGGTGCAGATGGACCCATCGTAAAAGTTGAAGTCAGTGTCGACGGAGGAAAGTCGTGGACAGAGGCAGAACTGATTAAAAACTATGAGGGTGAAGATGCCAAGGATGTTGAACTCAAGTGGGCGTGGGCGCTATGGAAGTTGAAGGTCAAAGTCGAGAAGGGCAAAGATGTCGCGATCTACAGTCGCGCAACGGACAAAAGTGGTAATATGCAGGAGAAATGTCCAAAGTGGAACTTCCGGGGCGTGGCGTACAACGGATATGGTGAAGCTTCTGGACTAGAGGTTGTCTGAGGATGATGGCTGGTTATATCCACAGCGGATGTGGCAGATTGATATACATTTTTAGCTCACATATTGGTAGCACAGCAC
Organism: Alternaria postmessia; assembly: GCF_024291825.1. NCBI lineage: Eukaryota > Fungi > Ascomycota > Dothideomycetes > Pleosporales > Pleosporaceae > Alternaria > Alternaria postmessia. The sequence goes on from NW_026260106.1 coordinate 133,633, forward strand.
GACTTTACGAATGTCATGAATAAACAAGTTCAACCTCGTAGCAGCGGATCCAGTTGACCACTGTTGTCTTCAAGGCAGTTATGGAGATGCTCATATCATATTTCCATATATGGAGAAGCTTTATACCAAGCACCACCAAGAAACTCCCGTTACGCTAATGCATTCGTGATTCATAACTCCTCTCTATCCTCATCCGTCCCCTCTCATACATGCCCTGTCTCAGGCTTCCTACAGCCCCAGACTCTTCCTGACATTCGTCCGCACAATCTTCTCGTACTCCTCCCTCTTCTCCCTCCACATTCGCGCCGCGTCCACGTTCGCTGGGCTCTCATCGTTCGGCTCTGCCAACATGCTCATGACGCTGATCAAGATCTTCTCGACGCTTTGTATGGGTGACCACCGCTCGGAGGCTTGTTCGTAGTGCATGGGGTCTTCGCCGGGCGCGTGAAGGATCGATATACAAACTTCGCCGTTGGGGTATACTGTTCTTAACATTAGCTCGGATTCTCACTAATTCATGCTTCTTGCGCACGTAGGTGAGCGAGCATAGGGAAGCATGTCCTAGGTGATCAAACATACCATTTGGATGCCACATCTCGGTTACAAACTTCATCTTTGGTGGCGCGAGTGGGTAGTCTTTCGGGAACCGTAATTCTGCGGGGAAGACGCCGCCTTCAAAGGGTGTGCCTTCCGGGCCTTGGATCAGCGCTTCCCAGATGAACATGTCGTCTTCGCTGACCGGGCCGGCAGTGATGCCCTCTGGCGGGTCGTTGGAGAGCATGCGGTACTCCTTGAAGAGGCGCTTTGAAGCCGATGAAGCCATGGTGTGAATCGGAAGTGGGTATGCGCGGAAGGTGGCAGCAGTGCTCTGGGCGCGGGGGGCGGGGCTTTTGGTGTATTGGGTCTGGGTTGTGAAGCTTAGCCTTTTGCGTCGCGAAGCAAGGAACCGTGCTATAGTAAGTGAACAACGTGATGCGCTGTGGCCGAGGTGCCGATATTAAGAAAGAAAGAGTCGTGGGTGGTTAGGTGAAAGCGTTCCGGGCGGTCAATGACGGTTCCGACACGTCGGCGTTTGGTAACGCGGGTCTAGCGCCAAGGCACGTGCTCCACTTCTACCATGAAGTACTTGCGATGAATCCATCTTGACAACCTTTTTGAAATCCTTCAAACTCATCATGCAGCACGTATAATCCACATCTCGCTAGCTTGGAGTATTTGAGTCGGATATCAAAGAATTCATTACAATTAAGCTAAGCATCGTTTGTCGCTAACCAAACACCTCAATCATAAACCGGTACTCAAGCTTTCTGTCCTCGTTCCTTGCCCTTGCAGTCAACACGCTACACTGATCGGCAATCTGTTGACCGATGACAGGCGGTCCGCAGAAGAAGACACCGATTTTGATCTCATCGTCTTTGTTGCCGTCTTTCTCATTCAGTCGATCGGCCAAAACTTTGCTCATATCGTCGTAATGTGCCTCCATGATACCCCGAATATCCGGACGTCCGAAATGTGTCGGATTGACAAGACCAGTGATCGGTGACTGTGGATGATCATCTGTTCGATGTTTCTCGAGTAGCCAACGGAAGACGTGTTGCGATATTTGCTTGCGTTTCTGGGTCACGTAGGTGTTGATACGGATGTCGAGATCCGGGCTGTCCGTCCTGTGGCGGAAGACCTCATTCAGTAGATCAGAGAACCACAGGAGATTGTTCTTGTCGCGCACCATCCAATGTAAGTCGACTCGGCGGTGGTTCGAGTACGGGGAAGGCTCCCTGGGGGTTTCGTCGGATGATTCCGGGGAGTCATCTCTAGACTTGACACGCTCAAGCTCGTGATGCTGGAGGTCCGTAAGCACACCGGAGAAAGGCGTTATGCCAATACCAGCACTATCATGTGTTAATAATTCGCATTGTCGCAAAGCAAGCAGTTCAACATACCCAAAGACCATGCTGTATTCGAAGTCGTAGAATCGCTGAGCAGGTGCGCCAAATGGTCCGTCAAGACCGATCTTGATCGTGGATCGACCTCCTTCCTTCGCTAGATCACGAAGCGAGTTTGTCCAGTCGCCATCAGCCTTGATGTGAACCTGCATGGTATTGTTGATGCATGTGGAAACAGTGAAGGGATGCCACTGGAATCGGGATAGTTGCGGAACCTGCACAAAGACGTACTGGCCAGCTTTGTAGTCCCAGGGACGGGTCTTGGGTACCTGCGCTGTGATTGCGACAGTCTCATCATCCAACAGCTCGAGATCTGCAAGGATAGGACGGAAGCTCAGGACCAAGCGCCAGATCCGTTCAAAAAGCACCATGAGCGTTGGAAAGGCGAGCCAGTAGCCGAACATGGGCCATTGCAGAAGGTGTGCAGTTCCATGCGCCATCATGAAGCCGATGATGGGGAACATGAGCAGATGAGCCAGTTGGAAGACTTCGTAGCTCCACTTTCGTATTTGAGGCATGCTCATGAGTGCGAGGAGATAGAACAAGCCGAGTGATGTGAGACCAGTCCATCCAGGTAATGACCGAAGGTAATCAGTATATGAGCGCGGCACTGCGTCCTGTCCAATGACATTGGCAACTGCACCCTGTCGACTAGCCATACTGCCAAAGACAAAAGAGCCGCTGAGGTGACCAATAGCATGAAGTGTAGCAAAGACCAATGCGACAATAGACATCTTGATATGGAAACTCTGGGACAAATCCCAATTGATGAACCGCGAGATGAAGTAGAAGCGCCGAAGAAATGTCGAGAGCCATCTTGACATGGACAGAATGAGGAAGAAGAAGGTCGGATAGAGCACGCCAGCGCACGTCTTGGACAAGACTGCTCCCCATCCGAACGCAGGCGTATACTGGTCAAAGGTCAGGTATTTGACAAATTGCCAGACGCCAAAGCCGATCATCAAAAGTAGAACCAGTGCGAGAAACATGATCTCAGGCCCTTTAACGGCCCAATACGCTCGCGCTCGTCGGTACAGGGACACCTGCTTCAGATAGTCGTCTTCATCTTTTGCTTCCTTCCGATCTTGCTCCAAGGATGGTATCTCCCACGCCTTCACTGTTTTCGCAAAGGTTTCTCGGTTGATGTGGTCCTCCCGCGTTCCAATGACATTTCTGAGAAACTCATGTCGAGCTTCGTCGCCCCGAGATCCATGGTGTAGGTTGTGTGGCTGCGCTTTGGGTGCTATCTCTTTATGTACTTGGTCCAGCTTGCGTTCTAACTCCCAGTAGTCGACATTGCCATCTTTGTCGTGATCGAGGTCGTCAATAAACTTCTTAATTTCTTCGTCGGTAAGGAACTGTTGTGAAGCCATCGACGTGCTGGTAGTTCCAGGAATGGATATGATCGGCTTGCGGAAGTAGGTGATGGATCAGCTGCCACATGTGGCTCAACGGCAACGTTCATCTTTAAGATTTTCCTGATCCAGTTCCCTGATCAGCTCATTTGTTTGTTGGTGGTCGACCCACGTAGGCCAAGGCATCCCGATAAAGTGTCGCCAATAAGAAGGGCTCAACAATGGAATGCTAAGAAAACAAGAGCACCCAAGACGGAGTTGGCTCCGGCGGACACGACTTGTAACAGTTGGCGGAGCGGAACCTACTCCTAGGCACAATTTCCGCCTACTGCACAGCCACTCAGCGGTTGGACCAAGACTTCCGCCCAGGTGTTTACTATGCATGCATGCGCGGCGAACAAGGATACCGGAAGTCGGAAGATGGCATTCAGCCACAAATGAAATGGATCAGCGCCGCATATCAGGCGAGAACAAGGCGCAGAAATAACTCTTTCATGCCGCTTCCTATCAGATGGGATTTGCAGCACCTACAGTGCGGTCCATTCCTCTCAAGGCTGTCTACTGATCCATTGACTCGGATCACGACTTGCTAGTAGCTGACAAAGTATCCAAGATGGCCAGAATACGGATAGAACGTCAGAAAGTTTGGTTGCTGTCGCCCAAGAGATCCAGGGCTTGGCATGGGAGAATCGGCACAGTTATGCACGCTACGTCATCCCAAGTGCTTTTTTGCAAGCCGACACTGGACCCGCGACGCGTCCCGTATTTCACGCGTGATGCTCACGACCTCCGAACTATCACCTCCAGATCGACCCACTCCGGGAAGAGTTGATAACTTCCCCCTTCTAGTCAGGGTCTCCTGTATGAGGCCTAGAAACAGCGCCATGACGTCATGGATCCCGTCCTCTAGTAAATAACGAGCCGTTCAGCGCGCGTGGGCGTGCATAAGGCCCCGTAATCGACGATGCGTACTCCTCTTTGTTTTCGCCCCAAGATGGATCCATACAAGCGCCCTTTTTCCCTTGCATTTGGAGTTCCTTCATTCTTCCCTGTAACGGAGCTTCCTCGGCCTCAGTGTCTACTACAATAATTTTCGACATCTGCACCATGACAGACGACAAAATGTCCGGCACAACCGCTAAGACCAGCTCCTCGATACAGCTCACACACCGCGATGAGCGTACCTTTCTCATGTCGGTGGTGCAATCGCTGGTACGACTAATGCGAGTTCGCATCAGCAACCGTCAAGCAAACCACGAAGACGGCTCTATCAAACTGAACCCGAGCAAATCGAACCTCTCCCAATGCACCCTCCACGAACGAACCGTCAGCGATGTACACATATACGATGTGATACCACCGAATCAAGCAGAGAAGAGATCGAAGAAACGTATATACTACTTCGCTGGCGGTAGTTGGCAAGAACCGCCTTCGCCTCAACACTACAAGATATGTGCAAAGCTAGCCAAAGACATGTCCGATACTTCCATATCAATTGTCTCCACGCCGCTTGCCCCGAACGATCCAGCGCCAAAGTCTTTTCCTGTTTGCCAAAACATGTATCGCGCTTTGATGGCAGAGGCAGAAGAGGCAGGAGAGAAGGTCATACTAGCAGGCGATTCGTCGGGTGCGAATATTGCGTTATGTCTTGTACTAGAAGCTCTCCGCCAGGACAGCGAACAAGAAGGCGTAGAGATCAAGCAAAGACCACACCCTGTCGCCATTATGAATGTGTGCCCGTCGACCGATCTTACGCGCGCCAATCCCGATATCGATAAAGTCGCACCTCGAGACCCTCTGCTCACACCCAAAATAATCAGGCTGACAGCAAGAGCATGGCAAGGCGACTGGGATCCCGCCGATCGCCGGATCTCACCAATCAACGCTGATGTTTCACTACTTGCGAAGAAGGGCATCAAGGTACACGGTATAACTGCTGGGTGCGATGTGCTCAGTCCTGACGGCGTCATCTTCCGCAATAAGTGCGCTGAAGCAGGCGTCGTTGGCGAGTGGGTTCATTGGGAGAAGCAGATGCACTGCTTCGTCCTTACTATGCCATACGGGTTAACAGAAGCAAAAGACGCTACCCAGTGGATTATTGATGTATTGAAGAAGGAATGACAGGGGGCCGCTGTCCTGTGTCTGAGTAAGAGATACCCTTGCATTTCATAAATCGTGGCTACTTAGTTTTAATATTACAGTTTCCGACTGCCTTCAAGGCCCAAACGCCCGCAAGTCTCGTGTAATCCCATGACCTTCACTTTCTGATGCTGCAAGCTCCTCAACCGTCATCGCGTACTCATCCTTCCTCTTTCGCGACGTTCGCACACTTGCCAGGGTCATATCGTCGCCAATGTCTGGTTTCGACAGCTTCCGTCCCAGTCCCACAAACTCATCACTGTTCTCGTTAAGGAACCCCAGCTCCACAAGCCGGTTTCGCACTTGTGTCTCCGTTTTCTCATCGTAGAAGAAGCGTCCAAGCTTCATGAGGCTTTTCTGTACGAAACTCTTGAGCGTCGGAATAGTAGCCGCTATCAACGCAAGTTCGAGCTCCAACATCGACCACATCGTAGGCATAACAGTTGTGCGAAAGACATCATGAGATGTATAGATCATGTTTGCGCCTGCAGTACGCAAGATGGCGAACGACGAAGCGAACAGTCCGAGACCCATCAGTACGCCTAGAAAAATCTTTTCGCCACGCGGTCGATGCAACTTTCGGATGAAAGTTATCGGTATGAAGGAAAATATCAGGTCTGTTGAAACGTGCACGGTACTCGCAGCGATGATATTCCCTGTGATGAGCTCCTGAGGTACACATGATACACCTCCTTTGAGAAAGACGCTAGAATCCCAGTATACGCTGAATGGTTGGCATTGCAGGAACTGGAATAGCGTCGATGTTATGGCTGTGAGGATGAGTAGTACCATCATGCTGTAGAGGAAGATACGCCATGCGTGTGTTTGCTTGATGCGAAGCAAGAGGAGGGCGACTGAAATTTTGACAAGACAAATCGACACGTTCCAGAGGGCTTGACAGAGGAAGATGAGTCGCATGGCGGCGAGCCGCGAGGCTGCCGAAACGTACTTCGTGCGCTGACCGAAGCCGTTAGCGCATGCTAGGCAAACGATGATGTATTTTGCTATCGCAAGGACCTGTGCGCGTTCGAGATCAGATGTGCGTTGGTAAGCAATGGAGTCTGGCTTACTGTTGCTGCGACGGCCGTCCAATCCTCCAGATGCAGGTTCCATAGTGGGCGCACTCTCGACCAGAGTCTTGCGGAAAGTAGCAGAACAGCAAGTAGCGTCAGACTACCGCATACGCCAAGGAGAAGAGGCGCCTGGGTGTCATTGCGCTCGGGACCGGGCATCAGCTGTCTTACTCGCAGTTCCATATTGCCAATCGTAGATTGTACACGGAGTGCTGATATCATGCTAATGTCGAGTAAAAAGTAAAGGGAAAAGAAGGATGGAAACTGCCCTCAAGCACGACAGTCAGATCTCTCATGTCTATACCACTCATACCTAGCCGCCGTTTCCAGTAATATACTGGACCTAGGGACCGCATAACAACACGACTCACCAATCACACATTTCCGACTACTTGGGCTCACAGGCCCCCGGGAAATCATTCAGACTTGTCTCTCCTATTGGCTCACGTTTCGTGGTTCGCAAATACTACCCTGTTGTCATTGTGGTCGTAGCGTGTCAGAAGTGTTTCGCGTAGTCGCATAATCACGATTATCCATGTACCCCACAGATTCTCGTTCTCACATGACGTTCCGAGGCCTTCAATTTATGCAGATGCTGAGGTTGTGTTTGAGATGGTAGGATGAGGTGCAATGGACTCGTGGCGGAGACCGAGGAATGCGAGAGGGAGCTGTTAATAGAGGGTGCAGACCTTCGAAGTCAGGAACTACCTTTATATTATAAGAGTTTCAGTGTGCTGATGAAGAGCTATAGTGCGTCAGATAAGCGTAGAAGATACTACTTGAGGAAGAAGGTGGGGAGATTACAGATCCAGGTTCAACGTAGACCTTGGTTATAAGCGGTCATGCTAGGTTGTTGAATGGATAAGAACTCTGGTCCTTCCCACGCGATCGAAAGGCCCCGAAAGTCGATTTTTCTTCACCGTCGGCCAAACTCCGAGGTGCTGTATACGCCAAGCAGAGTGGCCGTGCTGATAACGTACTCATGCTAACTGGAAAAGGTAGACCTCGGGACTTAACAACCATACAACCTCTCCTAGCAGTCATGCGACGCCTCTCCTAGCTAATCATCAAGCTACCGCCAGGCAAACTGTTGCCATTCGATCGTCCTCGCTTCTTCAATGTCAAGGTCTAGTGATGGGGTGAGGTCGCCTGTTCCTGACTCCCGAGGTCTACTAGCCGGCTTTGCTAGTCGTTGATTCGTGCGAACAAATTCCCCCACGTCCCGTGAATTCCTCTACCCCAAGGCTCTATCTCCACCTTTAGAACGTTAAGTGCGGAGAATTGTTCTTTGCTCTTACCATTCCAGGGAAACGCTACCTAGCTTGGACTACCCGGCCGGACGGATCGTGGCTCATGCCAAGGGACTTACTGTAAAGGCAGTACGATGGCGTTCGCATGCACATGGCACACAACATCTGCCCAGGCGCGAGATCCAGATCCGCATCGTGGGCTCTTGGCCCTGCATTGACGCACGGCAGTCTGCTATATAAGAATAGATACCTAGGTAGTCTTCCAACGATCAGCGAGGTTTGTCTCCGCAACAAATCCCGTCATGTCGTCCACCAAGACCAGTCTTACGGCTCTCGCCCTAGGCCTCTCTTCTCTCTTCACCCCGGCCTTCGGCGCTCCTTCGGCATCTTATGACCCGGCCAAATTTGTCAAGGACCCATACTCCAGGGACTACTGGCCCGCGCCTCGCAAGATCACCGGTGAGGACTTGAACGGTACACTTGGTGGTGTCCACATTCACGACCCGAGTGTTGTGCTTGGACCGGATGGCCACTACTACTCTTTCTCCTCTCACGGCTTGGCCACAACATCTCGTGCTTCGAAGAAGAATAGCCTAGAAGGGTATTGGGAGGTTGTCAGCCAAGTATTGCAGCCGCCTGGCAGCATTGACGACCCTGCGAAGGCAAGCCGTCTTTGGTGAGAAACAGCAGCCTAGGAAATGCTCCAAGACCTCATATTCTAACGCGACAATGCAGGGCTCCTGATGTTCACAAGATTGGCGACACCTACTACTGCTACTACACTGTCTCTGACTTCGGTGTCTCAGAGTCCTTCATCGGGCTTGCCACCTCGAAGACCCTGCAAAATGGGTCCTGGACTGACCACGGCATGGTTGTCTCCTCTAACAGCACTGACGCTCCCTTCCCGTTGAGCAAGACCAACACTATCGATGCGGCTTTCATCCAAGATGCCAAGACAGGTAAAAACTACCTCACCTACGGTTCGTGGTGGGCCAATATCTGGCAGTTCGAGTTGACCAAGGACCTCAAATCCGTCAAGATCCCTACTGCCCGTCAGTTGAGCTACACCTACGATCCCGTGCTGCCGACTAAGGAGCAGGCGTACGCCAACATGTCCCTTGCTTGGGGAGGTGCATCCGCTGAGGAGGCCCCGTATATTAACTACAACAAGAAGCAAGGCTTTTACTACCTTTGGTACTCAGCGGGACTGTGCTGCGGCTACAACCCCGCTGCTCTGCCCCCAGCTGGTGCTGAGTACACTATCTTCGTTGGTCGTTCCAAGTCTCCCCGCGGTCCTTTCGTTGACCGCAATGGGAAGGATCTTGCTGAAGGTGGCGGAAGCATGGTATACGGCAGCCACGGTAACACCTACGGCCCCGGTGGACAGGCGGTAATTTCCAACTACCACGGACGCGACGTGCTGTACTACCATTACGTCAACACAACATACGATCCGCTGTACCGAGACAACTATAAGTTCTTGGGATGGAATCCAATCGAGTATGTCAAGGGCTGGCCGGTATTGGTGGCATAGCTGGAGATAGGATAGAAATGTTGTAGTGTACAATACTCTATGAGATGGTAGCAAAACTTGGTATATAATACAACCACAAGTACACATCTTTCACATACGACCATAGGACACTGAAAATTAGGCTTCCCGTCCGCTCAGCCATATACAAGCAGTGTACCGGCGGATTAGTAGTTAGGTGGGTGACCACTAGCGAATCCCCGCTGTTGTATGTTTTTGATTGTTTTTGTTTGTGGACTTTCATATACATCTGTTCTTCTTTTTTGCGTCCTGTCGAAATGACAGGAAGCAGCGCGAACGCATGTTAAGAAATAAGCGCGTGGCGTAGAGCGTAAAGAGATCCGGGGCGTGTAAGATACCTAGGTAAGAGCTGCATACGTCCGATGATGTTTGGCCGACCACTATTAATCTTCGACTATCTAAATTGGTAGGGCCAACCATCACATCTTTGTTAGCATCGGGCGTACAGCAGCTGACTGCAGGATGCTCACGAATGGCATTGTTCATCCTTTCGTGTGCCGTGACAGGGGCTGGAACGCCCCGCTGTCAGCACATCTACATATGAGCAGCATCCTGGAAATCACAGAGACTTTAAGTCTGTCAGATCTACAGCGAGTTCAGAATGGAATACAACATAGCAAAACCATCCGTAGTCCAACTCTCGATCTCTTTGATACTAGCTGTAAGTATGCTAGTAGGAAGAAATGAGAAAGCGCTTCACTAACATTTTGCGTAGTATCTGGTTTACTCATTGTTCCAAGCAGTCTACAACATAACCCTTCACCCGCTCTCCAAATACCCAGGACCGAAGTTGCGTGGCGCTTTCTGGATCTCTAACTCTTTCGACGTACTCGCTGGGACCGTTCCGCACAGCTGTCTGAAGCTTCACGAACAGTATGGAGATGTCGTCCGCATAAACCCAAATACAATCTCATTTGTCAAACCTGAAGCATGGCGAGGTAATGACACTTTACTTTGAACAATTCTTGCCTGAGTCCGGCTAACTTCGAATAGATGTGTACGGCTATGGCACCACTACGCCGCTTCTCAAAGACCCCAAATTCTATTATCGTCCGCCGACCGATATAAGCTGTAGTTTCGAGCCTTTTCCATCACATGGGTCTTACTGATGTCACTTAGCTGCCAACAATTCGGACCATGCTCGAATCCGCCGACCTCTTAATCACGCCTTCTCCGAGCAAGCTCTCCGAAGCCAGGAAAGTATCATCACCTCATACATCAACCTCTTGATCGAGAAGCTACGCCAACGAGCCGACTCTCAAACTCCCGTCGATATCACGCGCTGGTTGAACTTTACGACATTTGACATAATCGGCGACCTGACGTTTGACGAATCGTTCGGCGCACTAGATAAAGAAATGTATCACTCTTGGATGGTCAATCTTTTCAAAGCCCTAAGATTCGCTGGTATCGTTCACATCATTAAGCGCTATCCCATCATCGGGGTTCCTGCTACGCGCTTGTTGAAGTGGATGCCTGCATTGGCGAAAGCAGAGTTCGAGCATAACAACTTCACCGAAGAGAAGACCGCAAGGAGGCTGGCATCCAAAACTGAGCGTAAAGACATTCTCAGGTAGGTGGTTGTATGGTTGTTTCAGACGCCCAGGTTACTAACGACGATGAAGTTATGCTGTCAAAAACATCAAGGGGGAAGTAACGGATCTGGAGCTCAAGCATACTTGTGGCACTATCATACTTGGAGGTAGCGAGACTTCTGCAACGCTTCTGAGTGGTGCAATTTACCACCTTCTCAAAAGCCCAGCTTGGATGGAGAAGCTCCGCCAAGAGCTCGCAGCTACCTTCAAGTCCGAAAGCGAGATCTCCTTTGCATCTTTGAGTCAGCTCAAAGTCCTCAACGCTGTCATCCAAGAGACCTTCCGAATCTATCCGCCGGCACCATCAGCGCTTCCTCGGGTAGTACCACCTGCTGGTGCAGAAGTCTGTGGCGATGCTCTACCACCTGGCACGCAAGTCGGTATCTCGCAATATGCCATGTACCATACTTCGTCTCATTTCACTGATCCCAAAGTGTACGCACCAGAACGCTTCCTCGGCGCTGAAGAGTATGCAAAGGACAAGCGTCACGTCATTCAGCCCTTCAGTGTAGGGCCAAGGAACTGCATCGGCCAGAATCTCGCATGGGCAGAGATAAGAAGCATTCTAGCAAGATTGGTGTGGCATTTCGAACTCGAGTTGCTTGAACCAGAAAAGAGGTGGGACGATCAAAAGGTTTTTGTGCTATGGCAAAAACCAAGCTTGATGGTGAAGCTGAGAGCTAGGGATCCTGGGTCGTAAACCTTTCGGTCAGCAAGATATGAGCATCGAATCCATGTATCCAAGCAAGTATAAGACAACCCAGGCGTTTGCCGAGTAGACGAATGCTTCTAGAAGTGGATATTGTCTACCATGTACTCTTTCCTCTCACGATTGAGCTTTGTAGCAGATATTCCCGAGTTAGCAGTTCTGGAGCGATTTGCGCAGTGAAGCATGTACTTTCGAGGCAGCCCAAGATGGTGCTCGCTCTAGGCCCCTAATGACGTACACATCTTCCACGTGGGAAGCGGAAAGAAGTTTAGCGTGGCTCGGTCTAATCTTCCTATTTTGCCGACTCAAGTCGGAAGGAGCAACACCAAGACGGCTGCTACTATTGCCTCTGGTCTTCAATTCACCCTCTTAAGCACTGATTGGTTTCGATGCTACACTAGAGTTGAAAGGTGAGTACGATGAGGTCTGATAGCGCATAGTATTCTTGTATCCAAGACCTCCACTACGCATCCAATATGCCGAAATTACTCGCAGGGCTAAATTGTGTCCCGCTCAGCAACCCGGCTCAGCTTCGCTCAGAAACAACCCGTATGCTACCTGTAGTAGTAGCAGTACCGACCGGAGGTTACGGCTCATTAATAGCACGACATGGACCCACCATCAATGTTACCCCGCAGCCATCCGTACTCGGCTGTAATCTGCATACCACCGCAACACCAGCGCTTTAGAGCCAGACTATCGCCTTGCTGGGAGATGATAGACAGTACAAGACGACTTAAGAAATGCTACCCGAATTGCTTATGTGGTAGGTAGCATGCTCGCGGACCATCGCGTCACTGCCAAGCGTCATGTAAGGAAGGGATAAATAGTCTGCGCGGGGAAGCGCAATGAGGAGCGTTGCGTAGCTGACACTTCTGTTGAGTTGGCTTCTCTCGTTGAAGAGTCTGCGCTCAACCCAAATCATGGGCATTCTTTCTGTGAAGCACGCCTCGGCGTCCTTGCTGTGTATGTTCATAACATCTACAGGCGCACAGAATAACTCTTCACAACCACAACCACGATCCGGATATGACTACGTTAATCCTCTCATTGGCACAATCAATGGAGGTAGGATCAAGGTGTTCTTGAGAAGATAACGAATCACTGATTCATCATAGGCCATGTGTTTCCTGGTGCTACACTGCCATTTGGTGGGTGAAGACTTTTGTAGTATAACCCAAAACTTGCTAACAAGTACTAGGAATGGCCAAAGCGGGGCCAGATGTGATAGGCGAGAACCAAGGAGGGTTCTCTTCTAACGACTCAGAACCGATCTATGGATTTTCTCACATGCACGACTCGGGAACGGGTGGTTCACCGTCGCTTGGTAACTTCCCAATATTCGCCCAATCCGGGTGTGTAAATGATGATATCAACGGCTGTCAGTATTTCAAGTCTGAACGAGCCGTTGAGCGCATACCCGGAAGTGTTCATGCAAGACCTGGTTACTTTGATATCACACTAGCCAACAACATCAGGACTGAGTCAACTGTTACAAATCGTACGGCTTTGTATCGCATTACATTTCCGGAAACACCATCGACTCCGAATACAACACTATCACCACATGTATTGGTTGAGCTAACGGATTTGCCGAACACGAGGAGCGAAGCAAATATTACTGTGGGTGCTGCAACTGGGCGCATGACAGGAAGTGGAATATTCTCGCCGTCATTCGGCATCGGCAAGTCATCTTCACATAAAAACTGAATTTGAGACACTTACTAACTTTGTACGCCTATGTCTAGGCACATATCAGTCGTACTTCTGCCTGGACTTCAATGGTGCAAAAGTCAAAGAAGCTGGCGTATGGTCCAACACGCGCGCGACAAACCGAGCAACAAGCCTACGGATAGCTCCCAGCGATGTACGACAAACACCCAGTAACACACCAGCAGGTGGATGGGTACAATTCGAGAAGCCTACCCAAGACAATCAGATCCATGCGCGGGTTGGAATGAGCTTCATTAGCGAAGAGCAGGCATGTTCCAACGCTGAACGTGAGATACCTTCATGGGGGTTCGACGACATTGCTGCCGCTGCTGAGACTGCATGGCGTTCCAAGCTTGATGTCATCACCGTCGAAGATGGCGGTGTCGATCAAGTCTTCCTTAACGCTTTCTGGAGCGGCGTTTACAGGTCAATGATCAGCCCCCAAGATTACACTGGAGAAAATCCACTCTGGAAATCTGACGAACCATACTACGACTCCTATTACTGCATCTGGGATAGTTTTAGATCCATTCATCCTCTGATCACACTTCTAGACCCACATAGTCAAACGCTTATGATACGAAGTTTACTCGACATCTATCGTCATGAAGGGTGGCTGCCCGATTGTCGCATGAGCCACTGCAAGGGTTTCACACAAGGAGGCTCAAATGCAGATATCGTTATTGCGGATGCATACTTGAAGAACATTACTGCTGGTATCGACTGGGTGTTAGCATACGAGGCTGTCGTCAAGGACGCAGAAGTCGAGCCACCAAACTGGGATGTTGAAGGTAAGATTGCAGTTTCTCCGTGGGTAGGATCTGAGTACTAATTATCAAGGCCGTGGTGGTCTCGTATCTTGGAAAGAGTTAGGCTACATCCCTACCCAAAATCTCGACGTCGAAGGCGTGGGTACAGAGACTCGCTCTATCTCTCGGACTGTAGAATACGCCTACAACGACTTTGTCATCGCTCTTCTCGCCCGCGAACTCGGCAATACAGCTGACTACCAGAAGTACCTCGGCCGCTCTGGTAACTGGCACAATATGTTCAAAGCCGATCAACGTAGCATTATTAATGGTACTGATACCGGGTTTGAAGGTTTCCTGCAGCCTCGATACCTGAACGGCACATGGGGCACTCAAGACCCGATCTTTTGTTCCCCACTACTCAACTTCACTGGCTGCTACCTAAATCCTAGCGGAGGCGAGACCTACGAAGGTCCAGTGTGGCTATACACTTTCTTTGCTCCTGGAGATATGGCGACTCTTATCCAAACCCTAGGAGGACGCGAGCGCTTCGTTGAGCGTATGAACTGGCTGCACGAGTCCGGTGTCTTGTATCTTGGAGATGAACAGGCTTTCCTCAATGTCTTCCTATACCATTACGCTGGACGTCCTGCTCTCTCGGCTGAACGCGCCCATCAATACATTCCCTCGTTGTTCAACGATACCGTCGTTGGCATACCCGGCAATGACGATAGTGGCGCCATGGGATCTTTTGAGGCTTTCGTCATGATGGGATTCTTCCCCAATGCTGGACAAGATGTTTACTTTATCATACCACCTTTCTTCGAGTCCATATCTATCAAGAACGGCCAAACGGGCAATACAGCAACAATCCGCAACATCAACTTTGACCCAGGTCATAAAAATATCTACATCCAATCGGCTACCCTCGATGGTGTATCTTACACGCGCAACTGGATCCAGCACAACTTCTTCTTGGAAGGTGGTGTCCTCGAGTTGACACTAGGTCCCCAGGAAAGTGGCTGGGGAAGGGCGCCGGAAGACGTGCCCCCTAGCCTAGGACCCTTCGCAAACAACACCATGCCGGAAAATGGATCAGTCGTTGCGGATCGGAGGTGGACGATGCCGAGGATGCAGTTTGATTTCGCTGGTAGTCAATAGGTCGTGAGAGAGCGCGAAACCGTCGTATTGGAAATAAAGTGGCAATAAACCTCGTGAAGCACATTGCTCTAAGTCAACCTCAGTGGTGAACGTGGATTGTTTATCTCCCTCATCGCTACTTGACATACCAATGCCGAGTCACAAAACCATTGCTGAACGCGATCTGGTAGTAGACTAGGATACTATCCAATAAGAAGAACGATTAAACCATCAAACAAGATCACGCAATATGATTGAATCTTCCAGAGCCAGAGGCACGTTTCCACAATGACCTCGATGGTATTCTGCCTGGTCTCGGAAGCCCAGCGAGCTGGAAGTCAGCTGGAGGCCAACAAAGACTGAGAACAGAGATATATCGCTTGGGGCTGCCGGAGGCTGAGGTTTGTAGTGCAATGACCATTGGTTCATGGCTAGCGCAGTTTGTGTCAGGGCATCAGAGTAGTGGTTGATGAGCGAATGGATACAGGGATAGAATAAAGCAAGAATGATGAAAGAATGCATGGCATCTACAACTGAAGTGTGGCTCGAGCTACCAGCCTCGTCAGATCGGCAATGACGAAATCAAGTGTGAACGCTTAGGCCACTGGCACGATCGTGCGTCGGCGATGCTCATCGAATTCCATTAAGTCATTTAACAAACGTAACGATCAACGATTGACTAAGTTGGTATTCATCGTAAAGCTATGGTAAAGAGTGTGTGTTGTCGTGATCGTAAGTCATGAGTAAGGAGAGGCCATGGGTCAATCCAAGGAGACATGAGACCAAACTATCCCGCCTCCATCTACATCCTAAAGTGTGACAATTTGTTCCATCCACCACCAATCAAATTCGATCCTTTCTTACTTTTCGCGAACAGCAACACCGCCGTTCAGTCCGGCACGGGCCTCGGCATCCTCGCGGCTAATGACGCGGTGCGCACCGCTCCAGATACCAAAACTGCGCTTGATAGCCTTCCAGCTCTCGATTGCGCTGATGTAGATGACGACACAACCGAATGCAACGCCCCACTCCCAGGTGATGGCACCATGCTTGAACACCTTCTCGTTGATGATAGGAATGTAAACAATGGGGAACACGACGACCAATCCGGCCATAACAGCGAAGAAGAGGAAGCGATTGCGCCAGACTGTAGAAAAGACGGAAAGGCCGGGTGGTGCTGATGAGGGAGTATTAGGGTACATGTTAAAGAGGGAGCGAGCGAAGTGTTTGACTTCCCAGGCCGTGACAAGGAGAAGGAGGGTAATGGTAGCGTAGGTGGTGGCGCGAGCACGGAATACCACGTCGCATGTGTCGTTGTATCCCTCGTTACATCCAGAGCCAAGGTTACCTCCGTCAGGGCCGACATATGCGACAATGGCGAAAGAGAAGAGACAAAGGGCTCCCATGAAGAAGCCATAGATAAACTTGTCCGTGATCAACTCGGCTGAGAAGACACCCTTTTTGTTGTCGTGCGGTGGTCGGTACATGCTGTCTTCCTGTGACTCTTCGAGACCGAGACCGATGGCGAGGAAGGAAGAAGTAATGAGGTTGACCCAGAGAATCTCGATTGGGGACAGCGGGAAGACGGAGTGATTGTCTTGATCCTTGAAAGCGAGACCGATAAGAAGTAGGATGACTTGAGCGATATTCGAGATGAGCAGATGCATCAAGAACTATATTGCCGAACGTTATTGACTGATCATAGTATGAAGAGGGACAGGAAGCTTGTATACCTTTTGGATGTTATCGAACAGACGTCGACCTTCTTCGACCGCCTTTACGATAGACGCGAAGTTGTCGTCGGTGAGAACCATCTCAGCGGCGTCTTTGGCGACGTCGCTACCAGTACCCATAGCCATACCGACGTTAGCCTGCTTGAGCGCAGGTGAGTCGTTGACACCATCTCCAGTCATGACACAGAAGCGACCCCTTCTGTGGAGAGCCTGTACCATCTTGACCTTGGTAGTCGGACTACACCTAGCAATGACAAGAGGCAAAGTCTCCATAGCGTCCACCTCGTCTTCAGTCATCCTGTCGAAGTCTTTAGCGACCATGACGGCTGAAGCAGGGGTACGATCATCAATGATGTCCACATCCTTAGCAATGGCTCTCGCCGTACCTGCAACTTGGTTAGTATAGATCTCGCTTGCAATTCATGAGGGGATAATGCATACCAGGATGGTCACCAGTGAGCATGTGAACAGTGATGCCGGCAATTTTACACTCGCGAACAGCACCTTTGGTCTCCAGGCGAGGTGGGTCATAGATAGCGACAAGACCGAGATAGTTGAGATTAGCCTCGATGACATCACGTTCCGAGATATCAGTGCCGGCTTGTAGTTTCTTATGAGCGATACACAGGACGCGGAGACCTTGGTTTGCCATTCTTTCAGCGGCTTCCAGAATCTCAGTGCGTTCCTGGTCCGAGACGTTTAGTGCAGGCATCATGAACTCTGTTGCTCCCTTGGTGTAGACATCCATGAAACCCTGATGGTTGTCCTTGTAAACGACAGTCATCTTCTTGACCTTGGAGTCGAAAGAAAACTCGGTAGCGAGATGGATGTTGAGAGTGGAGAGAAGTCTCTCCTTGCCCATGTTGAAACGGGAAGCGAGAACATGCAATGCGACTTCGGTTGGCTCACCGTGCGCTACCCAAGGTCCATCAGACATGTCTTGCATGATGGCAGTGGGCGGTCGTGAGATGGTGTCGATAGTGGAGGCATCGGTGTCGCGATCGTCACCACTGACTGACTGATCTAGAGCTGCAGCCTTCTTCTCGCTTGGAGAGTCGACGTGGGTCTCAGATGGTGGTATGACCTTGGAGTTGTTGCAAAGAGCGATGGTACGCAGAAAGCGAGTAACAACAGCATTCGGCCTGTACTCATCCAAGTTGAGGAGCTGGTCATCTAGGGCGACGTTTCCGCTACAAGGGTTGTGTGGGTCTGTAATAGCGTCGATGGTGAATGTGCCAGCGCCATGCATTAGGGCCGTCTTTGCGACCATACGACCTTGGGTAAGAGTACCGGTCTTGTCAGAGCAGATGTTTGTGACACCACCAACAGCCTCAATGGCCGACTGGACCCTAGTAATGACGTTTGCTTTGGCCATGGCTTTGCCGCCAACGGCGATCGTAATGGTGAGGACTGCAATGAGGGATTCGGGAATAACAGCTACAGCAACACAGATACCATAGATCAGGACTTCTCCGCCAACCTGCCATTTGCTTGCAGAGAAGACAATGATGGCAAGTAGGATGGCAAGACCAAAGAGTAGGAGAGCGAACTTGCTCAACGTGATCTGGAGTGGAGTTCCAACAAGGCCTAGAATTGTCTTACCGCCGTTCGTGAAACGCTTGAAGATTCTGACAAAGATGTTGGCAGATTGTGGGCCAGCGTCTTTCTTTTGGCGAAGCATAGTGGCGATTTTTCCGACTTCAGTGTTCATGCCAGTTGCGACTACGATACCATGGCAACGTCCAGATGTCACCTCACTACCGGAAAAGGCAAGGTTGGTCTGGTCACCAGTGGCAAGGTCTAGCTCGTCGAAGGTCTTCCATGGTGTCTTCTCTACAGGTGCAGACTCTCCTGTCAGGAAAGCTTCGTTGGTGTAAGCATTGACACCGTCGATGAGGCGAATATCTGCGGGTACGATACTACCAACGGACAACTGTACGAGGTCACCAGGGACGAGGTCCACTGCCTTGACTTTGATGTCCGCCGTTCCGTCTCGGGTGACGGTAGCCTCAGGTGCGGTAAGCTTTTTGAGAGATTCGATAGTCTTCTCGGCTCGATAGTCCTGCCAGAAACCGACAACGATGTTCAGGAGGATAACTGCGGTGATGACGCCGCCTTCGATATAATCGTCTATGCCAAAGCTTATGGCCATGACAATGATGAGGACGAAGGTGAGACTGTTCGAGATCTGTCTTAACAGAATTTTCCACATGGAAAGCCCTTCAGCTCCCTTAACCTTGTTAGGGCCATAGAGCTGGAGGCGAGATTGCGCTTCAGAGTGAGGGAGTCCATGGCTGCGATCGTTAGCACAAGCACAAGGGATTAAGATATAAGCATAAGCAGTGAGCCCTACTGGATGTCCACTCGTAGTTTCTGTGCAACTTCCTCGGAGGTGAGGGTATGCGGAGCGTGGAGTGTGGGCGAAGTGTCGCCATTGGTAGGGTTCGGCTGGAGTTGCCTTTGGTTGGGTGCAGTATGCGGATCCTTACTACCACATATAGGGGGTTCATCGACGTTAGGAGAAGTCTCCTCGACGGCAAGTAGCACAGTTTCACCCATTCAAGTATATGTGATAACACTGGTAGTGTCGGTGGTGAAGAGACAGAATACGCCTTTGCGGGGGAGTCCTTATAGGCAGTTGGTCCTACCAGGTTTAGGCGGGGTTAGCACGCTAGACGAGCGACGTGGGTCCCCCAAGCGTGGAGAGGCTTGGAACTCCTTGTCCACCACGCCTCGTTAACGGTTACAAACGTCTACATTACAGCGTGTGTTGCACCAGTATGTACAATCGCTTTAATCAGCTGATGCCGTTGAACAAACGAGTACCCACAGCTGTTATGGCGGGACCAATAGTCGACAGACGCTGTGAGGCTGGGCTCATTGAGCTGCTCATTGATAGAACGATAAGAAGCTTGGCTGACGGATCCAAGAAGTCCGGTCGCCTCATCCCAGTTTTAAGTATCGACTGTGTGGCTTTGAGCCACTGTGCCGCGATGCCGAGATGTCTCGGCTGTTGGCGTTGAGTACTTTCGGAGTACTTGTCGGTACTGTGCATGTTGGTTCTCGCAGTTTCCCCGTGGAGGATCCAACGACTCCGCGTTTTGCGCGCTCTGTGTGGAGCCGTGTGATGCTTTTAGCCAGCAACAGGAGCATCCAGGATATGTGTTTCCGGGGTAGAGATACGACAGTAAGCAGCGCTGCCGCATATGACAGGTTGATGTTTGCCACGTATGCCACTTAAGGCTTGTCTGATTACAGGTGTGGCGGCACCGCCAATGATACGTCTCGCAAACCAATACGCCATGATGGCAACGCGTGGTTATGGTGCACTAGACCTGCAGCGCATCGAAGACTCGTCGGAAGGCCCAGTGAGTGTTATCGTGGAGGATTGTCCCGAGGAATGTGGATAGTGTCGCTTCGCTTGCCTGCGCAGTGTGCGGGTGATCGATTTCCGGAGAGACCATGGCGTGGCAGGATCCTTTTCAAAGTAGAAGATACTGTAAGGCATGGAATGTCGTTGAAATTGAGCCTCGATCGATAGACAAGCTCTGCACGTGGATACCTGGCCCAGGCGGGGCGGGTGGAATGGTGGGGGTGGCAGTTGCGGATTCTGCTCCTACAACTATCAGCATCCGAAAATACCGAGAAGGTTCGCGGGGTATACACGAACCTTACGAACTAAGGTAATCGCATAGGCTTGCGACCGGCCACACGATTGCATGCAATCGCTTCTTTCGATGACCACAAAACAAAATGGTTTTCTCGCTACGAGATTGGATAGAATTGGTGAACAGACGACGCTTTTGATTGTGTGGTCCAAATATATACTACGCCGAAGAACCCCATCCCAATGCCCATTATTAACCCTATACATGCATGTTCATAAAGTCATCAAACGCCCTTTGTAAGTCCCGACAGCCTTACTCAAGCTCAGATCGCGCGTAACGACTCAGCTTCCGACATACTCGAACTCGACGAACGGCGCGGCGCAAGCTGGCTATCCGCCTCGGCGAGCGCGGCCTGCATCGAGAAGCCAAAGGTGGCTGCGAGGTACTGCGCATAACGAATGCGATACGCCTGCGCAGGGTCTTCCTTTGGCTTAAGAAGCTCCTTCTTTTGTGATGAAACACCTGCTGGAAAGATTAGATGGGAGGCTTTAGTATGGTTGATCAAATATACCCGATGCGGGATGGAGAACTATTGAAGGCGTCATGGTAGGCGACAAAGTAGGTGAAGATGAGGGTGACGAAGAAGCGGACGAGTTGAATGGAAGAGCAGGCATGATGTCTGAGTTCAATAGATGATAGATGATAGATGGGTGGTGGTTTGAGCTGTAGGCGACGCTGATTGGTTGCGGTAGAGGTAGTTCGAGGTTTGTATGAGGATAGTTCTCTGGCGTCGATCCCGTCTTGCAAGAGTTTAGATTGAAACTCGAGATTGGTTGAAGAAGTTGCTGTGGATGCTTTGCTGCTTCGAGAGAAAGATGGGCAGCAGATGATCTCTTTATACGTGGCTGACGGCTGGGATCGAGGGACCATTCAATCACGATCGTGAGCCCTGCGGAAGCTTCACCGCACAATTAGAAACAGAACGAATGGCGCCGTCACGATAAGTTCCACACAAGAGACACCGAGGCATGCATCTCGATCAGCCCGAACCAATGTAACGTAATTGGGGGCAGATTGTTTCCTAGTGGAGAAAAGTGATACAAGCCGGTTAGCCATCCATGAATGCGCCATTTCTTTTCTTGTTACCCCTGGACCACCGCACTCCCGTAGCGCTTCCCCAGGTTTTTCATTCGTGCTTGCCTGTTTGAGCGGTGTAGTAAATGTTGCGCGCCAACCTGCTTTGAGCTCCATGCATGCGGTCCCTTGCCATAGCATATATCGCAATGCTCAAAACATTTTCACGATGCGCTGTTAATGTTCGAAGGCACACACAACAGATGTTGCGTGACGCATATAGTCCGACACAACTGCATCCAAGTGGCACCACCTGACTAACCTAGCCAGCATCGCTGCATAGGCCCAGCTGCGGAGCAAGTCGCCACATCCCGTCAAAGCCAGTAACGTTGCCGTTTAAAACGAGCAAATGACACAGCCAATATTCGCTATTTGCGCTGAAGATGACGACGGCGCAAGTAACCCTTGTTTATAGTGGAACGGCCGTGCGTCGTGTTAGATATCAGCAGCTACGCCACGACTGGGCACTTTGCGCTCACATATGGAATACATCCTTTGTCGCGATGGGCCTAGCCACCTCGCTTTGCACCTGCATATTGTTGGTGAAGTGTCAAACCTTTCCAAAGGACCACGTTGTTGGCGCAAGTCGTCTGGGACGTCTGAGTGCGCTTTCGCGACTCGTACAAGGTCCCATAGACCCATGCAAAGAAACGGGGAGACCTTTTTCTAGACTACCAGGATCTGCAACTAAACGTCCGCTTCAGAGGGCTGAACCGCAAGAAGCCGCAGCCAAGGATCCCCACCGTGGAAGCAGAAACACTTTCGAATTCTCTGCCATGCACTTTGATGCACTTTCTGACCCACGTCACACCGGACCCACAATATTCGTCAACATCGATATTCAAGCAACTTTTGCGATTACTCTCTGACATTCACGATATTCCAGGTATATCTAGCATTGGTTATGATGCTATACTACCATACCAAGGTGGTCCAGAAGCCTGACTTTACGTACAAGAAACCGGTGTAGCCCGCCCAAACGTCACGATGTTAAAAACGCCGCATTGTTCCAAACGTGTTCTATGCAGACGCCGCATCATGAGGCCTTGACGATCGATGAGGGGCAGCGCCATAAGCGGGACCAGTGCGGGGCCGATGCCTGTGAATCGGATGGCTCGGCTGAAAGCCGTCATTTGTCTGGAGCCAGGCACACGCAGCTGCGGTCACTGTGACCGCGGCAACATCACCTTCCTGTTTATTTTGAACCAAGACTTGGCAGACCTTCCCTCGATTGTCAGGTATCGCAGGCCTCCCTGCACTGTGTCAGCACGCGGAAAGCACTTTCCGACGTTCCCTTGCCCTTTGCCCTCATCCTTGGGCATGGGCATGCAAGAGTATGCACATCATTATCAAAGCACACAGCCACTCTCGCCATGCACGATATTGCCTCATCCCAACGCTAGGCTCATACTGTCAGCACGCACATTCTACAATGTCCATGGCGATGTAGCCTCGTGCCAGTGCGGCATTTCCTCAAACAACACCATATAATTATTCCCGCTGTGGAGCCCGGCGATCCGGTCCAGTCAACTCTAAAGCAACGTCAATCACCGGCAGAGTACAGCATGACCGTGAAATGCGACACACGAAGAATGTCAGGTACAGCGGCATTTACTACTCACCGCTATAATGTAAGTTTATCTTGTGGTCCATCCATCAGGCTTGCCCTGCATGCTGCATTAGGCCGACATCAGGGTCTGATGCGAGTGTATCTGATAGCAGCAAGACGTGCCTGGATCAATCTCTAGTCTGGTTTCACATATTGCGTGTACCAGATTCAGATAACACTGGTCAAATCAGAAGTTGGAGGTTGGATGCGCGAATATTGCGATGACTACTACATTGCAGAGGGTTTGAAGTTTAATTCGGCGAACCTACGCAACGCCATGAGTGACAAATGCGGCTGGCGTGCATATCACGAGTTGGACGAACCAATGTTTGCAGGAAAGCTGGGAATCTGGACATGGCTTATCCACAGTTATGCTAGGCCTCTGACCGGAAACACTCACTCCAGAAATCGGGCCTACATCCATCCGATACCAAATCAGGTACCATGAGACTCTTACGATGAATCAAGCATTACGCCGTGCCCCATCTGCGCGCATAGGAAAACAAAGGAAAGAAAAACAACGCAAGACATCCAACGGTAGACATGATGCCGTTGGCCATCACAGTACCGCTTCACCAGCGTTGGTCTGGGTACATGTAACCAATTCGTTGGCCAGGGCCGTCGAAGTTGCTTTGTGGAGCAGAAGGCCCCCTGTCGTCCATCATCGGCGGTCCACCTTGCATGCCGCCTGTGGGACGACCACCGACTTGCTCGCCGTCTGTTCCTATACCTACGTCGCGAACGCCATGGACTCTAGCCCCTCCGCGCATCGCGTTGCGAAGCCCTGCAGGAGCGGCATGTGGAGTAGCAAGAGGAGCAGCACGGGGAGGTCCACCATAGCTTGAAGGGCCTGCGGAAGGGCCATGCCCACGACTAGGAGGCATCTGGGGAGGACCGCCATAGCCTGGAGGTGGACCTACGGGAGAGTCACGAAGAGGGCTACGAGGACCGGCAGGAGAGCCGCCACCATAGCCACCATGTCCATGAGGAATGCCGCCTCCATGACTGGGAGGGGGTCTTGAGGGCGGCGCGCGTCCACCAGCATTCTGTCCATTCGCAAGCTGTTGAAACTGCTCCGAATCCTGCCAAATGCCATCCTCTCCAAGAAACTCAGCCCTGCAGATCGGGCAACGCTTTTGATCATCGGGTCGATTCAACAACATCTCCTTTAAACAATCCCTCCCAATCATGTGATTACACCCCTCAATTCCCTTGATTTGGATGCAAAGATGCGACGCACTCGGTGGCTCCAGACAAATCGGACACTCGGCATTTGGGGGCGCAATCCTGCCATCGCCAATGGGCTGCGTTCGTTCTTGTAAGAACCACGCCATGTCCTCTGCGGCTTCTTGCGAGAGACCGCGGTCTTGTCGCATAGCAGCGGGTTCGACTTCGTTTCTGAAAGCGCCGTCCGGACGAGGGCCTTGTCCACCGTCGGCGCGACCATTGACACCACTGTTAGCGCCATTAACACGGAACGGGTTCGGGCCTGTCCAGAAAGAGGACCGAAAGGCTCCTGGGCGACCTGTCGGGCGGCCGCCTAGGAGACTTCCGGGTGGTGGTCGTCCTTGTGGTGGCCCACGAGGTGGCATACCTCCGTCCATACCCATACCTGGCGGTCCCTGATCCCGACGCATGGTGTTGCGATACGGACCATTAGGTCCATAGCCTTCTTCGTGCGTGTTACCGTCGGAGTCTTGGTAAGAAGAGTAAGAGTGAGAGTTGCCGTCCATCATGGGACTACCCATCGCGTGATGCATCATTAGACCTTGGCCGCCCATGCTACCCATCATGGGTGGTACATCGTAGCCTTCATACGGATCTTGCTCTGCGTAGCCACCGCGTTGAATTTGGCTTGGTCGATAGCCACCGCCATTGCGGTGGCGGCCACCGAAAGGATTTTCATCCCAGATTCCGCCTTGAAAGGGTCCCATGTCGTTTGGTTCGGTCGATAGAAATTCGCGGTCTTAGGTTGTGGTTGAGGGTAAGTTGTTCGTGCTGGACGATAAGTTGGCGAGGAAATGAGCAAGTGAGCTAATGTAGTCGAATGAATCTATCGTTGTGCTATAAGGACGAACGACACCGTACTCCAAAAGAGTACAGTCACCGGACAATGATATGGTGAAAGTATTCGCGAAGAGTTGTATGTGTTCTCAAGAGGTCATCAACTAGGGCTATGGTTGAGATGTTCCACGTCACGCAACTGCATGAGTATGGTTAAGTATGAAGAGCACAGAAATGCTCTATGCCCAAAGACTTCATACGACGGCCAGGTATCTCAAGACGATGGAGAGTGCGGTATTCTATGCGTGTGACTCTATGTCCTGATGACCATGTGACTAAGAGGCCATGAAGATGGCTTTGAACATATAAGGTGAAGGCACGATTTTCACTTAGCTACTCACACATATTCGGATAGGCATGCGACCGGGTTTCAATGCTAAGCGTTCTGGTAAGGTGAGTATTTTCAAACTACAACATGTACTGAAAGGCGCGTTTACGAAATGCATGTATATTGGTTGCAATGAGTATCGAGAAAGAAAGTACATTATACTAGTAATCTAGGTTATCCTACTTCGTTATCACAATGACTAGGGTATCTACATCGCCCATCCGACCGCTATGCTATCCATACCCAAACAATACCGAACGTAAACAAGGACAGATCCTCACACTCCAGAGTAAACCTGGACCAAACAATTCCTAGCTATTCCTCAAGTTCGAAACTCTGCCGCCTATGAAAGTGGGACTACCAGCTCTACTCCTGGTCTTGGGTTGAGGTGTTGCACTCGTGCCTCTGGTGCCCACACCCGGCCTGCCAACGCTCCTCAGACGAACAATCTCTTCTTCCTTGCTCTGCAGCGTACGCTTGTAAATAGTCAACTGTGCCTCCAGGCTCGCGATTTGCTTTTGCTGTCGATCGTAGTTCTGATTCAGGTGCATGCCCTTCCGCTTTGTTGCTTCCCCTGAAGCTGCAGACGAGAGTTTCTTCACTTCTTCTTCGAGCTCTTTAACGCGGGCAGCATTGGAAGAAGCAGCGTTTTGCGCATCTTGGTAGGCTCCTCTCGTATATTCAAGTAGACTTTCCGCACTTGAAGCGTTCTGTATTGCTTTGTCTTTCTCCGCGCGTGCTTCAGCAAGTTCTTTGCGAAGCTTAGTGATCTCGGCGATCTGTGCATCAGGCGAGAGAAGATCGGTAGCTCGCTGTTCCTGTAGCTGCTGGTCTAGGTCGCGCATCTCTGCGGTACGTGTTGTAAGGCGCTCGGTAAGGGTAGCGTTATTCTTGGTCAACGTTTCCACTCTGGTCTCTGCAGCGCTCAATTTTCCCTTCTGAACACGATAATCACGGGCGAGATCTTCATGCTTCCCCTGCTGTTTGTCCCACATTATCTCACTCTCTCGAAAGTGCCTCTGTTCTGCCCTATGGGCTTCTTGCTCCTCTCGAACCGCTTCGTCAGCAGGAGCGGATGCTCTCTGCAAATCAAGCTCGAGGGCAGCAGTTCCGGGCATAGAGTCGCTTATATGCGTGACTTCGTGCTCCTTCTCTGCAACGGAAGCTCTTTGTGGTTGCGGAGTAAAGCGCATACGCTTTGCCGGGTCAAGGTCTTCTTCATCCAAAGGGCGCTTGGTACGCTCAGGTATAGGCGTATCTGTAGAGGGCTGCGACAACTGCGTCTGGTACTCAATGACATCCTTGACGCTACCAATAGATGGCAATGGCCATTCGGCCCCTTCCATTATGTTCTCGATCCAGCCGGCGACTTCTGAGGCGCATTCAACGTCTCGCGGCGTTCGGTCGTCGATGGCTTTTCCAACATCTGGGCGAACATGCGCCAGACTTGCCAGGATAGTATGCATACGCTCTACTGGGTCCAGACTCGATGCTACATACCGCTCAAGGTGGCCGACAGTCCTCGGAATGACTAGATGGATCACTGGCACCACATCGCGGTCGGGAGAATTTGCCCAGTTCTTCTTCCGAATTTGTGCTGCGTCCTGCACGCCATCGAGGCAGATGATCAGATCGGGAGCATGTATGATGGGCGATGCATCACTCGGTATGACAGTGACCAGTAAGCTACCCTCAGTCTCTTTGCGGTCTACATTCCAGTCTTTGCCAGGCATAGTGTATTTGATCAAATTTGCCTTACAGAAGGTCTGGATGATCCGGAACAGAGTTTCATTGTCCCGTTCCGTGACCAAAACAATATGTTTCTGCGGCTCGGAGTTTCGCAATTCCTGGAAAAGTCTGGCTAAGAACCTGAACTTGGTCGAGTTTTCCATGCCAAATCGAGCGGCATGTTCAGCTTGCGTCGACGAAGCCTCGCCGTTCAAGTCTTCTATTTCGGCTTCAGCGAAGACCAAGTCCATGTGTGTTTCAATAGCCCGGAGTTGGGACAAGATATTCTCGACTTCTTCGATGGGGCTCACACTCCGAGGCTCTTTGAGAAAGCGGTCCAACAAGTCCTTTTTAGACGAGATGTACTGGGCATACGTGTCGCTTTGTCGGCCTTGTATGAACAACGGCACGATGAACTCTTGGTCAGCTAACTGCAAGTCGTCATTGAGTAGACTGTCGCTATCCTCGTCATCTGCATCACTAACATCCATTTCGTCAGAAGCGGGGGACGTCGGTACTGGTGCGATAGGTTCAGACAGGGTTGGATCTTCAGCGACAGTAGGTTCTGGGGGAGCATCTGGCAGCGAAACCATGACCTTGTCCAACGGTGACGCTTCTAATGGTGTATTACTAGTGGCATAGGCAATGTTTCTTAGTGATGTTGGTGTTTGCGCAATAGGCGAACGGTCGGGCACAGCAGAAGGCGAACGAGTGCCTTCTGGCGGCTCATTTGTCCGTAGTCTGCTCAAAGGTGTAGAAGTAGCTGATGGTCCATCTCCTGTTACTGAAGGCGTGAAAGACGACCTGCTAGGGCGCCCTCTAGAAGCTCTGGAAGCTGCGAGGCGTTTGGCAATGTCCTCTTGCAGCCGTCGATGGACATTATCCGCAGCGCTCTCACCCGACATGATTGATGGCGATGAAGTAGGAACAGGTGTACAAGGCCGTGATGGAAGTCTGGATTCTTGAGTTCTTAGAGAATAGCTTGGTGGGTAAAGGACTGGCGAGGTTTCGTGATTTAGTGACCTTGACGGCCGTTCCGGAGTCTCCTGAGATGAGTCGTGACGAGATTCAGAGCTAGCTCGATGCACTGACTCTTTCTCGATGGTAGTCCGTATACTCTCAAGCGTGTCGTCTTGGGTGCTTAGATCTGCCTCGAGAGGTAGTACTTGCGCGTTCTGCTCACGTTCAGGGCTAGAGGAATCGTGGAGCAACTGAGCACAAAAAGTCTCGTTTACTTCGGGTTGATCTGGTGGCAAAGTGCTGTGAGTAAGAGCGGAATCAGATTGCAGAGATACTACTGGCGCGTCGTCGTGAACCTGGGGATTGTTTGGTGATGCTTGTATTGATTGGTGAGGTGGGTCGGACGCCGGCGCCGGAAAGGCCAGGCTTGGCACACTAACCCTGGTAAGCACTTGTCCTGGATGGCTAAGTGGTGTCGCGCAAGTATGTTCAAGCTGGTCTGGAACGGCAGTGAGAAGTTCTTGTAAAGGCTGATATGGTGCAAACGGATGCTGAGACTGGAAGGGGAACTGTTCGTTGTCTTCCAGTAGCGAGTGTTCGGTTAGACTGGGCTGACTGTCACGAACGCTATTTTGCTGGGATTCCTGATGTTGCGACGCCTCGTCAATGCTGCCGACCGCGAATTGTATACCGCTAGCTTCGTTGCTCCGTTCGGAATGATGCGGTTGGCTGTTGCCTACAAGCGTAAAGGATTTGTTTAGAAAGGATGGGGTTTCAGCTACGTCCGCGATATCTGTCGAAGCGTCTCCTGTAACGTCTGCAGAGGTTGGGTTCAAAGGCAGATGTTCGCTCTGTGTGCTCTCTCCTCTATCTGAGGTTGTCTCGCAGACGGCTTGAGCTGGACAAACCTGAGAGTCGATGTGATCAGACTGTCGCGTTTCGAGCCAGTTAGTGTCTTCTCTTATATGCTCGACTTGTGCAACACTCTGGGCGTCTCCGCTGGGTTGGATAGGCACGCTATTCTCAAGCTCTTGGCTCGACGCCTGGTCCACCTGTGACGAGATATATACAAATTCGGCTGTCGTCGGAGCAGCTTGTGATTCTGCTGTGGTGATATCGGGGATGGTCTCGGGGATGGATCGTGCAGGCGATGCGGCGTGTCGTGCGGCTTCTTCTATCAGTTCAAGGAGACCCTGCAAGTAGTAGTTAGTGGATATGCTAACTCGTAGGGAAACAGGAAGCAAACGTACCGAGTCTTCGACAACGTCCTCCTCGATGTGCGACTCGTTTGTATCTGTGCTTTGCTGGCTTGTATCTCCAGTATGCCGAATAATGGGAACAAAGCTTCCTTCGCCAATGGAGCTTTGCGAATCTGCAACTACGCCGGAAACGAGGGGTTGTGGCCGTGCAGCGAACAGCTGCGAGCTATCAAGGTCGGTGTCTTGGGTAGGTGCTTGAGTCGAACCAGGCCCAGACGAGGCGATCTGGGAAAAGCGCGCGTATTCGTCTCTTTCGAGACTTTCGCCACGTCGTGCGATCTGAATGCAAGGTGAAACGCGGTCTGCTGGTGCTGTGGCACTGGCCGAGGTTTGCGGGCCTCTTTGATCGTTGGGAGGTGTTGAAGATGTAGAGGAGCAGATGGCAGGTTCTGGGCTGCTGTCAATGACACGGGAATTACGAATGCGCCTCTGTTCTTGAGCGTCTTGCCGTTGCTCAGACTGTCCTCTGCTGCTTCCTCGCGATATTCGGCGGACTTCTTCCAAATCTCGCGCTTTCTCTTGCTCCCAGTGAGCGACAAGCAAGTCGTTCGCGTTCTCTTCTGGCTCCCAGGTTGGTTCCCACGCCTTGCCAGTTTTCGGGTCAAGGCCTTTCCATTGAATGTGATAAGTGCGCACTCCACGGATGGTCTTCTCGTCTAAGATGCGCTCTGCTGCCCATAGAGTGTCGTTGGTGGGTTCGCTTTCGCTGGAATCGATGTACCGTGCTCGTTTGCTTGGTTTGGTTCTGATAGAATTGCGCTTCCTCTTGGAGTGCGCCATTACGCGCGACGTCCAATTGAGATGTTATCCAAGTAGGTTAGCTCCATTGTGGAAAAGAGAGTGTGGAGATACCAATGCGCCTGGGCTGTTAGCAGGCGAGGGTGAGGGCGAGTGATGATGAGTGCGGGACTATCCGCGAACCGAATAATGACCCCTGCTGGCGGTGAACGCGTCACGACGCGTCCCTGACTAGTAAGAGACTTCACGACCACGAGAATAGGTGATAGTATCGGTTCGAACTTTGAGGACCCAGAGTACAATTCGATGCAAGAGATGATTTGTCAATGGGCACTGAGATCTGAAATAAGTCCCGTGTTCTCTTTGTGCTTAAAGTTCTAGGCCCAATGCATGATGATTGCGCAAGTTACTTTTGTCATCACAGCACGTGGGGACAAAGAAGTAAACGGAGTGTACAAGAACTTGTCAGGCAAGCTATGGATAAGCCGCCAATAGCCCAGCTATCAAGTCCTCTATAAAACTATACATGCTTCCGCAACATGATCGCCATCATGAACTAGGTATTCTACAAATTTCCACACATCAAGACACGCTCCACCAGATATGCATGCACACAATGGCCATAGGCCTCTCCAACTAATTTTAGTATCGCCCGCCACGCCCGGTTCCCCTCCAACCGCCTCTGTTGCCGCCACGCTGTCCCCCGCCATAACCACGTCCCCCTTGGTAGCCACCTCGGTTCTGACCATACTGACCATTGTTGCCGTACTGGTTGCCGCCTTGGCTGCCGTATTGATTACCACCCTGATTGCCGTATTGGCCTCCATGCTGGTTACTTTGTTGTGGACCGTGGGGCGGCATGTTCATGTTTGGAGGAAGAGGATGAGGCCATCCGCCGTTGAAATTGGGAGGCGGAGGGGGAGGTACCCATGCACCGTTGAAGTTGGGGGGCGGGGGAGGAGGAACGAAGCCTCCAGGTCCCTGGAATTGCGGTGGGGGAGGCGGTGGGACATCGAACGGGGGCATATGCTGCGGCGGAAACGGCGGCGCGTTGAAAGGCGCTTGCGGAGGCTGAGAATATGGTTGACCGTAGTTCTGGGGCGGCATGGGCGGAGCATGGTGCTGGTGATTACCAGGACTGCCCTGGCTATTCCTGTTCGGACCATTCCACTGCGATGCAGGTTGAGACCCATCTTTGTCGTATGCCCTTGAATGCCGTCCTGACTCAACGAGTCCTCTCTGCTCAAGCTCTCGACGCGTGGGCTTGGAGGATGGCGAAGGTGAGACCCTGCGGCGCCCTTGATTTTCTTCGCGAAATCTTCGACGTGGAGGCGAGCGATCATCGTCGTACGACCCAGAGGAACGACGAGAGTAACTACGACTTCGACTACGATTGTATCCCATTCGCTCCCGCCTGTAATCCGAGTCTGACGAAGAAGTAGTAGGCCTACTATGTCGGTCATCACGGCGCGCCACGGACGTGACTGGCAGGTCGTCCATGTCCTCCATACGCTCAGCATCTTCTCGTGCAATCTTGATGTTTTCCGGAACGCCGAACTTCTGCATATCTTGACAGAACTTCGGCGACCAACCGTATCCGTTTGCCACTGTCACTGTCTCGCCAGTCTCCTTGTTCTGCTTGACCAACTGACCCATGGGGTCCAACGACAGTTTGTACTTGGTCGTCTCGCTCGTCGGATTATCGCCCGTTGGCAGGTACTTGAGATCGATCTTTTCAAAGAAGTTGTCGAGCAGGTTGCGAACGTGAGGGCTGACAGGCTTCTTGTCTAGCCTCTGGACCTGGATTTTGGAGGGGTTGATTGGGCGTTTCGGGTACTTGATCATCTGCTCGAGCATGTATGATGCGGGGAGATCGTGCCATGGGGCATATCGGTCGCCGTGGAACTCTGGCAGGAGGTAATTGCGCTTGCGGACAGGCATGCCACCTTGGGCAATGAGCAAGGCTTCATCTGCCTTTTCCCGGCAGGTTTTGAGACTCTCTGTACTGAGGAGCCTATTGACAGTCCAGTAGTTGATAATGGCTCTAAGTTTCAACTCTAGCTGTGATGCCCTCTCAGTGATACATACGGCTGCTTGTTCGATCAAATCAACAACAAAGCTTTCACATTCGTCGCTGAAGATACCCTGCTTTATCGTGTTGCGACGATGGAACTTGTCAGTATGCAGGACATCGTTGACAATCAGCAACAAATCCATCCGGTTGCGGGCTGCTTTCTTTGCTGGTCCTGGAGCACTCTGGTCTACAACAATGGACTTGGAGACAGCGATGAGATAGTCACCGAGAATGGCGATCCGAGCCTTGGAGGGAGCTACGTGCTTCACGATCCACTCTGTGCATTTCTACGAACGGCAAATTAGTCTGCTCCCAGGGACATACGATCAATGGCTTTATAGTTAGATACCTGGATGTTCACACGCGTGTTCTGCTTAAGAACAGCATCTATGTTGCTGAAGAGCTGCGAGCTAACTTCGACTGGAACGGGAAGACGATCTTCGGTATCTGTCTTTTTCATTGCTTGCTTGAATTTGATCTGTGCGATTGTTAACACACTTGTCGCGCGCTTGACATCGTCATTGGGCGCCATTTTTTGCGACGTGCGGTTGCGACAAAGAGGTTCGTGGTGGAGAAGGAGGTTTGACGCGAGCGTCGCAAGGTGTTGATGTTTTCGAGCGCCAATGACGCTAAGCTAGCGCGCCTTCCGCTTAGTTCCACCCCGCCATTCGGCCAAGGAAAGAACAACCATGTCCGCAAACGATGCCATCCAAGATGAAGTCACCTCGCTCAACGCTATCTTTGACGAAGGAACCCTATCGGCCCTAGATGAAGACGCAAGATTATATAGTCTGCGACTACCTTCGCTGCCATCGATAACACTCCGCATAGAATTTCCTGCAGACTATCCGGACGCACCACCATCAGTGCTAGGCACACAGAGCGTGGGCCAGGATGTACCCAAGGGCATGGGTAGCCGTGCTGTCGATATTGTAAGAGAAGTTCTGGCAAAGGTCTACCAACCGGGCGAAGCATGTATCTACGACCTACTCGAAGAAGCAAGAGAAGCCTTGGAGCAAGCAGAACAACAAGGAGATATCCAACTACACGATCAACATGAGGACCATTACGTCGAAGATGAGGATGCTTCCCACACCATACCTGATCCAACCGTCGATTTAGGACCGGAACCACCATGGATCGTAGCACCTGCACTTACCGAGAAGAAATCAGTCTTCTTAGCCCGCGTAGCACCAGTATCATCGCCTGCTCAAGCCAGACAGTATGTTGCGCATCTCCTAGCGACAGACAAAAAGGCTGCTCGCGCGACTCATAACATGACTGCCTGGCGGATCAAAGGCCCCAACGATACAAGCTATCAAGACTGCGACGATGATGGCGAGACTGCCGCCGGATCTCGCATGTTGCACCTGATGCAACTAATGGACGTTTGGAACGTTATGGTTATTGTCACAAGATGGTATGGTGGCATACTTTTAGGTCCCGACCGCTTTCGCATCATCAACACCGCGGCAAGAGAGGCCTTGGTGCTAGGCGGCTTTACGAAGGAGGGTAAAGAGGGTGACACAAAGAAGAAAGGGAAGAAATAAAAGAGACATAATGCATACCCATTGTGAGACTTCTGTGTTGTTTCCGGAGCTTCAGATACTGTTCACCTCTACGTTCCCGATGTGATGACATGCCGAGCCTATGGCAGATAGTCCTTAGTAACATTCACTTAGTCCTGAAGATTTATGGACGTGGACAGTTCACAATGACTGTAACAGCATCACCCCAGCCAAAGTTTCATCCCAGTCTACATCAGTCTTACTTCCCAGGTACTCTTTCACGCAAGCGTCCATGCTCATATAAATTACATCCTTTTGCACTTCTCATTCGTGGTCACGACCCAAAACACGGTCTCAACTACAGATCGTCGAACAAACAACGATTTTACTCTTCAGGTCCATACAGACTGCAGAAAACGTTCAAATGTTCAACCATTCACGTTTCAAAAAAGGTTCTCGTGGCCACACTTCTCCTAGATCCTGTGGACGTAGACACCATCTTGGTGGTGGCTATACCGCCCGCCGAACCTCTCGAGGCGGCAGCCCTCAAGCTAGACATCCCCATAATCATCGAAATCACCCATTCAGAGATGCTGCTGTTACTCCTCGGTCTACCCTCAACGTTTCCCGTTACGGCGACGATTTCCCTATCCCAGACTACGGCAATCACATACGTAACTCTATGCACGCACTTGAGGAAGCAATGTCGAACCTTGACCGCAGACTTGGCGGCGTGCGACAGAGTCACGAAAGCCCTAGCGGCATCTCTTTCGGTTCACGATTTCCCTTCAATCAGGGTGGGCAAAACCATATCCCTGATATCAGCGGACTTCACATCAGCGAATTAGGGGGCGCCTTCAGCAACCCCATCTTTTCTGGACATCGTCCCGCTACTCGTCCTGAGTTCATGCTACACAGCTTCGAACCAGCCCGTCATTCGTCGAGGAGCGGCATCCCCTCCCAACGCCACATCGAGCGCATACCGCACCAAGGCTTTCAGCCAGGTGACTATCTCCCTTTCGATCATCTTCCAACTCAGCCACAGGAAGATGTGTACGACCTAGGACCTGTACTGTATAGCTACTCCCCTGAGGAGTTCGATCCCAACCCCGTAGCAGAAGACAGGGTGCCCACAGAGAGGAGCGAACGACGTATCAACCACTTCATCGCACAGCACACCGAACCCCTCACTGCCGCCAATACAACCAGCACGACAAACACAGACTGTCCCATCTGTATGGAAGACGCTACCGCTCACGACTGCGTCAAGATCAAGGGAATTGTAGGCTGTGAACACATGATCGGCCAAAATTGTCTCAAGGAGTTTCTAAGTCGACAGTGGAATAAGGATAAGAGATGTCCTCTCTGTCGAGCTGTTTGGCTTAGAAATGGCGTATGGGAAGATGTAGCGGCGCAGTCGGATGGACCAACTGGTCGCCAAGGTGCTTCTTTTGGTCATGGTAATCGTAATCGTCGGGAACGCGGCATGGATCGCGTGAGAGGGTTATTGCGTAGTGCGCGCGGTCAGCAGCGGAGGCGCAACAACTGAGTCGTGCTGAGTCAGAGATAGACTAAAGAAAAAGAGAAGCAAGCTGACAAGTTTGGTAGTGTGCTTTGTGACAGCTGTATAGGCATTGACAGAACGCTTTTGCACTACGTCTTCCTTTGCTGATTCAGATGGAAATGTAAGCTCATCATATAGTCACTAAATAGCTCGTGCCATTTCAAAATGACATTGATACTATGTTTCATCGGAAAAACGCTTGTAGTTTTTGAGCCTCGTTGAGGTGACATGAGAGTTACAGATGAGATGAGGACAAAAGAGGAAAGTAAATGTATAACTATGTAAGGAAAAGAGTAGAGAGATGCCAGGCCGTAAGAATCATACACGTATGCCCAAAACGCTCAAGATTAGTCTATCATACGTATCCATGACTGAAATCGATGCTTCGAAACATGTCGACCGTTATTCGTAACTTGGAACATATAACCGTCAGAGAGGATGCGATACTAAGAGCGGAGCATGGTAGGATGAGGAGAAGGCGAGCGTCCTCTGAGCATCGGCGTACTAGGCTTAAGCATTGGGCTCGCTGTAGCGCTCAACGCATCGAGACTGAGCTTGCTGATGGCGTCAAGATTGCCCTGAACGTCGTCCTCTGTGAGGTCGAGCATCAAACGAAGTTCGTTCGCCTTCAACTGCTCGCCCAGCCCCACCATCAGCTGTTCCTTGTCCTGAGAGCCCGGTACGTCATAGTAGTACCACCTGTATCCAATGTCTTCCAGCCTGTGTGGCTCCACGGGCGTTGTGATCCTTGCTGCAACGTGTCGCACATCCATGCCAAACACGCCTGATATAGATGGCTCGGTGCCGATGTCACCCAAACTGCCTTCGGACCTGCCACGTAAGGACCCAGGAACTTTGGCGTCCCTTTCGATGGGCGTTTCATTGATACGGTTCGAGGCACCTGCGTCACGCAGTTTGGCACGCTTGAAGGTTGCGTTCTTGAGCTCGGTCAGGCCAAGGACGATGTAGAGGGGCTTGCCCGCCCTGATCTGCTCGGCCATCCAGATGCGTGCTTCGGGGTCGCTGCACACAGCTTGGAAGGCCCTTGATGATGACTGCGTGGTCCGCTGTATCATCTGCTCGGCCTTGACAGTAAGCAGATTAGGCTGTCTGTATATCTTTCCCAGATCGAACCTCGCGCCATAGTTGGTTGTGAATCGGCCTTCGGCATCGACCGAGTAGAGGTCTTTGTAACGGAGCTGGATATGGAAGTCATTCAGATCGTCCACCTCTGCATGTGCCTTATCGGGGTAGAATGATTCGCGTTCTGGGTGTAGTGGCTCTGTGACCAGTTGGCCAACGACAAGGGAGTCTGCGGGGAGAGGCTTCGGGAGGAGCGCGTTCTGTACCATCGTTGCGGGCCTACGGGTCTCTAACGGGTATGTGGTGAGAAATGTCTGGGAAGATTTGGAGAGAGTTTACGTGTTAGCTATCGGGCTTCAGGGGCAGATGAAGCAGGAGCAAAAGTATGGTGTAGAGCTCCATTGCGCTGCGAATCAGAGGGCTGCATCAGACCCGGTGGCAGGTGCTTGGCTAATCTGGCTAGTAGGTTCTACACGCATTCACGTTCGCAGCTGCGACAGTGATATTGGATCACATACTGCGCGCCGAGCCAGATACGACACTGTAGATATCTATTGAGATGAAATGAAAGATTTGGCCGATGGTTAGTGTCACGTGCCGACGCGGTATCGGAGAAACTAAATCCCTACTGCCCATGTCCGGGACCGATGGGAGAATGACAGATTAGATCAGCTCACGGCGGATACCGGCAACGTCATATGTATTGTCAATAAAGCCCCATTGTATCTCCGTGGATAGATCACCGATGGCTGAGAGGCAGCTTCCACCCGCGTGGAGTTTTTCATGGATGCGCGGTTTTCCTTCGGCTTTGCCGCATCACACGCGCTCTAGCCCGGCTATTCCAAGGTTTGCTCGACAGATCGGATCCGCTTGAGACGTTTCGATATGCGCAGAGATTCTCGGAGCTGCTACCATGTTCGCCTGCAGCTACTGTACATGCAGGGTCTGTCAGAGACTTCAATCATGATCGAATACACAGCTGATTCATTCACTCTGATCGGGATTGAAGACCAAGGCAAGAAAGAGCTGAGTAACGATTACTGTTCCCTCAGCCGGGTTGGCAGTACGGCTCGACTAACTAAGCCTGGTCCTATTGTACGCGCATCGGCTTTCGACATGGCACAAGAGGCGGGGCTAGCAGCGTGGCAGCTTCAGACTGCATGAACAGCCTAGATACGAGGGTTGTCACGGCCAAATATCTTTGTCAAAGCCGTAATCGCTGACAACGCATGTCGTGTATCAATCGTGGGGTTCCACTTTGAGAACGTGCGACAGCTCGAGCACACTCAACCAGACCCGCGATGGCAGTACGCGTAAGGCGATTATGTCGTGTGATTGAAAGACAGGTACGGAGTCGACGGGAACGATAATAACGCGTGGGAAGAAAAAGCAAAGTGATGCGATGCGATGCGTTCACGCGCCGGAGCATTCGAAAAGATGGCCCAAGCTCCCGTAAGACGAGCTAACAGAGGGGCAGGAACGTCACAGCAACCCACCTCAACCCCCGTCTGTCGCTAGGATCTCAGTGGAATGGTAGAGCCAGACTGTCCACCTTCTAACCCCATTGGCGAATCAAACTCAGAGACATGACGTCCGATGGCTCCTAGAACGAGCCACACGTCACTGTCGACCCAGCGCCCCTCACTAACCACTAATGCGTGAAGTTGTCCATCAAGTCTTTTCAGCTGCCAAAGAGTACTTGAACCCCTCCGTGCCCCTCCAGATCAGCTTTCATCTTCATATAACATCACACTTCAACTCAATTCCCATTTTATATACCCCAAACTTCTTTACTCTTCATAAACCCACATAATCGCCACAATGCCCATCACCGTTCCCCAAGCTACCGAGCTCAAGGACCTCTTCAGCCTTAAGGGCAAGGTCGTCATCGTCACCGGTGCCTCCGGCCCCACCGGTATTGGCACAGAGGCTGCCCGAGGATGCGCTGAGTACGGTGCCGACCTCGCCATCACCTACAACTCTCGCGCCGAGGGTGCCGAGAAGAACGCAAAGGAGATGAGCGAGAAGTACGGCGTCAAGGTCAAGGCCTACAAGTGCCAGGTCAACGAGTACGCTCAGTGCGAGAAGCTCGTCCAGGACGTCATCAAGGACTTCGGCAAGGTCGATGTCTTCATCGCCAACGCCGGAAAGACTGCCGACAACGGTATCCTCGACGCTACCGTTGAGCAGTGGAACGAGGTCATCCAGACCGACTTGACCGGTACCTTCAACTGCGCCCGTGCCGTCGGTCTCCACTTCCGCGAGCGCAAGACTGGCTCTCTCGTCATCACCTCCTCCATGTCCGGCCACATTGCCAACTTCCCCCAGGAGCAGGCCTCCTACAACGTTGCTAAGGCTGGCTGCATTCACCTCGCCAAGTCGCTCGCCAACGAGTGGAGGGACTTTGCCCGTGTCAACTCCATCTCCCCTGGATACATTGACACTGGTCTCTCCGACTTCGTTCCCCAGGACATCCAGAAGCTGTGGCACTCCATGATCCCCATGGGTCGTGACGCCAAGGCTACTGAGCTCAAGGGTGCCTACGTCTACTTCGCATCGGATGCCTCATCCTACTGCACTGGTTCCGATCTCCTCATCGACGGTGGTTACTGCGTCAGGTAAACGTGTCATTCCGGAAGGAAGATACGAGTGGAGGAATATAATAATGGACGACGTCTTGCCGGAAGTCTTGTGTCCATGTAAATAGCATCGAGACATCAATAAAGCTTCGCAGGTTTCACATCACAATTGATCCATCCTTTCCTATCGTGACGTTATCTCATTTCTTTTCACTCACAATCCCTAGGGTGCGTTGAACATAAAATCTTTGTACACTTGCACGGTATGTTCTCTTCATCTAAGTAATGGTAGGGCTAACGCCCCAGGGGTGCGCGAATCAGCAACACACCCCCGCATTTTAGCACGCGAGTCAACATGATCACCATCGTTCAGCCGCGGCATCTCGACTCCTCCACAGTAGGATCCGGCGGTCTTTACATAGACTCTTCGTTCCTGCGAACATGTCACGCAACAACACGAAACGAGTGCGATGGCGAATCCCAAGCCCCAGACCACGACACCTCTTCCCTCCGTGATGCAACCTCAAAAGAAAGAGGCCTTCGGCAACTTGGCACCATGGAGCGAACCTTCATGGTACTCCTCCCTTACGTCTCCCTACTACAATGATTCGCACAAAAAACTCCGCAATGCGTGCCGCGCATACATCGATACGAACATAAAGCCATATATGTTGGAATGGGAAGAGGCCGGCGAAGCGCCCGCGCAAGAACGATTAAAATGGGCGCAGACTGGCTTCGCCTTTGCTGATGTGCCAGAGCCATATCGTCCACGCAATGTACCGGGGCCAGCGGGTATACCGGTTGGCGATTTGGACTTGTTTCACTTGATGGTTATGACGGATGAGAACAGTAGGATAGAGGGGGGCGTGGGCACCGCATTGGGAGGTGGAAGTGTGATTGGTGTTCCACCGATTGTGCATCATGGAACCGAGGAGCAGAAGAAGAAGTGGTTGCCGGGATTATTTACTTGGGAAACAAGTTTCTGCCTGGGCATCACTGAGCCAGGTGGTGGGGTATGTGTGCTTCTCCTGGGAACTAAAGAGAAGAATGCTAACATCACTGTGCAGTCCGATGTCGCGAACCTCCAAACCACCGCAACGAAGACCGAAGACGGACAGTTCTACATTGTGAACGGATACAAGAAATGGATCACTGGTATGCCATGGGCCACACATATGACAACCGCCGTTCGTACTGGTGGACCAGGCGCCAGTGGCATCTCTGTACTAGTCATTCCCACCAACTCACCCGGTCTTACGCACCGTCGCATACCCAACTCCGGTCAGAAAGGCGGAGGCGCAAGCTTCGTAGAAATGGACGACGTCCGCGTTCCCGTCAGTAATCTTGTCGGTAAAGAAAACGAGGGTTTTCGCATTGTCATGACAAACTTCAATAAGGAACGCTTCATCATGAGCATAGGATGCAACAGGAAAGCGCGGACCTGTCTGAGCGAATCATTCCACTACGCACACAAGCGACACACTTTTGGCAAGCCCCTCATCTCCAACCAGATCATCGCGCACAAATTAGCTACAATCGGTCGATATGTAGAGAGCCACTGGGCATGGCTAGAGCAACTCGCTTACCACATCCAACAATCGCCTCTCGGCTGGCAAGATCCCGAGATCGCGGGCCAAATCGCCTTGAGCAAGGTACATGGTGGCCGTATACTTGAGATGGCGAATCGAGAGGCTCAGCAGATATTTGGTGGCGCTGGATATCAGAAAGGTGGGCCTGGTGCTATCGTTGAACAAATCAGTCGCGATTTGAGGATGATGGTATGCTTGATTCTTCGGAATACTAATATGCCAAGGACACTATGCTAATATGTCACAGGTTGTTGGTGGTGGAAGTGAGGAGATCATTGCGGATTTGGCGGTCAGGCAGGAGACGGCGCTTGCGAAGAAACGTGGATGGAAGTTGTGATGATATATCTATAGTTTGAAAGTATATAGACATGTTCGTTTGGGAAAATGGAGTGAAACAATGCTATATCTGGTCTCTGGAATTCTTATAAGCTTGTTGATATCGTCATGTGCATTTGACTCATGCCGCGGTAGGGGTCGGTACGGCGGGCGGATCATACGCGACATGTTGTTATGCGAAACGCTAACTGAGTTCTGTATCGTCTCCCTGCGCAACCCAGAATCTCGTTTTGTACACTACATCTTTCATGTCTGTCAGCGACCTAAACTCAGTTGGATATACGTATATCTGAAATATACTGTCTGTGTTTACGTACGGCACGCTGGCTACGTGTGCGATTATAATCCCCCTGATCCGCAACATCTAGATACCCGCAGAACATACCCAATCTATCACTACACTCACTTTGGGGGGCGCGTATGAATCTCTCGTTTTGAGTTACTTTGCGCATCGCATATTTTTCTCAATAGTACGATTCCCAAGAGCACTACCGAACGACCGGCATGCACGGTTCGTTGGTCAAGCAACCTAAATTCGACCCTTCACTCACTATTCATTGAAGCCTTTAGCGAGAAAAGCTCCATTCCTGGTCCCAGTGACGGACGGAAGCGAGGGAGAGAAGGACACGGGTCAGACGCAACAGGATCAAAATCCTCTCATAACCCTCAAAAACAACGCACCATCAGGCCAAATCCTGTGGATGATCCTGCAGCACCAAACATGAGCTCAGCAACCATGTCTTTCGAGTCCAAGATTGCTCTCGCCTTGGGAGGATCGAGCTGGCAGCAGCTGCAGGACGACAGCAACACAGAACCCGTCATCGCAACCGAAGAGGACGAGGATTCCGATTTGGATGATGAAGACGAAGCCGATATCAAGCCTACAGAGGAGGTTGTGGTCGATCCAGTCAAAGCTAAGAAACAGCAGAAGAAAAAAGAGCGCTTCGACCAAAGTATTGCAAGAGATGCGGGTGAGATCCTAGAGACCATCGACAAGGATGAACTCATACCGGTAGCGGAACAGGTAGTATGGGACCGAGATCCGGAACTATTGTGTTGCTACAACTGGCAAGCTTCTGACGATGGCACGAATACTATCTTTGGTAAGTAGATTTCGACCTGTCATCAGGCAAATATCCGTCGAGACCTTGAGTGCGTAGAAACTCACGCATATCTAGTGCCGGGTGAGCCAGCAAAATGGCAACAACCACCCCTACCACACACGCTCAAACCAGATAGTGGCTTCACATATAGTGACTACAACTACGCTCGTCAGCCGAGGAATCCATACTTGCCAATGTTCCATGCGCTGAACCTCATGGCGCCAAACACCAATTTCCATGATGTCGATGTCCTCGCAGACCGAAACAATCTCCGTATCTTACTAGAATTCGCCCAAGGCAAATCAAACGGGCCTTTCCGGCTCAATATCTACCTTGTCTTCAACACGCTCGTCATCGTAAGGAATTCATTGTACACACTGGATGTGAGACATAGACTAACTTCGTCCGCGCACCTTTCAGGTACGCCGAGAATCACGATGGTGGAAACATGCAGATGGCAAGAGCTACGGCTTCAACTTCGAAAAGGATTTTACACGGACAACCGAAGGTATGGAAGATGCAACAAGTCACTACCGTGCGATACGTT
Organism: Alternaria postmessia; assembly: GCF_024291825.1. Lineage (NCBI taxonomy): Eukaryota > Fungi > Ascomycota > Dothideomycetes > Pleosporales > Pleosporaceae > Alternaria > Alternaria postmessia. Next base: position 176,395 of record NW_026260106.1, read on the forward strand.
ACACAATGGGTCCCCTCAACGTCGTCTGTCGCTTCGAAGCAGATGCCTACGACGATGGCATCATCCCGGACGATCTCACCCAGACCGAAGCCGCAGCTGTACGTGGAGCAAACGAAGGAGGCCTTGCTGAACGCGGAAAATTTACATACAACGCCCCCATCCGCGTCCTGCAAAAAGGCCACATCGTCCCCACCTCCCAGATGCTAGAGCTCAAGACGCAAGCTTATAACCCAGAAGGAGCGGGTCTGGTCCAATGTCAAGACCAGCTCTGGTTCGGCCGCACGAGTTTACTTTTCACTGGACCCTATGATAAAGGGCTTGGAACAGTGAATCGAGTTAAGAAAGAAGACGCGACAGATAGAGTGAAGATATGGGAATCGAAACAACAGGAGTCGTTGAGAAAACTCGTCGCTCTGCTTGTTCGCTTCAGGGATGTGTTGAAGCGGGAGCGGAGACCGAACCGCGCTCTGGTGCTTGTGAGAGAGGGAAAGAGCGGGCCGATTGTACTGCGTGCGATGGAGGAGAGAAGTGCGGGTGTGGATAGAGAAATGCGGGAGAAGTTCTGGCCGCTGCCCACGCATGGAAATCGTGGAAGAGGTGGGGGTAGGGGTGCGTTCAACGGAGGTCATCGTGGTCGTGGTGGGCAATTCGTACCTGCTCAAGGCCGAGGTGACTTTGCGCCTTCATATGGTCGTGGCCAGTTTATGCCTGCTCATAATCAGGGTGGCTTTGGTCCTTCGCGCGGTCGCGGACAGTTCGTACCGCCAGCTCAAGGTCGAGGTGACTCTGCGCCTTCGCGTGGTCGGGGTCGCGGCCAGCACGACGCGAATGCCTCGTATGTACCACGCGGCCGAGGCGGTCGTGGAGGAAGAGGAACTTCAGACGCGCACTCGCGGAAGTGAAACTAGGGTAATCCATAGACAAGACTGCAGAGTACGACAAGTCGATACTCGGATCATAAAGAAACTCGCAGCATAGTCATCACGATCATCAGAGTCAGCGTTCACAGCAATAGAATATCTGTTGAAAATAAATTCTTGTATTATTCAGGCATAACAGGTGAGCAGCTATGTGCTTGCAGTAAAGGTATCACAAGGATAGACAAGAAACCTAGAACGCCTGATCCCATCGTATACACGTAACCAAGCGTGGACATGATCGTGACAAGCTAATAGAAACGCCTTGAGGTAATCCAAACGCCAATTGGGTAGTCCAAAGTAGACAGAAAGAGAAGAAGAATAAAGCATAAGCAAGGAACATGGCTTATGACGCTGCAACAGGTACCTCACATGACTGTGATGTGATCTCGACAGCGGCCTCTACAGCAGGTACGTCAACAGCAGCAGGCGCAGCAACGATGCCCTTAGATACTGATGGTGTTGTTGTCTCTTCCTCAACTGCAGCGGGTACCTCATCAACAACGACGTGCTTCTTCTTCTTCTTCTCTGGTGTCACACTGCTAGCATCAAACTCCTTGGACAACCCTGACGGCTTCTCAATTCCCGCGTCAACGGTAACGTAACTTGTGGCGTCACAGCCCTCAGCGTAGAACTCGCTCGGCGCAAGATCACCGAGCGGCTTCCTGTCCTCATCCATAGCATCCTGGACAACCTTGCGCGTGCGACGAGGATGTTTAGCAGGTGCTTGGACCAGGATATCAGTCTCATAGCCGTCGTCCAAGGAAGAAGCATGGTTGCGCTTGCGGGTGTTTGCAGCAGCGAGGAAGTCTGGAGGCGGGACGTTCTCCTTGCCGCGGTCCTCGTTGCGGAACTTGGTTGCTGCGTCGTCGTCGGATGAGATGTCTAGGACGGATGCCGAGTGTTCCATGAGGTTTGCGGCTTCTTGCTCGGGCGTGTCTTCGTGGATGTCGAAGAACCAGCTCTTGGGCATATTGTCATCGAGGACAGGGGCTGCCTGGGCGGCTGGTGCTGAGGCGGGAGTGGCGGCTACAGTAGGGGCCTTGGGTGTGTAGGTGGAGATGGAGCCGCTGAGGGCTGCGTCGATGGAGAAGGGTAGGCTGGGGCTGCTCAGGTTGAAGGAGGGTGGGTCGACGCGTCGGAAGGGCGAGCTGGATGCGCGACGCTTGGAAATGGCATGGAGACGCTTGTTCTTGGGTGAGCCGCGGCTGTTGGTGATGGGCGTTGACTTGGCGGTGCTGGGTGACGAGAGGGCTTTGCGCACAGACGGGACGGAAGGCGTGGCATTGAGGCTGGCACTGCTGGGCTTGACGGGCGAAGTGAAGATTGAGAAGCTAGCGGGCTTGACGTATCCCGCGTCGATGCTGTTGTTGGCCGTCCTCGACTTCTTGGTCGGGCTGCTGAAGACGGAAGGGTCCACGTTCTCGGAGTCGGCATCTTCGTAGATCTCGGGTGCGCGTTGGCGCTTACCCGTCGATGGCGTGGGGATTGACTTCAGACCCTGCGGCGACGTGAAATTTGGCGAGATAGCTGTCGCATACGCGTTTAGTGAATGCAGTGGCACGTGAATTGGAGCGCCTTACCATTTTGCCTGTTCTTCGCGCTCTGGAGTACCTGGAGCCGCGACGAGCCGATCTCGCCGAAGGGCTGGCGCGTAGAGGTGGCCATGGTAAAGACTGTCGAAAATGTCGCGATAGCGATTGATATGAGTACAGGTAGATATATCGGCCCGAAAGCGCAATTGATGTGACTGAGGACTCGCGGTGGTGGTGTTGAAGGTGATTGTCGTTGGGACGGAAGGTGCGAAAGGTGGGGTGGTTTGGTTATCGTATCTCTTTCGCGACTAGGTCGGTTCAAGGCGGCCAGACCAAAACAACAAGAACAACAATGATGGACTCTTCGTCTCTCACAGTGATTAGAGAATGTCTGGGTCAACGACAGAGAACCTGAACACACAGAGTCAAGCCTGGAGAAGAAGAGTAAGAGAGATGGATGTGCAGCTGGGTCACGAAGCTATTAGACCAGCACTCAAACGCGTCCCCAGTCTCCCTCGTACTTTAGCGTGTCCATCACGCACTTAGGGGCCGCCTCCCACAATCGCGTCCGTCTTCTCCACTCAGGCCAGGATCATGTCCCGAAACTATGACGGAAAACTGGTTTTAACCCTCCTAGCCACTTTATGCAATACCCTCCATTGGCTACGACTCTCCGGATCCACCTGCAGTGTCACTTGCGCCACCAAAACGCGACTCGGCGCGCTCGCGATATAGACGTGAACGACGTGAACGGTGCTTCGTTCTCTGCGCGTACATCCCAGGCCTTGCAGCTTACAGTGTGCTGAGGCAGTAGTACGTGCAGTAGAGGCGCCTGTTCGAGGCTTCTCGTATGTTGCTCTGAGGCTGCCAATTGTCACAGGTATGTCATAGACTTATATAGGTGGTTGGCGACCTTGTGAAGTTTGGACCATCTGCTGGTCCTTCGAGTATCGCGCTGCTTGCCGTTGGTGTTTCGACGCGCATATATGTACGCGGGCTCCCATTGCAGAACGCGATGAGGCAGGATGCACGCGAGTTTGCTGCATCACGCTCGCAGGGCTGAGTTTCGTTGGTTCGCCATGCTGACTGCTGATGTGCATGTTAATTGCTGTGCAGCCCTGCCTTAGTAGACACCGTCATCTTGAGCTGAATATTTTGTATGATTTAGTAATTTTATGCGCTCTAGGAACTGACTCGACATGTCAATTCGTCTTCCCATTGCCCCACTTGCTTTTTTTCCTTCGCGGTTGCCCTGTCGCGCCATCCTTACACCCAGCCCGTCGCGGCACTACTCTGCCTCGGGCTCCTGCTCCCCGCGCGACTCCCAACCCTCACCGGAACACCATTCCAACTATCGTTTAGATATGTCGCGTTGTCCTCATCATATCCATTCGCGTATTTCCCCACATCTTGATCGGCACCACCCCATTGGCCTCCGCTGTCGTCATCAACACGAGCCTTCTGACTACTCCAGCTCTGTTCGCTGACGGCATGGCTACCAGGCCAAATGGCTGCATCGTCAGGTCGTTGGGAGTGTCGACTCAGATGGCTAGTCTGACTTCCGCCCGCCCAGCCTGCTTGACCGTCTTCCCAGCCTGTAGGGTGTACGTGCTTGCTGCTCCTATGACTTCTACGGGTATCATGGCTACCGTGACTTCGACGAGCAGACTGTATACTTGATACTTGGCTTTGACGACCCAGAGACGCCCGCTCACTCCCTGTACCTACGACACCGACCTCACTGGTTGATTTGTTTCTCTCAAGACCATCCCATGTAGTATCGCCCAAGGGAAGTGTAGGACTGCCAAAATGTACAGACGTAGGACTGTTGGCGATTTGCTGAAAAGTAGGAGACTCGACACCGGTCCAACTAGCATTGTCAGTGGCTTTGGGTCTCTTGCTCCAGCTTCGTTCGCTTGAAGACTTGCTACCCGCACCTGCCCAGGTATGTGGGTGAGGCGTGTTTGCAGACAACATCGACGCAGGTTCTCTGCCTTCTTTCTTACTACTAGAACTCTCCTCATTGTTATTTTGGTTACGACCCCAACCTTGAGTTTCAGTGCTCTTCACACTGCCGCCCCATCCAGTCGCAATATAGTCCTCCTCTCCTGACGCATCTTCGACTGTAGGCGCTTTGTACGTTGCATGACTCTTCCCTGAAGCACTGTCCGAGTCATTCTTTGATTTTGGCGACTTGTTGCTAGTATGAGTCGATCTGTGGCTCTTGCATGAGTGACTTGGACTGGCGACTTTCCATGCACTCTCAAACTGTCCACCATCCCAAGATACCTCTGACAATACCTTAGTGTCTCCTTTAACTGGCAATATGTCAGGAGACGGCCGTCTAGCGGGTGGCGAACGCATAGACGACGCTTTCTTCTCAATCCAGGAGTTCGACACCGGAATGATGTCTTTGTAACCTTGTGAGCGTGGTCTGACATATCTGAATCCCTCACTGATGGCCTTGGTTGGAGATCCTGGCACAATGTATTCGTACGCGTCGCTCATGGATACAGCTGTATGAGCTACAGATGAAGCTCTGCTAGAGGGCCAACCGCTCGCTCCACCTGTCATCATGAAACCTGTCGGCGAACCCATGTCTTCGCCATCAGAGTGCAGGTAGCCTTCTTCGTATTCTGATTCGGAGATGGATGTAAGTGTCTTGGATGATGAGAGATGTGAGCGACGAGACTTATTGTTTTTGACATTCTTCTCACTGCCACTCTTTTGTTTCTGCTTCTCTTTCGAACGTTCTTTTGTCTGACGGGAAGACGTGCGATGCATCGGTGTAGAATGAGGAACCGGACCTCTGGCCAGAGAGGCTGACTCGACGGTAGATGCTGCTTTGACCCAATGTTTTGGTTGCTCACTGAGAGCCTTCTGTGGTCCGGAGTCAAACTCACCATCCTTGTCTACAACGATAACGCGACCATCATCTGCTTTGATGACGAAGGTTCCCCATTGGGGTGGCATAGGGACAGTCACAGTGTCCTTCTTCACCTTCTCTTGATCCCCAGGTTTCTTGTCCTGACAGCCATCACGATCCGTCCGCTTAACTTCCAGTCCGCCCAATTCCCTTATTTTCTCCAAGTTCCGTTGTATATCTCCGCTGATCGCCTTTTGCACGTCATCACTCCACACTGTCTGCACACCATCTCTGGGTTCTTTTCGTTTCTTCTGCTTGTAGAATCGTGTGTCGATTGGACCAAAGCCTGGTGCTACTCCAGGAGGGAGTTGCATGTCCGCGCCGTCATCGACAAAACTGCCCGTGTAGGCTGAGGCCTCTGATTTGCTGCTAGCGATCCAACGCGCAACGTGGCGCTGATCGAGACCGCGAGGTATGCGCTTGGTGAAGGATCCGCCATCGTCGACAAAGGATTGGGGCGTTATGGAACTCATGCTCGCACTATGGTCATTTAATTGCAGTCCACCAGATTGACGTACAAGAGGCTCGTGGAAATATGTTTTACAGAGAGAAGATCGGTTCCGGCCTGCTGATTTGCGAGCGGCGGGGCGAATGAAGAAACGTCGGTGTGGTGTGGTGGATTTTGAACGCATTGCAGCGACAGTGGAGCAGAAGTGAAGGTAGACAACTTTTCGACTGCATAGCAGAACGACGAGAGCAAAACAATATGCAGACCGGCGAGACATGATTAAAAGACATGAAATAAACACACAAACTGAGGAATTTGAAAGCATTTACCGTGACACAGCACCTGTGCCGCCAATTGCTAAGATATCTATGCGCACATCCAACAAACACCAACACACATTAGCACCGACACTCCTTCTGTCTTCAGCGCACAGCCAACAGAGTCAACAAATCAAATCAAGTCCTACAGTTTCGCCTTCTCCCGCTTCTTCTGTTCTTCCCATTGTAATTGCACGTTCCGCATCTTGTACCAGCTCAACATACCAGCCAGCGCACCAAACAACGGGTTCACCCAAAGCAGGAAACTCCACCACCGCGGACTATTGCTTCTAACATCCTGCATGACTCTCTGTATCTCTTTCTCAAGATAGCTCCTGTCGTGATCATTCCAGACCACGACGCCGTTGCCCGGGCCTCTCCGCAAACAGCGCTCCGCTTTCTCGCGCACGTCGCCTTGACTCATAACGCGGTTCCGCGCATCTTCTTCGGTAAGATGCGAATCACGATCGCGTAGGCGTTGTATCTGAATTGCGGGATCCGACACGCCAACAACGAGGATAGTGCCACAGTAGCGTTCCCAGCCGCTCTCAAAAAGGAGAGGGACGTCTAGCACGACCGCCCAGTTGCCGCGCAGGTATGCCCATACCATTTGTCTATACATCTCCTTTCGTACTGCAGGATGTACAATGCTATTCAGCTTTTTTCGGTCGCGCTCCTTCTCTTCTCCACTGCCAAAGACTCTCCGTCCTAGTGCTGGTCGGTTCAGCGGGCGTCCTTTGGGCGTCGCATCGGGAAGAAGCAGATCCGGTGTGGTAGGTAGGAAGTGCTCGACGATGGCGTTGTAGCCTGCAGTGCCGGGTTCAACGACTTGCCGCGCGATGAGGTCAGCGTCTACGATCGGAAGAGAATAGGGCGGCTTGGAGAGGATGGACGAGACGGTCGATTTGCCCGTCGCGATGGAGCCTGTGAGGCCGAGGAGGAGCATGGCAGATTGCTTCGACTGAAGCTGGCGTGTCAATAGAGAGGGTCAGATGTTGATCGATGCAAGCCCAGGTTCTGCGTCTGAGCTGGTGATGTTGATTTCACATGGCGGGTGCATGAGAGATGGGATGACGATTGCGGGGAGCTGGGAGCTCGTACCTCGGAGGTGAGCATGGGCCCCTTGTCCCTCGCCCGCTCAACAGCACTACGAAGCCTTCATCTTCACTAATATCAGCGATGGTGGAATGAGGTAGATATGTTTTGATTCATGTGTTTACGCGACTAGAATCGCAAAAAACCGACAAAGGATATCACCAAGCCGTTGCGCCCAACACCATTCTTGTTTTCTTCCTTACTATGGAGAAGAAGGCGGAGTAGCGGGCAAATACAAAGTCCTCTCACTCTCATCAGAATTAGCAGCGATCTCTTGCTCTGGCTTTGCTTCCTCCTCTTCGGGTATAGAACTTTCAGGTACAGAACTCAGAGGCGACGAAGATGGCTCCCAAGCATCGAAAACCGGTACAATCGGTACGGGAACCGCTACCTTACCCTACAAGTGCCCTCATGTTAGCCATCTCAAAAGGAAGACACACGATGGATGGAGCTCAGTCTGAGACATCTCCGTGGTTTACAGTCTTCTTGATTGGCTCAACGAGTTTGCGCGCGGGACGGAAGATTTGCAGCTGGTTGTCCTCTGCAGCGCCCATCATGAGCCATGGATCGTTCTTGTTCCAGTCAAAGTCGCAGATTCGGTTCGTGAAGCCACCGTGCATGAACAGTCTGTTGCATGTTAGTACGTGAGCTGACAATAGGTTCGCGATAACTTACAGTTCAGGGGGGCCATCTTCTGCTTCCTCAGCCGTCTGTTCAGAACCGATCTTGCTGAGATCCCACAGGCAAATACGGCGATCGTAACTGGAACTGGCAAGAATGGCAGCATCTTGCGGGTGCCATTGCAGACCAATGACATCTGAGGCGTGATTTTGCAGGCTGTGAAGCTTCTTGTCAAAATTCCTCATATCCCAGATTCCGACTGATTTGTCTGCCGAGCCTGTCGCGAAAGTCCCTTCAAACTCGGGATGGAACGAGATGCAGTTGACTGCGTCGTCGTGGGCCTCCTTCCTGTACAGTGCCTTCTTGTGTGTTTCCATACGAGTATCGATGATTTGCCAAGTAAGATCGTCGGACGCGGTACCAATGAGGAAGTTGTGGATCGGGTGGTATTGAACATCGTTGACGGTTGCACTGTGAACGTTGTATGTCGCCGTTGGACTGATGGTCTTGTTGCTCTTGGAGAAGCCACTCTTGATGTCCCAAGTCTTCACTGTGGTATCCTCGTTACCCGTCACCAAGTGTCCCTCTTTCAGAGGACTCCAGCTCAAGCCAAATCCCTCCTTGCTATGGCCTACAAGCTCGGCCTCGAACTTGATCGAATCGTCCTTTGGTTGCAGCGGGTGCTTGGTCCGGTCGAAGATGAGCACCTTGCCGTCTACACACAGCGATGCTATGATGTCGGGGTTCTGAGGCTGGTAGCGCGCCTTGTTGACCTCGCCAGGGTGGTTGATCTTCTGCACAATCTTGAAGTCAAAGGGTCGCTTCGCATTGCCGTGGCCGCCGATTTCTCCGCGCTCTTCGTTAAGCTCTGACAAGTCTGGAACCCGGAAGTCGGGTATCTCGCAGTGGGCGATTTGTAGGTAGTTTTGGGCTTGGTTCGACGTGTGGGTTCCAAGAATGACGCGGTGCTGGCTCATGTTGGTGCCTTCTACAGGCTTCTTGTCGGGAAGCCATTGTGTAGTGAGCGTAGGCCACTCGAGCGCGCGGCCGTACAGCATATCGTATAAAAAGACGCTGTTCTTCTTCCATATCTTGTACTCTTCGTTGATGAGCTTCTGCTCCAACTGCTCTTGGTCGTCCATCTCGTGGGAATCGTGAGCGTCTGTCGCGATAGTGTTAGAACCAAGTCTCTGAGGGGTTCAAAAGTGTCGGGGCTTGAGCGACTGCGCATGTATGGTAGTGAGCTGGTACGCCATGTGCCAACTGTGTCGGTGTGGTATACGAAGTTCGCTCGCCTTCAGTCTACATGGCAATGTCGCAAAACAAACCCGCAACAGGTGAACAGACTTACCACTCATAGTCTCGTCCATGGTGAGGGTGAATGTATGCTGATAGTCAAGGGCGTGGTGGGATATATGCGATCTTGAAGTGTGATGCGCAGAAGCTACGGCGCACGACGCGCTCCCAAAGTTCGCGTTTGGACCAACCCCGATGTCGATCCATTAGCGCCCCACTTGCTTGGCAGTCGCCGCCCGTATATCCATTGCGTCTATGATCAAGACTCCGACTCTTTGAAGACCCCAGCGTCGAGAACCAACACCCTATACTCTCTCTCGCCCTCTCGCCCCAGCGCCTTTGCGCGCCTCTCTCACTGCCATCTTCTCCCCTTGTCGCCCACTATATATTGCGACTCTCAGCCCCGCCACTTGTACACAATCCACAACCTATCCTCAGCCATTCCTAGACAGGAGCAGCAGCCATGGGTGTCCCAAAGTTCTTTCGATGGATGTCCGAAAGGTATCCGGGTATTTCGCAGCTCATTGCTGAGAACCGTATTCCCGAATTCGACTGTCTCTACGTAAGTGCTCTTGTGTCGCATTCGATGCGCACAGTTAGTTAACAGTCACAGCTTGACATGAACGGCATCATCCATAACTGCACCCACAACGATTCCGACAGCGTCACGGCGCGCAAGTCCGAAGATCAGATGTTCATCTCCATCTTCAACTACATCGAGCATTTGTTTGGCAAAATTAAACCCAAACAGCTCTTCTTCATGGCCATTGATGGTGTCGCCCCGCGCGCCAAGATGAACCAGCAGCGTGCGCGACGTTTCCGAACCGCTCTCGATACTGAAAAGGCTCGGGAGAAGGCTATCCGCGAAGGCGTAGAGATGCCGACCGAGGAAGCGTTCGACAGCAACTGCATTACGCCAGGTACTGCTTTCATGGCGAAGCTCACGCAGCAGCTCAAGTACTTCATCAACAAGAAGGTCTCCGAGGACATAGACTGGCAGGGCGTGGAAGTCGTGCTGTCTGGTCACGAGGTCCCCGGAGAGGGAGAGCACAAGGTCATGGAGTACATCCGTCAGGCCAAGGCACAGCCGGGGTACGACCCGAACCGCCGCCACTGCCTGTACGGTCTCGATGCCGACCTCATCATGTTGGGTTTGCTCAGCCACGACCCCCACTTCAGCTTGCTGCGTGAAGAGGTGACGTTTGGCCGCCAGAGCCAAACCAAGTCCAAGGAGTTGGAACACCAAAACTTTTACCTAATGCACCTTAGCATTGTTCGAGAATACCTGGAACTCGAGTTCCAGGAACTGGAAGAGCCCGGTGCTCTTAGCTTCCCATTCGACATGGAGCGTGTCATTGACGATTTCATTCTCATGGCTTTCTTTGTTGGTAACGATTTCCTTCCTAATCTTCCACATTTGCATATCAATGAGGGCGCCTTGGCCCTCATGTTCAACGTCTACAAGACTGTCCTACCCAAGGGTAAAGGATACATCAACGAGGGTGGTGTCATCAACATGGAGCGCCTGGCTATCTTGTTGGATGAACTCTCAAACATCGAATACCGTCACTTCGAATCGGAGAATGCCGATGCTGCTTGGTTCAAGGGTAAGAAACTTGGAAAGGAGGATGTAATGGCCAAAACGGCGAAACGAGGCACGGTTGTCATGACCACGCAGCAGAAGGAACTGTTCTCCAAGGTCAAGAGCTGGCTGGGTAATTACATGGAAAAGAAAGACCAAGCTCCGTTGGACCTTCCGGTATCTCTCAACGCGGAGGATCGAAAATTCGTTCAAGAACTTGCCGACAAGTTACATCTCCCTTGGAAGACTGTCCAAAATGACGACGGCGACCGTCACATTCAGGTTACACCTCCACCTAAGCTAGTTGAAGGCGACTCGGATGAGGAGGATGAGATGGATGACGAATCTACGAAAGCGATTGTACGCGTTGTACAAAAGTACGAACAGGCGAAGATCGTTGACATCTCGCCTGAGGACGCCCAATCGGAGATGCAGAAGAAATACGACGAGAAGTTTGACGCGTGGAAGAATGACTACTACAAGAGCAAGTTCGACTGGGATCGCAGCAACGAGGAAGAGCTTCGCAAACTGACGGAGAACTACGTCCAAGGATTGCAGTGGGTTCTCTTTTACTACTACCGTGGAGTCGCGTCGTGGCCATGGTACTATGGCTACCACTACTCGCCTATGATTTCCGACGTCAAGCGAGGTCTGAAGGCGGACATCAACTTCAGACTTGGACAGCCGTTTAAGCCCTTCCAGCAACTGATGGGTGTCCTGCCTGATCGCAGTAAGAGCATCGTACCAAAAGCCTACCATCCCCTCATGACCAATGAGGATTCGCCGATCATCGACTTCTATCCTCGAGACTTCACTCTCGACATGAACGGAAAGAAGCAGGACTGGGAGGCTGTCGTCAAGATTCCATTCATCCAGGAAGATCGTCTGCTTAAGGCCATGGCAACCAAGGAGAACGATCTGACACCGGACGAGAAGCAGCGTAATTCATTTGGCGTTTCGTTGAAGTTCACTTACGCTAAAGATTTGGATTTTGTCTACCAGTCATCTCTGCCAGGTGTATTCCCGGATCTTCCTCACTGCAAATGTATCGAGAACATATTCGACCTACCGACTATGGACGGACTAGAATACTACATTGGCCTCATGGACGGCGTCAAACTGGGTGCCTCAGCTCTGGCCGGCTTCCCCAGCTTGAAGACTCTGCCGTTCCATGGCAAGCTTGAGTTTGCGGGTGTCAATGTTTTCCAACAAGACAGCCGTAACGAGAGCATGGTCATTACACTACTAGATACGGAGCCACGACAGTCTGTCGGGCACGCACAAGCAAAACTCGGCAAGGCCGTTCATGTTGGCTACCCGTTCCTACATGAAGCAAAGGTAATAAAAGTATCGGATGAGCTGTTCGACTACGTTCTGCCAGAGAGCGGCGATTCTCCTGCGCCCGTTGCTATTCCCCATGGACCACAAGAGATTTCCAACTGGAAGAAGACTGCGAACCGCATCGAAAGCCAGTACAGCAAGCGTCTTGGCATCAATGTCGGAGAGATTGAGTCACTCGTGCACGTAGAAATGCTCAAGGGACTCAAGAAGACCGACGAAGGCGCTACCATCAAGGAATACGGCGAGGTCGCTGGACTACAAGTGGAGTATGCAACACAAATAGTTGTGGATGAGGTTATCAGCGCAGATGCTCGCTTTATAGAGAAAGAGGCGCTTCCTATTGAAGAAGAGTTCCCCGAGGGAGCCCGAGCATTCTACCTTGGAGACTACGCGTATGGCCGTCCCTTACAAGTCATGGGCCACGCCGACAATAAGGCCACGATCATGGTCGCGAAGCTAAAGAAGCAAGAGCCAGCTTTTGGACGCGAAGTCGTCATCATGGCAGAAAGGTCCATGCCGTATCTTCCATCCTACCAGGTGGCGAGGCATCTGAATATGCCGCCGCTTGCGTTGTCTAAGCTCACGTCGTCATTCAATGTCAACTCAAGCGGTCTTAAACTCAATCTCGGTCTGAACCTCAAGTTTGAAGCGAAGAAGCTCAAGGTATTGGGCTACTCTCGCAAGTCAGCCAACGGATGGGAGTATAGCGAGAAGGCCATAAACCTCTTGCAACAGTATATGACCAAGTTCCCGGAGTTTATCGCCGCCATTATCATGAACCCGACGGGTGACGGCTGGGAAGACACGGACTTTTATCCTCCCGAAGTTGCGAAGCAGAAGGTCAAGGAGATTGGAGCCTGGCTCAAGAGTGTTCAGACGAAGAACTTTGAGAAGGTACCCTTGGACGCTGAGCAGCTCGACTCGGATACAGTCAAGCTCATCGAGGCAGCCGCTGATGCCAACTTTCCCCTCACCCAAGAAGTTGAGCCCAAGACGGTTACAAAGGTGCCCCGTGTCGCTCTGCTGAAGCCTTCTGATGCAGAACAACGATTGGGACACCAGCACTTCAGCATTGGCGATCGCATTGTCTATGTTCAAGACTCTGGAAGGGTCCCAATCGGATCATCAGGTACTGTGGTTGGCAAAACCCGCACTGCGCGTGTTCTGTTGCTCGATGTTGTATTCGACGCTACCTTTATGAGCGGTACTTCTCTCGGCGACCGTTGTTCTCCGTTCAGAGGATCAACTGTACCGGCTACTGCAGTTGTGAACATGACGGATCAGCAGGTCGTGCATTATTCTAGTGCTGCTGCCGCCAGGCGTCCACAACAAGCGCCTACTTCGTACAACATGCCCCGCTTCGGTGCTCCTGGAGGCCCTGGGCTAGTTCCAGCAGGTACGCCACCACCCCTCCGTGGCTCATACCGAGGAGCTTTCGGAGGCGCGAACGGACGTGGCGGAGGCATGGCACCACGTCAAAGCTCTGGACCGCAGCAAGGACAGCAGCAGACACTGCCAATCCATGGCGGACCACCTCGTGGTGGTCGTGGCGGCCGGGGCGGAACCGCTCCCCGTGTTGGACAAGTCAACGGCCAAGCCTCTCAAGACCAGAACCAGGCTCCCAATGGCACAAACACTCGCGGTAACCTGCGAGGTGGCTCTGCTGATTTCGTCCCGCGTGGACGAGGAGGAGGCTACAAGGGCCGGGGAGGCTTCACCGTCATCGACAACACTGATCCCGCTGAAGGAGTTGTGCCCAACAACCCAAATTTCCAGCCGCGAAACTACTCGAACGTACCACCGCCGGCAAATCTTGATGGTGGACGAGGTGGTAGAGGACGAGGCCGTGGTCGTGGCGGTTTCCGTGGACGTGGAGGACCAAGGGGCGGCGCACCACCTGCTGCCCAGTAGACTCCTCTTCATAGTACATCTGAACTTCGATTCGGGGTTGTTTGAGCGTTTCACAAAGCATGCTAGCGTGGCGTCACGGCGTTCAGCTCGAACATAACATGGGAAATGCATAGATGATACCCGTAGATGATAGGATCAGATAGAGGGCAAGATGATATGGGAGAAGACGGTGTAGGATAGCTTGTGCGCAGGTTGATACCCATATCACATTATCTGTAGCAATCGCAAATGAACCATTATGTATACCCGACATTTGTGGTGAAGTCCAGTCGTCCGAGGTCAGATGCTAACCGTGGAGATGATGGACTAGCGTGGAATGGGTGAACCCTGGTTTCATAGGGCTGAGCTCCGACCTCCGCGCGACAGGCCAGATACGTGTTAGGACCCAGCGAAAGCTAAACGCTCACGCCCACTCCCAACGAGCCTCTCTTCCTCTCATAGCCGACAAACGTTCAAAGATAGAGCGCCGCGCTCATCTTCTACCTCTACGATGCACTCGACACTTGTGCGTCTACAGAATGTCTTTGGCTTCTTCACCACGGTCGCTTTCACAGTCGCGAGCGTCATTGCACTGAGTAGCTTCATCTCCCCACAGAACCCGTCAGCCAGCATATCGCTGCAGAATGTACAATTGGTAATGGGGCGGCCGCATTACTACTCACCCAAGAGGGAGGAATACGCGCATATCAAGTTCGACCTCAACGCTGGTACGTCTCCTACACAAATCACAACCATGCTACGGGTATACAAATGCAACAGCAGAACTAACACTCGCATGCACAGATCTCAGCTCGCTCTTCAACTGGAACACTAAGCAAGTCTTCGTCTACCTCAAAGCCGTCTACCCCTCAACACGCGCCTCAGAACCGCCGTCCGAAGCCATCATCTGGGATGCCATCCTCGCTTCCAAGTCAGCGCCCTGGCACACGGGCTACTTTGTTCACCCCGACAAGAAGTCGAAGCTGCCTAAGCAATCCGCCAAGAAGCGCGCCGCGTCCAAATCAAAGACGACGTCGCCCTATCCCATCGGCGAACTGCACCTCGAGAACAACAAGCCCAAATACAAGATCACCGATATAACTGGCAAGCTGGGCAATAGGACGGATGTCACATTGGAGCTAGGATGGAATGTGCAGCCATGGGTCGGCGCATTGACCTGGACCAACTGGAACACGGTTGGTGCATGGCGCGGTTTGGAGGGAGGCAGGAGTAAGGCGTTTACTTTCCCCGAGGTTGGTGCCAAGGCGGCAAAGCCCAAGGATTTGGAGACTGAGAAGGGTGCCGAGGGTTACAGATTGGTGGTTGGTGAGGAAGTCCCGCTGAAGAAGGCTGTCGTTTAGAAACGGCATTTGGGCAATCTATGCGCCGAGGGGACAGGGTCCCAGGAGATGGTTATATTTGATACCAATAGGCATGCGTTTTTGTTGGTTTGCCTCATATTGATCATACAGAGCAATCAATACGATTTCAAGTACAAACAACTAGTCTGCCCTAAGTAGAAGTGTTGGTACATGCTCGGGTCAAGGTCGGACCTCCGATCTCGCCGCAAACCGCCACTTTCTGGTTGTCGGATTTCAAAGCGCGCTCCACAACCCTCAATCACCTCACACTATGCGCCATCCGCGGTACCACCTACACCACTCCTCCTCTCGCCCATCCGATCACGCTCCAGACTAACACCAAACCTCTGCGAGTAAAGTCCTTTATTCATCACTGCCATACGAAGTGCATCCCATCGACCTGCGCTGACGCAACCCCCACCAACTCTCCGACTGCTCGCGCCAACCCTGGCACGTCAAATCCCCCAATCTCGCCATGCCTCTTGACAACATACGGAACATCCTTCTCGTGCTCTCCGGCAAAGGCGGAGTCGGAAAATCAAGCGTCACTACCCAGCTCGCCCTTACCCTATCGTTACAAGGACATTCGGTCGGTGTTTTGGATATAGACTTGACAGGCCCGAGTATACCGCGCTTTTTTGGTATCGAGAATGAAAAAGTAAGGCAAGCGCCTGGTGGCTGGATACCGGTGGATGTACACGGTGAGCAGACATTGGCTACGCATAAGAGAGTGGGCGAAGAGGATGGAAGCACAACGGAGCAAACAGAAGGAGGAGAGGCGGCTGCAGATGGCCAAAAGATTGGATCTTTATCCTGCATGTCACTAGGCTTCATCTTGGCCTCGCGCTCCGATGCTGTAATCTGGCGCGGCCCTAAGAAGACAGCCATGGTTCGCCAGTTCCTCACCGACGTCCTATGGCCACCGCTCGATTACCTCCTCATCGACACGCCGCCCGGTACCTCCGACGAACACATCTCTCTGCTCGAAACACTGTTGAAGAACACCACACCCTCTCCCGCTCTCAACCCGTATCTCCCCTTCCTGGCCGGCGCCGTCGTGGTCACGACCCCACAAGCCATCAGCGTCAGCGACGTCAAGAAGGAACTCAACTTCTGCAAGAAGACCGGCATCAGAGTCCTTGGCGTAGTAGAAAACATGGCCGGCTTCATCTGCCCAAACTGTTCGGAATGCACAAACGTTTTCAGCAAGGGCGGCGGAGCCGTCATGGCAACAGAGTTCGAAGTCCCTTTCTTGGGTTCTGTACCGATTGACCCGGCGTTTGTGGAATTGGTCGAGAGCGGGACAAGGCCGGTGTATCCCAAGGGTACGGTGTTGCAAGGGAAGGAGATGGATACTGAAGAAGTTGCGGCTTTGAAGAGTAAGGATGGCCTTTTTGTGGACAAGTATCGGGATTGTTCGTTGGCGCCACTTTTTGAGGAATTTGTGACGAGGTTGAAGGGAGATATTGGGAGGATTCAGTGAGGAGGTGAAGAGTTGATATGTAAAGATGAAGATGACGAAGAGATGAAATAGATACCATTCAAGACGTAGAGAGGAATAGATACCCGGCCAAACATCGCTGATTATGTAGGGTCGGTAAGTCTTTGACTCTACTGGAGAGTATAAGGTATGCTGACTCTCCCAGATCTCGCCGTCCATCTTGTTGTTGTCATTCCGTCTCGTGTGATTACATTGCTCCAAGGTGAACAAACGCACGCTGGTTTCGTCACAGCGATCTTGATTCGCTGTGTCTTGCTCACCAGTATTAGCGGTCTGTCGTCGTGACGGATGAGGCTCCACTCGCAATCGCAATTATCAGTCTTCTACTTGAGATCCCATTTCGTACTGGCGCCTCTGGCTTTTGGTCTGCAGATCAAACGTGCAGGTAGCAGTGTAGAGGTGAGAGAGCGCTTGATTAGCTTTTCAGGTAAAGGTGGGCGTAAACGATCACTGGCCAGCGAACCCTATATGAAGCCGCTACTACCCATACGGAAAGGTGACCTACAATCCTCTTTACTTGCAACACCAACTTTCGAGACTTGCAAACTGTCAAAGATCTCAGAGTCAGCGAGCGAGAGTCTATTGCGATACTGAAATTGCTGTTCTGTTACGGCTCTGCGTATAGACAAATAACTGCACCTCTACGAGACTGCGCCAAAATCCGACAGCATGGACATCGCGAGCGACAAAACCCCGCCAGATCCACGACTCACAATGGGCGATCTTCAGCAGCCTCCTCTAGATCCTTTTCGAGTACACGATCAGATGCAGACACCTGAGATTGAAGCACGTCAGAGTGATCAGCTCACTCCAGAACTCGAGGATAGCGCGGACCAAGAGTGCGATGCCAACGGAAACGGAATGCTGAGAGACAAGTTTCCTGGTTCTGCCACTACACCAGAAGAGGATCCAGGTTCTGAAGCAGAGTCTAGTGTAGACCAGAACGAGCAACTCGTGGTCAAGCTGAAGTACAGCACCAAGACAAAGACCACCAACACGTCCTCTTCACCAGACCACCAAAGGTCCGCTAATGGCACTTCAGTTTCCCAGAAGCTTGGCACAATTTCGAAAACCATTTCCGATTGCCTGAAACTTTGCCCAGAATGGGGAACCATTTCCAATCCTTCCAGCGGAAGTCCTATCGTCAAACAAGAGAGTGGACATCATCGATACACTGCATCCCCGGATTCGAAGACGACCGACCCACAGATCAAGATCGAGAAGGACGATGATCAAGCTTTGGTTCCGACCCCACTCAGTAAGCCTATGGAAGAGTCAGGTCAGGTCAAGGTCATCAAGGATGAGCTCGAACATGACGCACGTCAACAGATACATGATCCCCACCAAGGTTTTGCTCAAAATGATATGGATGTTGATGCTCATCCTGCAAACGGTACTATGCATGTTCCGGCCAACGACAACACCTTCAACAAGTCCTTGGATATCGCTGATACACAGGCCGCTGCACCAGAGCCTACGGCCGTCGACGAGCGTAGTGCTGATGACGTGGATGGTGAATATCAGCAGAGCGAGAGCGCATCACCAGAAGCTGCTCGTGGTGAAAATACCGTGTTTAACAACGACGAAAACACCTCTAATGGTACTGATTCACAGGAGTGGTCCCCAAGCGCTATCAACAAACAGCACAAAGGCCATCCAGCGATCGATCATCAACTTGTACCATCAGGCTTCACATCTGATGAGATGAACGTGCAGCAACAAGACCAGGTCAAGCAAATTCCGCATATCTTCGGTACTGGCCAACCTGATCTTGGCGTTCAGGATGTATGGAGTCAGCCTCACCCCAACTTTCCGGATCCGGTTCACCTCAC
Source organism: Alternaria postmessia (assembly GCF_024291825.1). Taxonomy (NCBI): domain Eukaryota; kingdom Fungi; phylum Ascomycota; class Dothideomycetes; order Pleosporales; family Pleosporaceae; genus Alternaria; species Alternaria postmessia. The sequence continues at coordinate 195,057 of NW_026260106.1, forward strand.
TACTACGTCGTCTTCACCTCGTCATCAGGACTCACGTGTTTCGAACCCCAACATCACTTTGGAAGGTATCTCGCAGTTCCAAACAACGCAACCCCATCATGTCTCCCTACAGCCTTCTGATCAATGCAACCAACCCAACTTCGGTCTCAGCTTCAGTCGTCAGCAACAGCTTCAGGCACAGATCGAAAGGCAGAAGAAGCAGTTAGAGGACTTCAGGAAACAGAACGAAGAGTGGTCGCAACAGTCTCAACAGTCACTTCATGGGTTCGGCTATCCTCAGAGGCAATCGAACGCACCTCCATCGTTTATTACGGGCCCTCTGACTTACCAACGCGCACCTCAATTCAGCAGCCAGCAGGTTCCAAACGGACTCAGCAGTCCCGGATTCCCACAATCGGCTTCAACTACAGTCCCCTATAGTCAAATGCCACTGAACATGTCTTATTGCCTCAATCCAGCATCACTATACAAGAGTACGACAAAGATCTCAGCGCCTCCTAGCTTGAACACCCGGGTACTAGGGCCGTATGCTCCCCAGGGCCCTAAAGAGACGCCGAAGAAGATTCCGGATGAGAACCACTCTAGCGACGAAGGCGATGCTTCCGATGACGATGAGCCTCTTCAAAGCCGAGTGAAGCGTCACCCATCGGTCACTAGCAGCCGTGATTCTGTCATTGGTATGTCACCTCTACTTACAGCGTCCAACGGGATTGCACGACATCCACGACAGAATAATGACTCTGATGTTGAGTTCGTCACAAGCACGTCTAAGCCAAAAGATGCTACACTCAAGGCCAATCAGAACCAAGTACATAAGTCACAACCTGCCTCCGTTCCCACCAAGAACGCTTCACCTTCCTCGGAAAGCGCCGAAGAAATTGACTGGACCCTTCCTCAATACGAAGTCCAACGCCAACCCCTCGCGAAGGGCGAAGACATCCCCAGCGCCAAAGTTTCCCTACCCGGCCTGGTCCGTGAAGAGATCCTCTTATCCCCAGACCACGCGGACGAAGAAGTCCATCTCCTGATGAACATCTTCATACCGAACCAGCGCGCCCTTCCTAACCCCGATCCCGAACCTGCAATCGCCCTCCTCAACTTCCACACCATTGCCGTCATGGTGATAGAAGCGTACGTGCAATACGAAATCGGCGACGAGTTTGGCACGGGACGCGGACACTTCCATACTGAGCACAACCGCGGCGAAGCAGAATACGAGCGTATGCGCGACGCGGTCGACGCGGATACCAACGAGATCTTCTTTGCGGTTGTGGATCGGTACAGAGCAGGGTTGGAGAGCAAGAAGAAACCGTTGCAGCTTATCAGGGGTACGCAGGAGTTCTGTGACTTGGCGCTAGACTTGATCTTCTACATTAAAGATCACGGATTGCTTAGGCCGGAACCGAAATCCAAGGCTGCTAGGGCGGATAAGGGTGTTAAGAGGGGGCCGAGGGGTGGGGCAAAGGCTGATGAAGCGAAGGGCAAGGGGATTAAGAGGGGTACGACTGCGAAACCTAATGAGGTACAGCCGAGGAAAAAGGCGAAGACTGCGCCGGTGTTGGAGGTGAAGAAGAAGAGGTCGAAGCCAAAGACTTCGGGGATTACGGTTCTAAGAAGGTAAGAGGCTGCACTGAGGGAGTGGTGAATGATGATTTGAGTCTTTTCTGCTTGCGCTAAAGCAAACCTGGGACATGAGGCTTGAGATCGGTTTCATTTGAGCTAGCGATGTGTAAGATAGAAGGTGGTGGGCTGAGATCTACTTCTCCGTTGGCGTTGGTCAATTCGACATGCTCCTCGACACTACACCCTACATGCTACAAACCAAGGCAATGCGTAACACGGTCGACCCAAATTCCACGTACAGTCTTCGTGCTGTATTCTACATTGGTCGTCAACAGCCACTTGTATGGCGCATTTTTCTCCTCTTGGTCCCCGTATCGCAGCCATCCTTCCTCCACTATTGTACACAACGTCCCGAAATCATCATTAGAATAACCATAACCAAAGTTAAGTCTGTCGCAATGGAAGTAGATCCGCCGTGCTTGGGGATTAGATGTGATGATAGACATCAGCATCTGGGTAACGGCCCAGTGAGCAGGAACACAACCTAACAGGTGAGGCGGCGATATATCTGAATTGCGGGAGACTTTGAAACTAAGACGTTTGAGATTCAAAGAAGCCAACGGAATGTGGAATTGGTAGCAACTACGACGTCTCCCCGTTTTACAAGCCTCGGACATGAAGTGATCTTCCGAAAAGACGACGACGACTTTGCCAGGATCGATAATGGGTTCCACCTTGATGCTGAAGCCTTCTTCAAGTAACCAACTCGCTTCGTAAGCGCGATAGTACTTGTCGGCTGCCTTTTGGATCTCCTTTAGTGCTTCCGTCCGAATTTGCTTGCAGGTGCGTAACAAGCCGTCATATGCTGGCTGGCCGGAGTTAAAGATATACTGATCCTCGGGTGTAAAGTACTCGTAAACCATGACACGCAGCTCCATGGGGAGGTCCAGGAAAGTGAGTTTGCCTGTATCAAGGGCAATAGCAGCTTTGGTGAAGTTGCCCTCCAACTTTGCCACGTCGCTATCGCACCCTATGGGAGACGGAGAGAACATGTCTTGAGGATATCAGGTACTAGGTTTCGTGGAGCGGTCGCGTTGGAGTTGTTGAGTAGAGGTAATGGAGCGGGTGTGGATTGTGGAATACACAAGAGTAGGTAGCGAGGAATATAAGGGAAGGACAGCACGGGCTCTAGCCAGAAAGGGAAGACTTTGTCAGACTGGAGAAAATCATAAAGCACTCTAATCGTTCAAGGTTGTTATGTGCCGCATACCAAGATTATCAGTAGAAGATACTGATACATACACATACTACCAAATTTTGCGTCCAGTGAGGCGTCCCAAGGCTTAACCCCCCTCTTGTGTAGGACCGAACACTAGCCACATTGCACATGACGCTCGCCCTTGTCTATCTCCTGGACAATGACCTCTCCACACTTCAAGTTATAGCGCACGACTATCCTCAAGGATCGCGCCTTAACCTTGGAAATCATCTCACTAGCAGCGCGAACAAATATCTTAGCCTTTTAGACATCTTTGACATTATTGCATTATGCTAAGCTTCCAGCCGCTCGAATCACTATCTACTGCTTCTTGACTCCACTGTGGTAGTTATCAACAGGAGCAACTTCCTTGACGCTCTCCCAGATCTGCTCAATGCCCTTGACCGCCTCGTCGCTAAGCTTACCTGCCTTCAAGCTCTTGGCAGTCTGTTCAGCCTGGCTAACCTTGCTAGCACCGAAGATGACACCATCCTCATCGCCCTGAAGCACGCTGTGGTAGGCGACCCAGCGGTATGCTAGCTCCGCCTTAGTAACACCCTCCTTCTCAGCGATCTCGTTCCACTTGACAAGCGCCTTGCGCATAGTCTCGTTATCGTAAAGCTTTCCGTACAGATTACCTAGGGCTTTGTCGTTGAAGCGTCCCGCGCCTGCATCAAGGTCTGAGGCAGTCTTTACGAGGAAACCACCAGCAAGTGGCGAGTAGGCATAGAAATGGATGCCGAGCTTGCGGAGGGTAGGGAAGAGCTGGGTCTCCAAGTGGCGGGCAACAGGGTTATAGTTGCCCTGGTATACTTGTGGCAGAGGGTAGCCCTTCGCCTTCGCGATGTCGTATACCTCCTGTACTTGCTCGGCTGAAAAGTTGCTGAGACCGAAACGGCGGAAAATGCCCTTCTTGTATGCCTCGTTCACACCCGCCAGGGTCTCCTCAAAGGGAACAGTCGTGTCTGGTGCATGGATGTAGAAGATATCGAATTGATCGATCTTGGCGGTCTCGAGAGATTCCTGGGTGTCCTTGATCACACCTTCCTTTGAGACATTGCCAGGTTGTCCAAAGCCTCCCGCAAGCTTGGTGTCGATGACAAAGTCTTTGCGCTTCTCTAGCTGGCCAATGGCAACCTCTGACCCGGTGTAAATACGAGCAGAGTCAATGTTCTTAATACCATTGGCGATCAGGACATCGACGAGTTCGGCGCGCAGTTCTGGTGTCTTGAAGTGGCTAGAGTCTGAAAGCGCAGCTCCTCCGAAGATTGTCTTAACCATGGTGAAGGCGGGTATCGATTCCAAACGTGGTTTTGTGTGGGTTATGTGAGAGATTTGAGGGTGTTGTAGGCTTTGATTTTGTTATAGCTCTGATAGTGGGGACAGCACAGGCGATGATGTTGTTGATCCTGCTCGATGATGTAGTAGAAGAAGCCGCGGTTCAACTGTTGGTGATGCTTCCCCAACGCCCACCTTTCTTCTACTTATATACATACTTGGACAGGCATCCCCGCAGCCAAACACCGCTCGCGTACTTTTCGGAGCGTAACAGCGTTCCCATTACAAATGCGTCTCAAACACTAGTCATTCGTTGACGCCTACAGCACAACGGGCAGCCACGACAAAGCTAGGTCCACTTATTCCCGCGTAACCCCTCCTCGGTACATATTGCACAATCGCCAACCATGGAAATCGACCACTCGTATGCGTCCGGCGATATCATTAAGACCGATCACGTGCTATGCATGCACTTCTCACTCATCGTGGACGAATAAGAAACATGTCCATACGAAGCGAATGCGACAAAGTGAGCCTCGAGACTACGCAATAGCGATCTTACGGTTGGTGGCGCGAAGCCTGGACTAAGCCCTTTCTTGACTAGTGAACTTCATGCAACATTCGAGTAGTCCGTAACGGCGGACGAATAGTAAACATGACCGCAAGGCAACCCGTCCTCATGCTCAAGCAATGGACCATCACAGAACCATATAGAAAGTGTGATTATTATAATCTCCCATCTCTGCTCAGCATGCTTATCTTACAAAGAGTGCAAAACATTAAATGCACAACTCTAATGTTACATGCTCACTGCCACTGCCTATAACCTGTTCAGGAATACGATGAGGACTACGTACACTCCATGGACTTTGTGAATGCCTACATGCGTAGCGAACTCTGGTCTTACGAAATATCTGGATTGTCTGACTACCGTTCGGATCGGGGGGTGGACGCTCCGGTTAAATTGACTATACCCATCGTATTCTCCGCTTCGCAACCTCACTTGGGGGGAGGGAAGTCTTTCAGTTCTGATACTCAGCCTTGTGAGGCGGGCGTACAAATAGATTGCGTCAAGCTAAAGAACAAAAAGAAAGCGACACATGTTGCTGCATATGTATACTAGACATACATTGGGCTAACGACAACGGGTGATCCATCGGGTTGCAAAAGATTAGACTAGCATCTCTCACAAAATCTAAAATAGTCTTCTTGGTCTTACCAGGACATGCACTATCCAAACTATACGATGCGACGCGATGCCCAACCAGATTCATACTCTCTGCGACCATCAAGATGGTCCAGAAGCCATCTCCGTCCAACCACCATCTGCTCTCCAAACTCCAGCTTTCGTGTAGTCGCCTCTTCCTCCACCTTTCAAGTATCCAAAGCGGAAATATTCGTTGACATTTTCCATGTGTCTAGTCCAAGTCCAGCTTTCCTCCATACGGTCAGCGTATTCATGGTACCTTTCCACATCGTTGACCAAGATACTTATCCCGTCATAAGGTTCGGGGAAAGGGAAGTGCCAATCGAAGGTGATATTCGGTCTCAAATGGTGAATGTTCAGGTTATTGTGGATGATTGGCGCAGTAATAATAGGAAGTAAGGTGCCCATAGGTGCGTCACCGCGAAGTGCACTAGGCGTCTCGAGGATGCTGGCGAAGCCCCACCGTGCAGTGCCATTGATGAAGAGGCCGATCAAGATGCCTTGAAAGAGTAAAGATGGACGTGTTTGCATAGATGTACCAGGAACAAGTAGCAAGCCGAGGATATAGTGGTGGATGCGAACATTCATCTTTGGGATGGCAACAAGCGCAAGAATGCCTCCGACCAGAGCACCATAGATGGCGAGGTAGCGCGGCAGGCGACCCTCGACACGGAACGACCAGGCTTGTCCCAGGGCGATGGTGAACAAGATAAGGACGATAATGATCAGCGCTGGAATGGCACCTGGCTGATTCTTGATGTCGTGTGGTGTGAGGCGCTCGATAGGAATCTTGTCGAACGTGTAGTTGTTTAAAGCGCCGATCCAACATCCTCCAAGCCAAAGGATGGTTTTCTCAACCTGTGCGTGGAGGCCTTGCAGTTGACGACGCACCGCAAATTGGTAGACGGCATACATGCAGAATGATGCCGGAAGAAAGCGCCCCAAGGCAATACTGATGATGGAGTAGTAGTCGGTAAGGTTTGGTGGGTCTGATGCAAGCGCAACGTGGAAGAAGACACCAAAGAAGATGGAGGAGAAAAAGACGGATGGCGATGTTGTGAACAAAGACAACAGGATGGTAAAAGTTAGCGACACGCCTAGCAGTGGCCACCGCAGGTCGCGACATTTGGCTTGTGTACCAGACAGGAAGGAGAAGGACCGTGGGAAATAAGAGTCAAAGCCAATACTCTTAATATGCCTCCTGTTCACGCTGGGGTACTCGTTCTTCTCACCAACCTGCGCAACAACTCCGCAACCACCGGACGCGTCGTTTATAAAACCAGCATGAATAGCCGCTCCGCAGATGAAAGAATCAGCACGGTAGTATGTGTTTTCCAGTGTCTCTTCCTCGTCGGTGGGTCCACCAATAACGAGTTGACGGTAATTTACGTTCTTGTCACCAACAGCATGTGGATTCAGCAATTGCTCGCGCCTACAGTTTGCCGGGCAACGGAACGGCATGGTACTGTTCTCGAAGGGCCGGCAGAGATCCCCATTTAGCCCGCAACCATTGCCATCGCTCCAGAAGCGATCTGTACACCGTATGCGCACTGGGCTTCCGTATCCCGGTATGTCTGCTGCGAACGCGCTACGATGCAGGACCAATCCAAAAGTGAGGAGCCAGCAGAAGTAGAAAAAGACTAGCAGGGCAATCTTCTGTCTTCGCTCTGGGAAGTAGTTGTTCAACAACTGGATCGGCGCAGTCTGTATCTTGGGAAAGAAGGGATGTATCTTCCACGGTCGTGGTGGCTGAGGACCCTTGACCCATACAACAACATTGTTCCATGTACGTTGCAACCGCGGTGGAATGTATTTACTGGTGTAGTAGGGCTCTTGTGGGCTATAGTACTCCTCGCCGGATGTCTCGGAGTTGGCGGGTACGTCGGCAGGCTCGGCAGAAGAAGTGTTCGCAGTCTCGTCGTCGCGATATGCCTGGGGAGGCGCGCCCTCATCGTCAAGGCTTTCTCGTGGCTCCATGTCGTAGAGGGACGCCAGCTCGTGGCGCGAACGCGTTGGGGACGACAGTTTGGTAGCGAATGGGATGACGATGCGCCGAGGCTTGAGAGATGCTTATCGATAGGAATAGGCGGAACGACGGAAGATGATGAATGTCTGGTTGACTAGAGAGAAGCAAGATGGCTATGCATGAGGTTAAGTGAAGGGAAGTCTGAAAGAGCTGAGGCAAAAGTATAGCTGCAAGGAAAGAGCTCTGGGGAGCTTCGGGACCTGCATGATGCGGGCCTGTGGAGTTCCCACGTTCCGGCTTCACGGCGCTAACACGCTAGTCGGCTCTCGAGTACGAGGTATTGGGTGTCCGCGGCACAGGCAAAGAAAGTATCGTGTTGTACGTGTCTACGGAGCTGGGGATATGGCGACTGGCATGGTTCCAAGTAGCTGCAGATAGCTTCCCCAGATGCTGCTGCCATGCGTAGCTCAACGTGGCTCAACGCGGTCTAGGCGTGCCATGCGGCTTCCCGTTTGGTGATGAGGTCACTGTTAGCTGGCATTTCTAATCAGCGCCCTTATCGGGCCCTCGGACCATTTGCTACGGGTGGCCGAGCGTCTCCATCTTTGTTAATTGCCTTTCACCTCTTTGGACTTGATTGTTTTTACGGATTTGAGAAAGTTGTTGTTGCCTTTGACGCGCCTAGATAAACTTCCCGAAAAACACCGGATTCGGCAACATTCCTATCATGGCGCCGTACAGCTCTGATCCTAGCTCTTTCCCCGAGCCAGTGGATCTCACCCACTTCCTGTCCAGGAGCACCAAAGCGCGCGAGGCTTCCTCAATCAAGCAATTTTACAAGTACTTCCAGATTCCTGGCATTGCCCAGTTGGCCGGAGGTATGCGCGCTTACACACCTTTGTTTTGCCACTAATCGCTTACGCATCGCAGGCCTGCCCAACGACCACTACTTCCCATACGACACGCTCGAGGCCAAGGTCGCACACCCGAACCGATGGCAGCCAACACCAAACAAGCCCGTCGACCCGCCCGCCGAAGACCTCCCGTCCGCCCAATTGAAGAAGACGTCCATCTCAGAGCGTAAAGAGAAGGAGCCACCCGCGTCGCGACTTGTTGTACCCAAGTACTCCAACGTGCAAGATCCCCTTCGCATGATTGATCTCAAGTCCGCACTACAATATGGCCAGGCATTGGGATACCCTGCTTTGTACCAGTTCATCCGACAGTTCACGAGGGAGAACCTACATCCATTTGTGCCATACAAGAACGGTCCTGAGGTCATCTTGACCTGCGGCTCTACCGATGGTTTCTCCAAAACACTGACCGCGCTCAGCAACGAGTGGTCAGCTGATCATGACCCTGTTGATGAGAGGCCGGGTCTGTTGTGCGAAACCTACTGCTACATGAACGCTATCCAGACCGCTCGGCCGCGCGGTTTCAACATTGCCCCCGTAGCTATCGACGATGAGGGCATGATGGCGCACGGCGAAGGAGGTCTGGAGGACGTTCTGGAGAACTGGGACTTCTCAAAGGGCCGCCGACCGCACATCATGTACACTGTGACTATTGGACAGAACCCTACATCAGGTACTCTGTCTGTACAAAGAAGAACCGAAATCTACGCCCTTTGCGTCAAGTACGATGTCATTATCGTCGAAGACGACCCATACTGGTACCTACAGTATCCATCATCATCGCCCAGCAGCGTTCCTCCAAAGCCCACCAAGTCTTCCGGGTTCGAATTTCTCGACAGTCTGATTCCTTCATATCTCAGCGTAGACTACCAAGGCCGTGTCGTACGTCTCGACACATTCTCCAAGACTGTAGCTCCAGGGTGCCGTCTTGGTTGGATCACCGCACAACCCGCGCTTGTAGAGCGTCTCCTTCGCATCACCGAGACTTCGACTCAGCAACCCTCTGGTTTCGTCCAGTCTATGATCGCAGAATTGCTCATGGGCCCTCAGTCATCAAATGACCCTGGAAAAGGTGGCGCCGCCGATGGCAGTGGCTGGAAAGTCGACGGATGGGTGCGCTGGCTGGAAGGTCTTAGGGGAAACTATGAGCGTCGCATGTCGGCTATGTGCGATACACTCAACGCTGGCAAGGAAGTCGTCAAGGCTGGGCGCCGAAGGAGCCTCGTTGATGTCGTAGACGAAGAAGAGGACTGGGCTGTGGTCGAGAAGACCAACATGTACTCATTTGTTCGTCCTCTCGGCGGCATGTTTGTCTGGGTGCGATTCGACTTTTCGTCTCACCCACTCGCCAAGCAAGTACCTGCCGGTCGTCTTTCCAAGGCCCTTTGGGTGTTCTGGACATCGAAGCCATATCTGTGCCTCGTAGCACCAGGTACCATGTTCGCAGCCAACCAGGAAATCAGAGACAACGATAGCTTCAACTGCTTCAGGTTGTGCTTCGCTGCTTGCCCCACGGAAGATGTCGATGATATCAGCAAGAGATTTGTGGATGGTGCACAAGCATTCTGGAGGATCAAGAGCAAGAGCAAGATTGATAAATTACTGGAGGATGAGGAGACCGCGATCGCGGGTGTAGATCACGTTGCGGGTATGGCCGTGCTAACGGGAATGTGTTGATGATTTATGAGTAATCTGAGTAATACATAGTTTTCGGACGCCATCAGACATTTTAAGTTCATGGCAGGTGTTTCAGGCCATGCCACGTGCTGAGCGGATACAGGCACAAAGCATATGATGATTGCGTCTTGCGGAGTAGTTACCGTCCCCGACCCTCTGGAATTAGTGCATCTATCTCCCGCGTCTCGCGCTGCTTGAGCGACTAACAAGAGCATGGATCATCGTGGTTAAGAACTCGAAACTAACGCGGCTGGTGTTTTCAGTGGGCCCAGACAGTAACAGACCAGAGTCAATATTGATTAAGTATTATGTACACCAGATTGATGGAGGAAGCGCGCTACGCTCTCCTATCACTCGCTATCTACTTGGAGGCCTTGGCATCAGCAAGGATGGCGTCTGACGCCTTTTCCGCCAGCATGTAGAGGGGAAGGGCGAGGTAAGTACCAGGGATCTTGGGGAAAGAGGAAGCATCAACGATACGAAGACCATCGACACCACGGACCTTGAAGTTGGTGTCGAGAACAGCATTCGGGTCGTCGTCAGAGCCAATGGGGCAGGTGCAAGAAGCATGGTGGCCCCAGGACTCGTACTTGGCGAACTCCTTCCACTGTGCGTCGGTCTGAACTTGCTTTCCGGGCCAAACCTCAGTGAACTTTCCATCGAGAGGAATGAGGTCTTGGAAGATCTTGCGGCCGTACTTCATTCCCTCAACAAGGGCATCAAGATCCTCGTCACCGCCAACATCGAAGTTGCGCTTGCGAATCTCGGGAACATCTTGGGGATCAGCGCTGCGGAGGGTGACAGTGCCAGCGTTGTTGCGCGATTCGGCCTTGAGAGTGAGCCAAGTCCAGGCGTCACGGCCGGCGGTAGCGTTGGCGAAGAAGTTGGGGTAGTAACCGTTGAAGTACGCGGGCCAACCAGCGACGAAAAGATCAGCGTTGCCGTGGATAGAGTTGCTGGCCTTCTTTGTGATGGCAAGAGCAATACCGTTGGTAGCGTAAACTCCCTTTCCGATACCGAGCTTACCAGTCTCCCACTTCTCGAGGCAAGGGTCGTAGTCGCCTTCGAGGAAGGTGCAGCCGTTCAGAAGAGAGATCTTGCTGGGTGCCTGGCCGATGACGGGAATTTCGTAACGATCCTGGAGGTTTGTGCCGACACCTGGGAGATCCTTGACAACATTGATGCCGAACTTCTCGAGCTCAGCCTTAGGACCGACACCGGAGAGCTTCATGATCTGCGGGGTGTTGAAAGCACCAGCGGACAGAATGACCTCGCGAGTGGCCTTGACGGAACCCTTTGTTCCCTTGCCAGAAGCAGATCCAGACTGGCGCCTTGGGTCAGCGCCATAGAGAGACTTTCCTGTCAAGAAGCTGACGCCAGTAGCCTTGGGCTTCGCACCAGACTGGTCAAAGTCGACGTTGGTGACGAGGGTGTTGAGTTGGATGTCGAGATGGTACTTTCGGCTTCCATCACTGTTCTTGGCATCCATGACCTGGTGAAGGAAGTCGACAGGGCCTGCACGCTTGTACTCTGGAATCTTCATGGCGAGAGGAACCTGCCACATGCCCTCGGCAGAATCACGGTTAGGGCCAGGGTTGTTGATGTCGCGAAGGAGAACCTGGCCGAGACCAGTAACGGTGGTAAGGAGTCCTGAGAGGAGGCTCTTTCCCATACCCGTGGCAGCAGCCAGAACGAGGGAAATGACCTTGAGGTCCTGAACAATCAAGGTCAGGTCAGTCAGAGAGGTCTCGAGCCAACCTGAGAATCCGTGTCCAACAACGCTGTTGGGTAGGTAGCGCGCCTTCTCCAGACGTTGGTAGTACTTGCGCATCTTGCTTGGTGCCCAGGAATCATCGCCGGTGATAGCCTGGATGCCACTCCAGTCACTGTCGTATGGGTATACAGTGATGAGGGCGTTGTGAACAGTGCAGCCTCCAAGAGAGCCAACACGCGGGTACAGAATACCCAGGGGTTTGGCACCGGCAGGAGGGTTAGGGCCTGTGTAGCGAGTGCCATCAGCAAGCTCATATGTAAGCTTGGTATCCTTCTTCATCTCCGCTTCGTCGTCGAAGTGCTTGACGAAGTAGTCCCATCGCATCGGCTCGTATTCGGCGGCAACAGAGTGCAAGACAGGCACGTTGTATTGAGTAGTGTTGGTCTGGTCGTCACCAGCTTCAAGAAGGAGGACCTTGTGACCATTGAGAGCCAGTCTGGCTGCGAGAGGTGCACCGCCAGCACCAGAGCCGACAATGACATATTCGTAATCCTCAAGCGTGGTGGTGTTGGTAGCACTCACAGCACGCTTGACATTCAGTCCGCGGTAAGGAGTGTGTTCCGCGCCATCGATGATGTTTGCGGCAGTGAAGTTGGTGAGTAAAGAGAGGACGGCAAGAGCCTTCAAGACAATCATGGTGACGGTATTAGAGATGGTAATAATAAGGCCGGAAGAAGAGTAATACACAAAAGCGAGAGACAGAACGCCTGGGCGTGAACGAGTGTGGAGTGTAAGGAACGAGGGCTTCCCTGTGAAGACTTATACTCCCATGTGCATATGTCAGCCTCGAGCAACCATCACGAAACGCCACCGGTGGTTGCTGTACACGTACTAATGATTAGGATCATCGACCGTCTACCCCTTTGGTCCTGGACATTTTACGAATGCGACCTACGGCTAATCCTACCCCAACAACTTTGTCCGTTCTTACCAGATCCAGATGGTAGTACGCACCGTGCGCTAGTGGGTCCCGCGAGCATGGTAAGAATGCTCTCCACGTCGGGCCGCATCCCTGTCCACACTGATAAATGCTGGGCGGTCGAGTCAGGATAGTACAAAAATTCTCCTAGCTGCAGTCGAGAGAGATTGAGCGGGGAGATTGAGGCGTTGTTTGAAGCTAGACTGTATCTCGAGCCTTGGACGCCTTGCGATTCGGCCCGACGGCAGTTGGCGCAAACTTAACGTTCGTGGGCAGGCAACTCCCGCGAGATGCGTGAACTTTGCGAGCAAATGCTACAGGTAAGTTGAAACATGGCTGCTTTCTAGCTTACAGTCGTCCTGTAGTTAAGGTTGCATTGCATCCCAGGCGAATACTTATTGACAGTTGCGGCGTGCACAATGCAGTGTCCAGATTTGGGCCTCCCTTGGTCATCAAAAAAGTCAACTTCAACGACGATCGCGGCAACCCGGCTAAAACGCTGACTGTTCTTCACCATCCCCGACGGTCTCCTTCCAGCCTCGTTCCTGGCCTCAACTGCCCAATGTACGAATCAGCAACGTCATCAAAAAGCTCCGACGTGAAGTCAGGTATCCACCCAAAATTTCGACGACTAAGTCGATCAAGGGCTATATCACGACCAGCAGAAGACGTTGAGAAAGGTACGTATCTACCGATCGTAACCCTTGCATCCCTCCACTATGCACGTGCAACATCGACTTGGCAAACCAAGTGGATCCCCAGAGGGTCCTAGGGTCTCTATCACCAACGTCTCTCAGCGTCTCCGGTTCCGCAGAACACCGGAAGCATCCGCGAGCACTGCATAAGCATGGCCTGATTTCTCAAGATACTGTAGAGGATCTCCAGGGGCGTTCTGCAAGGTCACATCGAGGTCACAGGTGCCGAGAAACAACTCCTCAATAGGTCCATCGAATGTAGCAAAGCGCGGCATGTACAGACCCTGGCTTCGTGAACCAGGCTCGTAGGCGGTTGTTCCCCGATTCGATACGACACTCGAGTGACCCTTGCACACCAACATTCGGTGCCTTTCAAACCTGGCCTTCCAAGTTCTCCTCCACGGATCCATATTTCGGTATGATTGCCCCTTGGCCCGGGTGAAGTTCGCTCAAGTTGGCACATTTTGTGTTATCGCAACTCCAGTGTTCTGTGCAGTCCAAATGCTTAAGGCGTACATAACCCACTACCTCCATGACATTGAGACCTAGCGCAAGCTGAAACATTATACCATCTTTCTTTCTCCGTTTACCATCATTGTCTTCGATTTTGCGAAGCCCGTATAGGACATTTCCAAATGCGGTTAAACATTCTGCTAGCATTTCTTGCGGCCTTTGTGGCTGCCGTTCAAGCTCAGAATGCGCTTGAGGCTTTGGCATCACATATGCCAAAGTGCGCTGTACGTTGCTGTTACAATAACCAGACATCAATCGCGGATCTGACTTGTTTGTATAGCTAAAATGTTTTATGGAAGAGCTTCCCAAGTCTACCTGTGCGACAAACCTCACTTCAGAGTGCTTGTGTACCAATGACGCGCTCAATGCTGCGGTGGCCGTCTGCTCCTCGAAGACATGCACTGTATACGAGCTCATGCGTAAGTCATACTGGCCACATAAGATTTGTATATCAAGAGACTGACATCGATAACAGAAACAAAGAATGTGAGCAACCAGGGCTGCGGAGTGCCTGTCCGTTACAAAGGCGATACGTTCCTTGGTGCTGGCTATGCCGGATGTATCTTGGCTATAATGGCCTTCATCCTAAGGATGTTTGCCAGTATAGGCAAAAACGGCCGCCAGGTATCATGGGATGACCTCACAATGGGAATCGTGCTCTGTCTTGCCATACCTCCCGCCGTATTTGGTCACTTCCGTAAGATCCTCCGCCTTCTGTGATTATTCGACAATTACTTACAACATCTCAGTGGTCGCGAACGGTCTTGGACGAGATATATGGACGTTGAAAGACTACCAGATCACCAACGTCCTGTACTACTACTTCCTGGGAGAGATATTCTACGTCACCGGTCTAGGTATCTCCAAGATCTCCATCCTCTTCTTCTACCTGCGCGTCTTTCCGGCAAAGAGCTTTCGAATCCTTACATACAGCGTGATGGCTGTATGTGCGCTATACACAGTGGCTTTCTTCTTCGCAACCCTCTACCAATGTCGACCCATCAGTTTGGCCTGGACCCAGTGGGATGGACTACACGAGGGCACATGCAACGACATTCATCTTCAAGGTTGGATCGCGGCTGCTATCAACATCTTCTTGGATGCTGTAGTAATGGCGCTCCCAATGAAACATCTGGTAGGGCTAAACATGAGTCTGAAGAAGAAGCTCATGGTCATGGCCATGTTTGGTGTTGGTATCTTCGTCATTATCATCTCGGTCATCCGTCTGGAATCGCTCATTCACTTCTCGAACACGCAAAACATCACCTGGGATTACGTGGACGCCGGTTTGTGGAGTCTTATCGAGATCGATGTTTCGATCATTTGCGGATGCATGCCGGCTCATCGAATGTTGATTGCCAAGTTCTGGCCAAAGATAACATCGACATTCGCGTCAAGCAGGAACACCTCGACTAAAGGCACTTCGAATAGCAAAGGATCAAAGTTCAGCACCAACAACAGCACGACTGGCGGTCAGGAGAAATCAGTACGTCTCTCCATCAAACCTAAAGCAGGAGACGAAGGCCAATTTATCCCGTTAGACGATATGGACGACAACAGTGACCGGGCCCATTTGACGAGGGCGCAACATCCCGAAAGAGACTCTGGTGGCTGGATCATACAGACTCATGAAGTGGAAGTAAGTCACAGGAATGCTTCGGTGGTGACTCAGAACGCCACTGATGGAAAAACGCAGGAATGGGGGAAGCCGCCCACGACGGGAGTGGAACATGTTTGATATCTTGCTATGTTCTCGATCATGGTATAGACGGAGTACAGGCGTCTGGATCAAGCATATGCTACGAACGGTGGTTAAATTCTTTTGTAAATAATATACCCAATTGCTACTTGTCTTCACTACTCGCACCGTTCCCGTACACACGCGTCGGCCACAAGCACTGAACCACTTGGTATACAACAAGTACATCGTACATGATACTCTCTTTCGAACAACACGTACATGAGTCAGGGCAGCCTGGGTATGGAATCGCATTCTAATCTGGCGCCGAAGTCGGACGGAATCATGACTGCATGCGTACGCAATGAGTGGGGGGTACCTGCTATCGTAGCCAGCCACTTGTAAAGCAGTGAGAAGCTTGTACGCGGGGGAAGGAACATAATCCTAGTAAGGGGCCCGCAGTGTAACTACGGCAAGGATCAACCTTTCCAACGGCACAGTTGGCCTGGGTGCGTCCCACATTGACAGCCAGAATTTTCGCCACTTATCTTTTACGATCTGGTTACTTCGGTGCTTCTCGAAGACGTCGGGTGGGTCTTCAAGGTTTCGTGGTTAAAGAATTACTCGGGATCTCTCATAAGGCGTCCAGGGTCTGCATGTGGCACGTAATTTCCTGATAACCCCAAAAAATGAGAGTCGTAATTCAAAAGATTATGCAAAAGCGCGGTATGCGATGATACCAGCCTTGAATTGAAAGCGTTGAGTGAGCGGGAACGGACCGTGCGAGGAGAGTGACAGTTTCGGCTTTCTGTATCCGGACACGGTTGGACCTTGCTGAACGGACCGTTTAGTCGGACCTATGCAGCGTGGCAGTACCGACCCCACCAGTGTTGTCGATCTGCCTATTCTTCCTTCCTTCGAACCCTTCCTCCGGTGAGCTTTGTTTCAGATCACGTATCTGGAATCGTCAGCCATGCTCCTTTTCAACATTCCGAAGTGTCCGCTGCGGATCTTCTCGTCTAGCCTCCCATGAGTCTCGTACCTGGCATAAGTGGAGCAGGAGCCATTGGCATCTTCCGTGCCGCGGCTGTTGGTGGCTTTCCCCTACGTACTCTCTGGGTCGTTAAATGAGGATAGACGTTGCCTCACTCCTTGACCAGAGAAAGAGGCTAGTCCTTCACCTGTCAGATATTCCCCGACCCAATCGGGGACCTGTCTATACTCTGTGTGGTTCGTCCACTTTCAGCAGTTCGTCCGCGCCTCACCGCCCGAGCAGACACCCATGCAGTTCACATGGTGCTCGTAAGGCTCATCATGTAATTACCATTTCCTCACCTCTCTTTGGTTATTCGTTGTTTACCTCGCAGTCGCTCTTTTCTCACCATTCCACTCACTATGAAGTTCTCGTTTTCTCTTCTTACCCTCTTTTCGGGCAACATTCTTGTCAATGCCTTTCCTGCTCTTAACCCGAGTCACCTTGAAGGCCTTACACCAGAAAAGCTAGATGCAGCTATTCGATCCGTCAACGAGTTGAAGCAATCCAAGAGGTTCCTTGTAGACGTCAACAAACCCATCGATATCACCGGTAAACACGCTTTCCAGGCTCCCAAGGGTAAAGACCAGCGTGGACCTTGCCCTGGACTCAATGCTTTGGCCAACCATGGATACATTTCCCGCGATGGTGTTACTAGCTTTGTAGAGGTTGTTGCTGCCATCAACCAAGTGATGGGCATGGGTACAGAGCTCGCACTCGTACTCGGTATTATGGGTACAGTCTGGACAGGAAACCCACTTTCATTGGATCCGGGCTTCTCCATTGGAGGTCCAGCTATTGGCCCAGACAACATCTTGGGAAATCTTCTTGGCCTTCTTGGTACGTCAAATCATCCTACATTGCTTCAGACTCCCTCATGCTTACTGTTTGGTAGGTGATCCACGGGGACTTCAAGGTTCGCACAACTGGATTGAGTCCGACTCATCTCTCACGCGCGATGACCTTTACGTTACGGGTGATGCATGGACAATGAATATGACTCTGTTCCGCGATATCCATGATCGTGCCGACGAAAATGGTGTCATCTCTATGGATTTGCTGGCCGACCAGGCTGCCCGCCGCTGGGAGTACAGCGTCGCACACAATCCAAACTTCTACTATGGTCCTGTTACCGGAATGGTTAGCCGCAACGCCGGTTACTTTTTCCTTGGCCGGCTGCTGTCAAACCACACGGCCGAACACCCCGATGGTATTCTCACTCAAGAGGTCTTCCGTAAATTCTTTGGCGTCTACGAGGGAAACAATGGAACGTTTGAGTACCGCAAAGGCCACGAAACCATCCCTGAAAACTGGTACCGCAAGCCGATCGAATATGGCCTTATTCCTCTCAATCTCGACATTGTAAGCTGGGTCATGAAGCACCCGGTCCTTGGCAGGTACGTGAAGCATTTCAATCACTATTTCCCCTGGGTGTTAGCGTCAGTACTGACAACTCTTTGCAGCATCGGCGGCAACACCGGCACTGTAAACTCGTTCACTGGTGTCGATCTCGGTAACGTTACGGGTGGCGTGATAAACGTGACTTCCTTGCTCGAAAACAACAACCTCCTCTGTTTCGTGTTTGAGGTGCTCAAGACATTCTTGCCCAACTCGCTCTCTGGCTTACTGGCCACCCTTGAGGTCCCGATCAAATTGGTAACCGATACCCTTGCCGCGCCGCTTCTGGATCTTGCATGTCCCGCGTGGAAGGATTTGACAGAGGGTGGCGAGCCGCTATGGGATTCTCTTCAGAAGAACTTCCCTGGAGCTCTCAAAGCTGGGTCCAGTCTTTGAGTCAAGCGGTGAATAGATAATGCAGCTTGCGGCTTACTGTAGTAATCAATAATCTTTACCATACCATATACGGGAAAACGCGCTCTGAGTCCATCGTGATGTCTTGTAGAATGTGAGCTGTACATGTGCATCGCGTTAAGATACTGTACTCTAGAAGATGCGCTGGACGGCAATGCTTCCCCGGCTGAGAATCGTCTGACGGCTCATCGTCGGTCTTGCAGGCCTCGCTGGCACTTGTTTGCATCCGCCGGATATAGTGTGTTGTGGTATCTCTGACCTGGGAACAGCAATTTGCAGTCGCACACGGCTGGCATTGGTAGTTTGTGTGGTGGTCAGCATTGTGCAAGAGCACTGTAGAACGTAGGGTGGCTAGAGAAACTACGTAGGTGGCGCTACGCGTTCGCGTCACGTCGCGTCAGGATAAGCCTAACCAAGTATAGACTAACTCATATGTCGCAAACATATTTGGGTAGTACTACCTAGGCACGAACGC
Source organism: Alternaria postmessia (assembly GCF_024291825.1). Taxonomy (NCBI): domain Eukaryota; kingdom Fungi; phylum Ascomycota; class Dothideomycetes; order Pleosporales; family Pleosporaceae; genus Alternaria; species Alternaria postmessia. The sequence continues at coordinate 213,819 of NW_026260106.1, forward strand.
TTAATCTTGGAAGATGCGACGAGAGGGCTGCTTGTTTCTGTGCTAGCTTGACAAAAGAAAACGCGACTGTAGGTGTATATAGGTATTTCACAGCTTTTTGAACCGAGTTTCATTCCCCCTCATCCGCGCATCATGCAAAAGTTCTATCTGAGATGGCAGGTACCTAGGTATTCTTAGGTACATAATAATTGAAACAAGAGGATATGTTTGGGAAGCAATATCTGGACTAGACAAGCAACATCCGGCTGTGGGTATGACTGACCACGAATACAGCACTAAATTCTGAACAGTGCATTACGACAGTGCCAGGATGTCAAGGTGTTGGCGTTGGGTAATGTTCACAATGGCTTTGTATACCTGAGTACATAAAATTAACTGAGCCCACAGCTAAAGCATACATTTGTACAGTTTTCCCGATGCTTCACTTGTCGATATAGTGACGGTCAGTCTACCTTTGTTTGAAAGTAGGCAGTGTTGTGAAACAATCGCTTGTAAGCTTACGTCGAGTTCCCTTTTGTATACGCAACTCTCGACTCGCAAAACCAACTCGAACTGTAAGCTGGTGTTCTACCACATTCAAAGGTCAAAAATGAGTAACAACATTGATACGCGCAAGATCAAGTCGACTTTAACATACCATGATGCCGTCGCAAAAGGGGAACGTCTACTCAATTTTACTGTCGCGGATGTCGCCAACGGCTCGTCCCAAAGCCAATTTCAGGACTGTGGAGATCTGGAAGAATGGGGCTGGGGTACATTCACTATTGCTTCCACAGGATCCTACCCCAGTGGCGATCTAATCCAGGCCTTGAGCACCAATCCAAAATCCTTTCCTCCCAAAATCCTTACAGTAGGCAAGCTTACATTGCATGAGGACACCGTTACAGTGGATGGCAAGACCTATCCAGCTACAATGGGGCAGATCCAGAGCGTGTTCAACGCAAAAGCCAGGATTTTACTAGCGGAATGTAACACGACACCAATGGCGATGATGAACCCATGTAGGAATATAGATCCAGAGACGCTGATAGCCGGTCTGCCGAAGCTACGGTATTGGTCCGATGTCGCGTTTCTGCAATGGAAGTCACTGGCGCCACCTACCGAGCAAGCTCCGATACCAGAGTTGAAGATTGTGGTGAGATACGCGATCCTCAACCCCGATACTCGGGCAGTGTGCAACACTATACTTGCTTCTCTTCGCAGACGGCGACAAGAGAAAGCGAAGCCGGGGGTTTCGTACGATAACTGGTTTCCGAGATGGCCAGGAACAGCCTCCCCAATAGCCTCTGAAGAGGCCAAAGCCTTGTGTGGGACTCCAAATGGAACTGGTGTGCTGTGGCTGCTTGCTCAACACAAGGTAGGATTAGGTTGCAAGACTGTCGATAAGGTGACGATGTTTTATCGGGATGAAAATGCTATGGGACTGAGTGGAGTGCCAACATTAATCTTCTACCTCAAAGATGTTGCAGAAAATCCTGACATAGAAAGGGTAAAAAATGTGGTCGCAAGTGGTGTTTTGAAAAGTTAAAGAAGAATACTATCGGCTGCTGATTTCGTGAACTTTGGGTCTACATCAAAACCTTGGTAAAAGCGTCACCGAGGCCTCTTTCCACAAGCCACTCTTCAATCGCCTTCATATCCCCTCTGTTCGCTCTTTGGCCGCGTCTTTCACCAACCGTATCTGTAATTTCGGTCATTTCTGAAAACACCCTCTTCTCGCACTTTTCTCGATGACGCTCGCTAACCTTCTTGTGATGTGCGGGTATATCGCCCCAGCTTTCCGTCTTGATGAATTTCATGTAGTCATCGATGCTTTGCGACCCACCTTCGACGCAGAGTAGACCGGGTTTGCCAGCATAGAGGAAGCCGGTTAGCTGGTAGGACGGCGCGTACTTGATGAAGTCGTCGCGCTTGGAACGCGTACTGATCGACGGAAAATAGAACCACACTCTTACCAGCGGTCCGGAGTCCACGGTGGCGGTGTCTAGGGTCATATCCTTCGTCTCGATATTCGCGAGGTATTCGGCTGCCGCTTCTCGAATGAACTCAATGGTACCCAATAGGTCTTCATCTTCCGGAATATCCGCTGTCAACTGTGAGGTCGCGGCTTTGCTCATCCAATTCGGTTGTTGCACGCGAACTTTAACCGATGGTGATTCAGAAGGCGCAACGTTCCCACTATACGCAAACGGTACTCCGATGTCTAAGCGCAACGACTTCGAATCTGGAGCAGCTTCTTCGGCAATTGTGATCGGCAGATCAAGGAAGAGCGAGATACTTGGAGTCAGTTTGACAGCGGTTCTAGACCTGACATCATCGGTGTCGCGCAAGATATCTAGTATTCCTTGAGAATTTTCATCGAAAGTAATTTCTTCAGGGTACATAGCCAGCAAAAGGTCGACCTGGCCAATTTGAAGCTCCACCAGATCGGGTGGTAGGATTTGCCATTGTTGCGCATTCATCATTATAATGCGATGTATCTGGATAGAGATTGGACTTGTTGGTAGATGGTGGGATGTGAGCTGCAAGAGACGCAGAGGTTTGGCGCACACTCGCTGAGTAGAGCGAGGTCGGCGTCAATTTTTGGCCGCCCCCAGCCACACATAAAGCCACAAGCGTCGCGACAGCAAGAGACATATAAGACGTAATTACCAAGCATATGCCCATTATACTGCATACCTCGAGCTCAATAACATTATCAATCATTTTGGCTTTCATCTAGCTATTTTGTATTTGCGCACTGGAAATATCGTCACTCCGAAGGTGGGGACGCCTGCGTCTCTGTTAGCCTTGCCCCAGCCTCGCGCTACTCATTCAGTTCACTTACCTGCCACATATCAATCAACACACTGGATGTGCCGTTCCTCCTTATGACGCCAACAGCAGCCACATCATTCAACCACGCAGCAGTTCCGTTCGTGCTCGTCTCAAATCTTCCTCGCAACATTGACGGTGCGCCATCCACAGCAGGGGGCAAGCCTTCAGTCTGCACGTAAATATATGTACCGTCATCTGTCTGAATGTTGTATCGAGCGTCTGGCCGAAACTTTCCTTGCGCATCTGTCAGGCGCCAATCCGCACCAAGGTTAAGGACTTTGCCTACGGAACGTGAGTATTTCGCGGTATGTGTGACGTCATAGGGTACAAAAAGAACGGTTCGTAACAGACAATAAACACAACATGTTTGGTGTTGTTAAGTATGGAATGTCTATAGTGGAAGTACTCACCAGAAATTCTGGGTCCTTTGAACGTGCCTCCAACAATGGGAATGACAATGCGTTCTTGCCCAGTTGGAATAGAGCCTAGCGAAAATCGTTCCCCCAGGTCTGCTTCCATGTGATAGATCAAAGTCATTTGAGGCGGTGCTGGTGTACTCTGCGACATTGTGCTGGTGATGATAGTAGCAAACGCAGTAAGAGTATTGAAGAGATGCATGATGGGAAGAGCTGAATATGTCACTAAAGACTAGCGGAAGACTTTGGACGTCAAAGACATCATAGCCGCACCTTAGTTATATACATGTACTACATTACGCACAGAACCTCGGTGTCGTGCCGTTGTCAGGTACCGAAGACCGAAGGTTGATGCTGAAGCTTTCAATTCCGCGTTCCTGCAGTAACCCCGCAATCGGCATTTCGATGTACCCCAAATCGAGCGGCCCACATTACATGAAGGAATTCGGTCCTTTGCCGTGTAAGGAATGTTTCCGGTTCTTGACATGGATGATATAGTTATGTCAAACTATGTAATAGCGGAAACATGGTTCATTGTCATCTTACACAATTTGGCGTTAAAGGTTGCCATTCGTACATCACCAAAGCATAAATTCAATGATCGGCGCAAAAAGGGCGCAGACAACACTGTAAGCTGATGGCGCATATTCCTCGTCATTTTCCATGAGAGAACTTTTGATGGCCCGTTGTCGGGTTTAACATTGGCCATGGGCACACTCAAGTATACCTTACCAGCACTCAGCGTAGCATAAAGACGAGCTCCGGTCTTTCGTGCATGTGCACTCATGGGTTGGAAATTGTTTATCTATGAGCATGCTGAGGTCATTGCATTACTACACGTCCCGGTGCCGTTGCACCACGACTTGCTTGAGAAGATGCTCTCTCCTGCAAGGCTTGATATAAGCGCTGCTCTACTGCATTGCTATGGAAGAAGGTTGCGGCATCACTATGGGGCCACGACACACTCACTGATGCCGGGATCTGATCAATCAGCTGTCTGCAAAACAGCTCCATCTTTGTGTCTCTGTTGTGCCCGCTGGCGGTATTAGACAGCTCGAACGTGATGCGTACACGCTCAAGTTTGAACGTATCAAATATGGAGCTAATGCGGCTTGAGGGTGGTCCTGTCAAGTAGACCAGATGTTCGTGGACGCGGATCTCAAGCTCTTTGAGAAGCTCAAGGGTGGCTGAGTTGATCGTGGGCCTTACCCCTTGATAACAGACCTCGCCCTGACGCAATCGGCCTAGTGGTGACGAATCTACTCGTACGAACAGTCTCCAGTTCTTGTAGAAGTACTTGATAACTTCGTCATGTAACTGCCTGTTGGCACGCATGATATTGAGACGCGGACGTCTGACAACCTGAGAGCGAGGTCTGAGGATGATACGACGCTCAGGAGGAAGCAGGAATGAGTATACATGGAGGCGCAGCTCGGCCGGGAGCCGGAGAAAGGGAAACGGCTGGACTAGTCAGTGTTAGCAAAATGGTGGTATAGGCACTGATGATAGACCTGCCTCGTTCCTCGAGTTTAGCGAAGGCGCCTTCGAGATTGGTGTCACACACACGGTCGATATCTCCCAGGACAGTTCTCACGTCGGAGAAAACACAGTCTATTCCTCTACAACCGGACAGATTGTAGTTGTTCACGTAAGGCCTGCCCTGTAAGACATGTTTGTATGCTTCAGCATAAACATCGGCGATGATATGTGGTCGTGCAAGACCTTTTACTACGAGGTAGAAAATCTCTGAGCCAGCAACGTACACAGTTTCTTCAAAAGGCCGTGTTTGACATGCACTAGTGATGGTTGCGATATCAGCTTGGTCATGATTTTCCGGGCAAATTCTTGACACGGCGTTGTCGAGGGCTTGCAGCTTTAGCTTCAGATGCACGGCATCGGTGACGGAGAAGCGCGAAAACCGCCGCTCTGCGTCGGTCACCGATGAAGTCAGGAGCGGATTAGATGGCGGCGTTGGATTGCGCGCATTCAGATCGTGTATGGTGTGAACTCTCATGGTGTTTAGGTTTCGGCGGTGTGTTTGCAGTGTTGGTAGATCGGAGACGATGGATACGCGATACGAGTGGAAGAGCTGTGGGCTGCCCCACGCGTCTGTGGTGATGTAACTAGTCTGTGTCGCAGCCGCAGCAGCGCCGGAGCAGGCACATGCAAGACACGACACGAGCACATGCAATTAAATGTTTCTGACACCTGCCACCGCCTAATGACTGTATAACATGCATCTTGCTGCCATGCTCCTCTAGCCATACCACCGACGTCAAGACGTTTCCTCGACGCGTCCATCTTCGCGTGCCTGCCCGATCGCCCCGCTTGAGGCCACTGTCTCCACCGTTTCAAGCTTCACGATATCGCGCAAAGTCCTGGCTGGCCAAGCTTCGTGTCGGCGGCGACGCCCCTCCAGTTGACAGGATGACTGCCCCGGACAACAAGCAGGGCTTTCTTTCCAATCTATCACCATGGCCATCGCGGGCAGGTACGCCCAAGCCTCCGGCGCCCGAGGGAAGTGCGGATAAGGCCAAGAAGATGGAGCAGGAGAGGGACAAGGACAGAGCTGCAGCAATACTGGCTGCTCAGCAAGGAGGAGACCATGTGATTGATCGGAGACACAGGCTGAGTCTCAAGCGCTACCCCCCAGACTGTCCTCCGCTGGCTGTGAGGTGGTTCCATGCTATAGATGTAAGTAGTCAATATACACTGTACTCACGTCAAGCTTCCTGTTCTTTGCAATGCCAGAGCTGCCTTTTGATCGCGACACTGACTTTGGCAGACACCCAAGCGCAAACCACTTTCGAAGCATGCCATGGCCCCCGATACCGCCTTGCCCAAACCTAAGAAGTGGATACCCTTCGGTGCCGGAGACTCTCGCGCCATTGAGGCCGCCTTCCAGAAGACTGCCGACGAAGCCGATGCCGACGAACTGAGAAGAGGCATTGCTAGTCCTACTACGCCTACCCAATCCAACAACACACCTCCCAAAACCACAAAGGTGCCCGTCAACGAGGACTATCTGTTCGATGTCGAGATCGAGACACGCGAGTTGGCACCATCATACTGGCTGGGTCCTGTTTACGACGTCAAGCGAGGGACATGGTTCACACCAGACGGGGAGGCCGTCGACGAAGGTCTAGCTATGCAACTAGAGGAGGGATATCTCAAAGTGAAGCCGTGGAAGTTTGGAAAGCCAGATGAGAAGCGAGCAGTATCGCAGCCTCGTGCTCGGCCACTTTCCATGGGTCCGAGTGCTGGCGATGACCACCGCAAGGAGCTGGCTAGGCTGAATCGCGACTCAACGTCAAATCCAGTTACACCCAAGTCATCGTACGACAGTCTGCGGAAAGAAGCCTCGAAACAATCAAACGATTCGAAACTAGGCGATGCATCTGCAGCCTCCAATGCGCCTGCCGACTTGCCGCGGACGCATAGGCTCTTTGGCGCCCACCTGAACTCCACTGTCACATACCAGGACGAGACGACAGCGTGGATGTTGACCGATGACATGTGGTCTCGCATGGGCAGTACGTTGTACCAGCGCTTCGCCGGAGGAGCGCACTATGCTGGATACAAGTACATCCGTGGATACACCGATCCCAAAGAGAAGAAGAAGCAGCCAACTCCTGCCAAGGGTCCCCAAAGCGCAAAGCAGATGGACCGACCTTCAACGCCTGCGCTAGCATACGGTTCAGATCATGGCAATTCTGACGTCAACACCGATGGAGAGAACTCAGAGAACGAGCGAAGCATGTCGCCCTCCCAAACACGCAGACGCAACCTGGAAAGGCAGGTGTCATCGCTCATGACATCCTCAAAGCCAGAATATGAGCAACAACAGGAAGAGGAGATGCGAAAGCGTGAGGAGAAAGAGATGCGTGAAGATTACAAAACACAGCATGGCAGTGATCAAGATCGTGAAATTGAGCATCTGCTCCTAGTAACGCATGGTATTGGACAGCGCCTTGGAATGCGAATGGAGTCCATCAACTTCATTCACGACGTGAATACTATGCGCAAGTCCCTCAAATCTGTATACGCAGCTTCGCCTGACCTCCAGGCCTTGAATGCGGAGACGGAGTCGGAGAGCAAGAACAATCGCATCCAAGTCATCCCTATTATCTGGAGACACCTGCTGGACTTTCCCAAGCAAAGTTTGAAGCACAACCGCAAAGAACACGACTTGGGCGACCTCGATCACGAAGATGAAGAGTACCCCAATCTCGAAGATATAACCGTTGAAGGTACGTCGCGCAATCGGATTTTACACTTTGACCTTTACTGACTACTGCAGGCGTACCTGCTGTCCGCAATTTCCTTACTGATCTGGCGCTTGATATTCTACTATACCAAAGTCCTGCATACAAAGGTCATATCTCTCGAATCGTTGTGAACGAGCTAAACCGCACTTACCGGCTATTCAAGGAGCGAAATCCGTCTTTCAAGGGAAAAGTGAGTTTGGTTGGGCATTCTCTCGGGTCTGCTATCATGTTCGATATTCTTTGCATACAGAAAGACCCAAGAGCCAAGCCAAGCTCGCAGTCGATCAAGCAACGAAGGTCTACTGAAGAGGGCTTGAAGCTGGACTTTGAGGTGGAAGACTTTTATGCTCTTGGCTCACCCATTGGGCTGTTCCAGATGTTGAAGGGACGAACGATAGTCGGAAGACCGCAGACTTCTGCTACCGCGTTTGTGCCGCCGAAGACACCGGCTACATCTATCGATGATCCATTTTCGCAAGGTGGAGATGAACATGCATTTGACATTACGACATCCTCACCTCTTTGCAAGCAGGTCTTCAACATCTTCCATCCGACTGATCCGATAAGTTATCGCATTGAGCCTTTGATCTCACCAGCTATGTCAGCGCTCAAAGCCCAGCCTTTGCCATATACCAAGAAAGGCATCTTCGGTGCGCCAGCGTCTCAAGGCTTCACCGGCATTGGTCAACGAGTTGGTCAGGGCGTGACTGACTTTTGGACTTCTCTTGGATCAGGTGAGTCAAATTCACCTATGCTAACTGGGAAAAATACTGACACCAATGGACTACAGGCATTGCTAGTGGACTGCTCAACCGCAGTCTCGGTATATCAGGAACAGAAATGACAGGCGCAGGCAACAGTACACAAGGACAACGTAGTTCTCGCCCACTTAGCGCCGCCGCACCTCCTTCGAGCAACGCCGCGAATCTCGTCCCAGGCCTCAATGAGCCCACCAGCGCCTTCATTAGCGAAGAACGTCGTCGCCGCCTTGGACAAGAAACCATCGCCGAAGGTGAAGACGGCGAGCATCCTCCCACTCTCATCGAAGGCGACATAGAGACCCTCTTCGCCGGCTTCCAGAAGCGAAGAAAGAGCCAGCAGAGTGAAGACGGCGAGCGAGACGTTGAAAAGGACCTTGAATGGCAGGAGCTAGAAGAACGAAGCCGGAAACTCAAGAAGGAGGAACAGAAAGTGCGCGCGCTGAATAGCAACGGTCGTGTGGACTATAGTATTCAAGAAGGCGTAAGTGATGACTGCTCTTCTATCACTTTTTCTAGGCCGTCTAACATGGTTACAGGCTTTCGACATCTCGCTGCTGGCCAGTATAGCGAGTCATATGACGTATTGGGCTGACGAGGATGTGTCACATTTCATGATTTCACAACTATTGGCAAGGCATCGTGTGTTCAAGCCCAAGGAGTGATTGGTAGTTGAAGAGTAGGCAATAGATTGGCGATATACCCAGAATAGATCTCAGACATGTTTCAATGACGGATGTTGGATGTGAGTATGAGCTCTTGCACCTTCCCGTCATACGCCAGTAGAAGTTCGACAGGTCAATTCCTCGTGTTTGGCCAATCTAGCGCACGCGCGTTTGCTGTTTATGTCATCTAGATGGCTGTCGTTTGCTGTTTATGTCATCTCAATGGCTGTCGTTTGCTACCTATTCACCCATCTCGACAGTACAGCACGTACCTTCCTTGCTTTCGCGCTTACAATTCTGCATTAGAAGGCGCGGTCGATACTCTCACCACTCACACTCAACGCATAGTCCCCTACTCGAATATTGCTCAGCTCGTTGCAAAGACAGCGGTCATGGTACCGACACACTCTACGGCTTCTATAACCGCATCGCCAACTATGGCGGACCCGAATTCCACTCCGACCGTCGCACCCACTGCCGCCGCTGCACCCAATTTTCTATGTCGCGCCCAAACACGATTTGTGGATTCGTTCGTCCCCGATTGTGTCCGCCAAGAATACCGAAGAATTATTACAAGCTTGTTCACGTACAAATATGCGTACATCGCACTTGCTACCACTGTTCTCTTCGCATCTGCCGAGTATGAGCAGCCCGGGTACTTTCCGAGACCCCACGAGTTGACCGTCGGAATGGTATGTTACCTCGCTCACGACATATGTGGTTGATGAGAACTAACAGTTACAAGGTCGGCGGTCTATGTGCATCTGCACTCTTATTTTCCACCTACGCTCTGATGGAGTATACTAACGATCACACGTGGTTCTGGAACGAGGAGGGCTTTGTCTGGCCATGGGTGGGGATACTCTGGAGCCTTACAGTGTATAACGATGAGACGCTGAGCGATAGTGTGGCTATGCACAATGGTATGAGCACCACGGCTTCTCCCACTGTCGCATTTACTACCCCAGCGGGCTCGCCGGTTCGACATGACACCATTATCATCCCGCCTACACCCTTACTACCTCGTGGCCTTCGGCCCGTTCACCTGCCTCCACCGCCGACACATCACTCTGGAATCTTGGGCGAATCGCCAATGCCAATCAAGTTTAAGCATTTCAGCGGACATTCGGATTTGGAGGACGTAGATGAGGAGTAACACCGGAGAGCCAGGAGGTATCCGCAGATGTTTGTAACGAGTTTCCAGGAAATGTCAAGGTGCCGCGAGTGCTTCGAGAGTGTGGAGGTTGATCAATGTCAGAGCTTGAAATAGTTGAACATAGTCAGGGTAGGCTGGAATGAACATTTTCCACACTGGCAGATATGGTTTGAAGGTGACATGAGAAGGCAGAAAAAGGTACCATTCTCGACTATCTACTGACCCTGAAGAGCAGCACCTATTGCGGACCAGCCGACAACAAGCATACAAAAGAAAAGCAAACCAGAAAGGCGCTCGCAAACAAGAAGAACTGCTCAACACCTCACCAGTCCCGACCTTTGCCCTCATCAGGAGCTTCCCGAAGAAATTTCACCCAATGGGCTTGGTGCAGCTTCACCAACTCCACCACCTGTCCATATACAGAAGGATCCAGTTCCTGCTGCAGCTTCGTCTTCCTGACCTGCCACCAATGCTTCTCCAAGTAACGCCACGCCCGCGCCCACTTGAAGAAGTCACCCTGCACGAACAGTTGCTGCTGACCTCCGTTGTCAGCTACAAACCCCCTCACCAACTCATCCACACGTGCCAGCACGGTGATGAGTTGACCAAGGGTCACAGTCCCACCAGGGGGCTGCGGCCGAGTGGATCCGCATTGCCAACGCAGGAGGTTAGCCAAGCGGCGAAGTCCGTTCTCCTTGTCACGAAGATTGTGCTCGAAAGAGGCGACGGTGGAACCGGAGATGTATCCAGCAATGTTTTCGAGCCCGCACCCGGTCACCATTGGGATATCGGCTTGCATGAGGGAGTCGAGGGTGGTGAATCCAGCGTCCCAGTATTTCTCCATGAGAGAATCGTCGTCGTCTCTGTCGTCTTCGAAGCGAGGTTCATAGACCCTCTTGAGGATTCGTCGATCGCGGGGGCGACCAGAGGCAGAAGAGAAAGGTGCTGAAGAGGAGAAAGGGGAGGGTGAAGTGAAGTTGAAAACGGCACCGAAAGTGCTATCAGAGGGAGGAGCGGGAATAGGCATAGCGGAAACACCAATAGATCCACCACCAAAGGCGAAAGGAGAGGAGGAATGAGGAGTCGGAGCAACGATTCCACATATGTCATCAGTCTGGGGCTTATGGTCAGCCCCAGCTGGAAGAGAAGTCGGGAGAGGAGGAGCCAACGGCATCGGAACCGAGGGTGTGAGGTCGGGCAGCACCATAGTCAGGGAGCCCGAAGCATACTTAGCAGGTGTCGCCAGCGACAACCCACCAAACAGAGGCTGTGGCTGTGACAGTGGTGCTGGAGCCGGCAGCGGAAAGACGTGTGTGAGTCCCTGTGGTAGGGAGGGGATGCCAGCCAGGATGGAGGCGACCGAGCGAGGAGGCGGAGAGATGACAATAGGTGCTGGTGCAGGATTAGGCGAAACGGAAACGGCCATAGGCGCAGAAGCTGCAACAAAAGCAGGAGGAACCGCGGCAGGAGGAGAACGTGGAGTGATGACGGGCGAAGGGGGAGGAGAGTTCGGAAGAGGAATCATCCTCGCTGCCAATCTCTCACCACGGACCGCAGCCCACTTCCACCCGTTTATCGGATCCCAAACTCTCTCCATTAGGCCATCGGCCTCGGTGGATTTGACATCCAGGAAAGTGTCGTTCTTATCCTCGACAGGGCGGTGCCGAGGAGGCGAGAGGAGGGAGCCAGGGCGCGCCCACGCAGGAACCGGAGGAGGAGACCGAGACCGAGATCGAGCGAGAGCCCGACGCTCTCGACGTGGCAGAGATGGCGATACTACCGGACCAGCCGGAGCAGAGGCCGAAGGTGAAGAGGAAGGCGAAGATGATGCGGTATGCGGACCAGCCGCAGGGACCGAAGAGGCAATCGAAAAGAAATCATGCTCGCAAGCGAGCCACCCCAAAAGAGTGAAGACGGCGGCGAAGAAGAGAAATGCCATTGAGGCGAGATTATGTGATAATATTTATGTGTGAGAAGGATGTGTGAGAGCTGAAGAAAGAGGGAAGGGATAGGAGAACCGCCGTTTATATACTTAACACTTGGGAGGTGCTGAGCAGCAGTAGATGGGACAATAGCTACATAGCTATTGTAAGTTGGGATAGTAAGACATATTGAGTGCTGGAGACGACAATAGGAAAAAGGTGAAGAGGTGAAAGTGGAGAGCTGACTATTGTGATCTCCTTCATCTTGGAACACATCATGTAGTAGATAACACGTGATATACCTAGGAGATATACAGCGTACACGACCATTTCGGAGACTACGTGGAGATGATTCGAATTTCTCCAAGCCATGCTGTGTCACTTCTGCTTACCATCCATGAATGTCTTGAGAATACCCACGCCCTACCACTCTCTGATCTCGCCTCCCGGCCCAATGAACCCTGGACTGATCCAAGCCTTCGCGTCCTTACTCTCCCGTCTAATCATCTCCTCATCAACCTCAATTCCCAGGCCTGGTCCCTTCATCAGCTCAATATACCCATCCTTCACATCCCAGACCTCCGGATTCTTTGTGTAAGATGTGAGGTCCTGACTCCCAGCATTGTAATGAATCCCCAAACTCATTTCTTGAATCGCGAAATTAGGCAGCGTGCAATCTACTTGAACACATGCAGCAAGTGCAATAGGACCCAGCGGGCAGTGTGGTGCGATGGCGACGTCGTAAGTCTCGGCTGCGGATGCTATACGTCGCATTTCCGAAATACCGCCGATGTGTGAGATGTCAGGTTGCAGGATGTCAACGCAGCCGGCTTCTAAGAAGGGCCGTACATCCCAGCGTGAGTGGAGACGTTCTCCCAATGCGATGGGAATGGAGGTTAGCTCGTGCAAAGACTTGATGCCGCCGATGTGTTCAGAGAGTAGAGGTTCTTCGATGAAAAGTGGGTGGTGTGGTTCCAGGGCGCGGGCGAGTTGCTTGGCCATGGGTTTGTGGATGCGGCCGTGAAAGTCCATGCCGGCGTCCATGCCTAGCTCTTTAACTGTTTTGAGACGATCGACAGCCGATTGTAGGGTTGAAGGCGAGTCGAGCCAGCCTATATCTTCCGTTGCGTTCATCTTTACAGCGCGGAATCCTTGAGCTTTGCGTGATAGACTGTATCGATGTATCAGTATTGCTTTCCCAGACCTTTGCAGCAGGTCGGTCGTCACTTGGTTTACTTACGCTTGCTCCTTGACATCGTTTGGTCTATCTCCGCCAATCCAGGCATATACCTTGAGTCTGTCACGCACCTTCCCGCCCAATATCTGATAAATTGGCACGTTGAGCTTTCTCGCTTTCAGATCCCACAGTGCGATGTCAATGCCAGCTAGTGCGCTCATGAAAACTGGTCCGCCACGGTAGAAACTAGTTCGCCAGCACATCTGCCATATGTGTTCAATCTCACTTTGATGTCGTTAGCCTTCGTGATATCGCGTACGACGGTGCTCTGAATATCAAGGAGAATCTCACTCTGCTTCAAAGCCAACATATCGCTCAGCCCAAGCGTCCAAGCACCCTTCGACTGCTTGCGTGTGGCCTTCCAGTGATGCTTCACCCCAACCAAAATTCCCATCTGCATCCGTGATCTTAACGAATAGCCAACGTGGTGGGACACGAAAATATTCAATCTTTGCAATCTTGCCCATGGCTGCCGTTCTTCGTTGCTCTGCTTTACTAGCTCTTTTGATGTTCTAAGTGATCAAGGGGTAACACTCTTGGGGTGTCGAATAGGTTCTTACACCTCAAAGATGACATAGCCATCTCAGTCCACATCAAAGCCATCTCGTCCAATCAGCGTATTGCCGCCGCCATGTCCCTTTCGCGGTAAGCCGAACGGCAGCGCGGGGTCAAAAGGGCCAGAAGAGCTCCACCGCGGGGCATGTAGCTTCGGCAGCTGGAGTAAAGGAACCCGAGGAGCGGATGACCAAGGTGCGCAATAAAACTCAGGGTATTCGCAGCGCATAATATCTTGTTATTTGACTCTCGACTCCGATTAACAAAGAAACTCGTCACAGAGCGGCCAGAAAGCAATTCTATGCACAAGCCACCAACATGACCTCATCACCACCCACCGGCGTCTTCGTGCCCGTCCCAACCTTCTTCAAAACCCAATCCGAGTCAAAGTCGCTGCAACCTGAAGTCGACGTGCAAACGCAAGTTGAGCACTCTGTATTCCTTGCCAAAAATGGAGTGCGCGGTCTTGTCTTGCTCGGCTCCACAGGCGAGGCGATTCACATGTCGCGACAAGAACGCATCGACCTCATTTCTGGTGTGCGCAAAGGATTAGATGAGGCGGGCTTCAAGGACTACCCGATAATGGCTGGCACATTGATCAACAGCGTTGACGAGACGTTGGAATGGTTAGAGGACTTCAAGAAGGCAGGCGCGCAATGGGGACTCGTGCTCGCGCCAGGGTACTTTGGCGCAGCGGCGAGTCAGGGGGGCATTAGAGAATGGTATACGGTTGTTGCGGACAAGAGCCCTCTACCAGTACTAATGCATGTATCCATGGGCGGAAATACTTTCGCATCTTACTAACGGAGTAATAGCTACAACTACCCTGGCGTAACCAACGGCGTAATGGTCACACCCGAAACCTACCGCATCCTCGCCCAACACCCCAACATCGTCGGTTGCAAGATGTCGCATGCAGTCGTCTCATGGCACAACCAAGTGTCACTTGACCCCAAAATCGACCACAACAAATTCCGCGTCTACTCTGGTCTCGGCCAACAACTCGGTCCCATCGTCATTTTCGACGCGGCAGGTGTTATCGATGGTCTCGCGGCCATATACCCCAAGACCGTATGCTCTTTGATGAAGCTAGCCGAGACGAGACCGATAACAGATGAGAATCTCAAGAAGATGAAGCAGTTGCAGTACACAGTCAGTACGGCCGAGGAGTACATTGGTAAGTACGGCATTGTGGGTATCAAAGAGGCAGTCAAGAGGGTCACCGATTTTGGCACAATGGAAGGTGGAAGACTCCCAATCAAGGGTAAGCTGCCTGAGGGCGAGTGGGAGAAGTGGAGCGAAACCTGGGAAAGGATACAGAAGATGGAAGATTCGTTGACCGAGAAGGACTTCAAGTAGAGTAAGCATTGTGAATCCAGGCAACCGCTTTGACAGAGGTCCAGGTGTTTTCCCATTGTTTTCCCCATTGTTGTGAGCGCTATGCAAGCGCCACTCGGCGTTTGAAAACGAAGCGTGTCGTGTTCGCGTCTAGCTGCTGATCTAGATCAAGATAAGATAAGATCAAGAACCCATCTGATATGCGCTCCACTCATCATCGAACCATGCGCAAATTTTCGCACGCCACAAAACCATACTCGTCGCGCCTCTTTGTCCTAATGTCGCCAATCACAAACAAATCACGGGCGTGGAGCTCGTAGTACCGGAAAGGTGCCGAAGATGGTGTTCAGGCCGTCTCTAGACCCGGTCTAGGGATCCATCTGATAAGATTGCTCCATCAACACCATACTACGCAAAGTTAGATCATCTCCCATTCGTGCCTAGTACGATTAAGGCCTTACCCAACACCTCGTGTATGCCGTCTGGCTCTGTGGTCGCGAGGTCGTGGTCAAGCTCCGGGACAAGCTCTAGCTCCAAGGCGTCCAGCGCGAGAAGCTTTGGCTTGGATATGTTGGCCCACACAAGCATCACGCTTAGCTTGCGCTGCCGCGCAGCACCCAGAGCTGTGGGAATGTATTTGAACTCTGTGGCCCTGCCTGGTGGGAGTGCTATTCATTCTATTGCTCTGTCTACGTTTTCAGGTCGTTAAGAGACTCGCTGGCGATCATGGATTCTATCGCTGCTGTTCAGCCCAGCACCGAGCCTACCAGGGAAAAGAGCATTGGCAATATGTCTGTTGACGAGGAAGATGCGATTCGCAAGGTTGAGGAGGCTAATATGCCATCACATTCTGCGCAAGAGGGTGTGCGAGAGGTAGAGGCTGTCACTTTGGCGTGGACTAAGACATCTCTGGCATGCGCATTCATATGGTACGTCGCTCAACAGCTCAGCTATGTATTGATCCAGGAACTAACACAGCTCACAGTATGTGGTTCTTGTACCTCACAAATGCTTTTCAATCATCCATTACCGGCAACCTAACGCCCTACGTAACCTCTGGATTCGAAGAACACTCGCTACTTACCGTCATCTCCATCGTATCCAACTCCATGGCCGCAGCCGTCTACATTCCGACCGCCAAGTTGCTTGATCTCTGGGGTCGTGCTGAAGGTTTCGCTACTATGGTGTGTTTTGCTACCCTTGGTTTGATCATCATGGCGGCGTCTACAAACCTGGCTACATATTGCGCAGCGCAGGTTTTTTACACGATTGGATTTGGTGGTATGATCTACTGTGTCGATGTCATCACAGCAGATTCCAGTAGTCTGAAGCACCGAGGTTTGGCTTTCGCTTTTACCTCTTCGCCATATATTATCACAGCATTCGCTGGACCAAAGGCGGCCGAGGGATTCTATAACAACATCAATTGGCGCTGGGGTTTCGGCACTTTCGCTATCATCCTGCCTTTTGTGGCTGCCCCACTGTTCGTTGTGCTGAAGCTCAACTTACGGAAGGCGAAGCAGACTGGTGTACTGGAGCGCGAGTCGAGTGGAAGAAACCTGATGCAGAGCATCATCTTCCACATTCGAGAGTTTGACGGTTCGTCTCATATGCTACCGCGTATGTGTATCAATTTATACTGACAGTTATACAGTTCCTGGTGCTTTCTTACTAGCCGCCGGTCTTGTCATCTTCCTCCTCCCGTTCACTCTCGCCGACTCAGCACCTAACGGTTGGTCAACAGGCTACATCATCGCGATGTTGGTCGTTGGTTTCGTCCTACTCATATTGTTCGGCCTCCACGAGCGCTTCACGGCCGGAAAGCCCTTCCTGCCTTTCGACCTCTTGACTAGCCGCTCGGTCCTCGGCGCATGTCTCCTTTCCTTCACATACCAGATCTCGTACTACGCCTGGAACTCTTACTTTACCTCGTTCCTGCAGGTAGTCACCAATCTTACTATCGCTGAAGCAGGCTATGTTGCTTCGACCTTCGATGTCCTTTCTGGTGTCTTGCTCCTGTCAGTCGGTCTCGTCATCAGCAAGACTGGCTACTTCCGCTGGCTTCTCTTCATCGCCGTACCAATCTATATTCTCGGTCAAGGTCTCATGATCTACTTCCGCCACCCAAGCACCAGCGTCGGATATCTGGTCATGTGCCAAGTCTTTATCGCAATCGGTGGTTCTATCATCATTCTCTGCGAGCAGATTGCCGTTATGGCTGCCGCGGACCATCAACATATTGCATCGGTACTCGCCCTTCTTAACATCTTTGGATGGCTAGGCGGTGCAGTTGGATCCACCATCTCCGGTGCTATCTGGACGAACTCCTTCCCGCAAGCCTTGATGGATTTGCTGCCAGCTGAGGCCATGGAGAACTTCGACCTTATCTATGGAAGTTTGGATGAGCAGTTGAGCTATGAGAGAGGAAGTGCGACGCGGTTAGCAATCGAAGAAGCGTATGGTATTGCGCAGAAGAGGATGCTGATTGCGGGTACGGCAATCATGGGATTGTGTCTTGTTTGGGTCTTCTTGATCAAGAACTTTAACGTTGCGAAGATGCAACAAACCAAGGGACGAGTTTTTTAGGCGCTGGGTCGGAGAAAGCGGGTGGTACCTGGAGGTGAGAGGCCTTCACGTTTAAGAGGAGGGATGAAAGAGAAGAGCTCCTTCATCTATAAATAAATTCTGTTCTCGCATTACCTGATCCTGCATGCGACAGTCAAGTGTAGACATGAACTCGAGTCTTGTACAAAAGCTTGTAGAACACTGAAGCGACTGGTCCTAGTGCAGTCCTCATAGCCGTACTTACGACCCATTCCGCTCAGATCGCTGCATTCTTTTTAATTCTATTCATTTCCTCAAGCACCATGCCACCTATAATGAGAATGCCACCAAGGCCTCGCATGGCTCACCAGCACACAGACAGCGAAGATTATACAGATGGTCGGTAACATCCAGTTGCTCTCCATGTAGTGCTTTTGACTCGGCTTGTTGGTATTGACGAGGCATATCAGATAGATCGCGAGGCCGAGGATAACGCTGAACAAGAGGCGCATATATTGACGAAGGTGGCGTTTCTTGTCCGGCAACGAGATGAAGGCAATGATAGCCATGAATACAATGGCGAGACCGGCCTGCAGTATGTGTTAGCAAGATATGAGAGTGGTGGAAAGGGGCAAAGACGACTTACCGAGAGGAAGACGTAGTCGAAGACAAGCTCGAATCGCGTCTCATACTTCTTGAGGAGACTGGCCTTGTCGAAGACCTTGTTCAGAACATTTTCGGTCGTTGTCTTCGCTGTCTTGGGTACCGAGATAGAAAGGCTGTCGAACATGGTCTGAATCGCCATGCTCTCTGCATTGTTCAGGCTAGTGGTGATCATGTCCACAGCTGTCAAGTTTGCCTTGTCCTTCTGCAGGTTGTCGAAGCTCTGCGCTAGTACGATCAAACTGCTGTTCCATGTCTCGAGTGCTTTGCTTGCGTCGACGCCCTTGGGAATGGTATTCCAAAGGTATGTATCGATTTTTTGACGGAGAGCGTCCGCGAAGAGGGTACCGTTGGCATAAGCGCCGTTGACACTAAGCGCTTCAATTTCGCGGAATTTCCCATCAACGTTGTCCATCCGGATCAAGGCGACAACGCACATGATAAGGTATGAGACACCTTGTAGAACCAAGACCAGCGTGATGTGTAAGAAGAAATGTAACGATGCCCAGACTTGCTGCTTGATGGTACCGAAGTGCTCTTCATGCATTCGATCGAAGTAAAGCATGTACAGCAGATCTAGTGGACGTTAGTGGTCGGGCACTTAGCTGAGTGGACGGTCTTGTACATACAAATGATTAGCACTGAGGCGGCGATCTGACCAGTGAGTGCGTCATCAAACTGCGAGCCGTTCTTGACGATCTTGGAGATAGCTTTGCAGATGACGATAATGCCTTCCCCAAGGATGATTAGAGTAAGTAGTGACATGCGCTGCACAAGATGTGTGCCTTTGAAGGAGATGACACGCCAAACGCACGATATCCCCACTGTGAAGATGATCTCCAGGGCGCTGATGGTGTACCATGCGATATGAACGTGCGTCGTGAATTTCTTGCAAACACCCAACTCAACGTTGCATGTCTCTTTCGGTAGTGAAGCCGTAAGGGACCCGTATATTAGCGCAGCACCGAGCGTCGAGCCGATGACTAGAGACATCGGAAGGATCGTTCTTCGATGTTTACGCAAGAAGAACAACGTGACAGCGTACTGGGAAGCAAGTACCAGGCGAGAGACCATAAGAATGAATGACAAGACTTGGTACTTCTGGAGGGAGCTTGTAGCTTTTCCAGGCTCCCAAGCGGGACCAACGACAGCAAAGCCGACCATGACACCGTAGTGCAAAGCCTTAGCGCATCGCTCGAAGATGCAGTCTGCGGTGAATCGAACATCGAACAGGGAGTTCGAGTACCATGTCATCCAGAGGAGTGCGAAGAAGCCGATATACGCGGTAAGAGAGGCGCTGTCGTTGATCTCCTTGAGCGACGTAAACGTGGTCAAGTTGGCGACGAAAACTGTAAGAAAATTCTGTCAGCGATGCAATCTTCAATGAGAAAGGGTGTCGACAGACTTACAGAGATCAAAGAAGAGTTCTTGGGTTGTCGCTTCGGCATGGCGCTGGAACTCTGGCATGTCGTGCAACTTGGTGTCATCCGCCCTGGCCTGCAGCGGAGGACCGTCATCGACATCGTCACTCCGGGTTCCGCTATCGAGGACCGCCTGTGTGTTTTCGCGGGTGATGGGTGGGCTTTGATGTTCTTTCTTGTGGTGATCCTCGGCCAGCGGTGATGCGAACCACTGTAGAGGCTTCTTCTCGTGACTGTGGTGGTGGTAACCGTGACCCATCTTGATCTGAAAGTTCTATAATTAGTGTAAGAATGCCAGCGTTTTTACAAAACGCTCGAATCGTCTATATACAGAAAGTTGACTCGGCTTCGACAACTAAGAGGGGTTGGAGTAGGGCCTTATATGGGTGCTAGGCGGCCTACGTTTGTGTGATTGCATGCTCATGTGATTGTGTGGAGTTACGCATGATACACATGCAACTGTGGGGATGAATGAATGTGTTAGTATCAATGGATCAAGATAGGGGGGAAATTCTTGACGCTGTTTGGCTGCAAAAATGCAAACGGAGCTCGCGCGTGCCCTTTACCGTAGAAACATAGACGTCGATGATGTCACAATAACATCTGCAGGCACCGTGATTGTGTCTTATCTCCGATGCCGCTCTTCACTGTATGATTGATATTGCAGAGCTCCTAAGAGAAAGTATCCATGACTGTGTTCGTAGGATCGGTCAAGACAAAACGACTAAATCATAGAATCGTTACATTGTAGTCGTAATCCATACTGCGTCTACACCAGCTTCAACTCGAAACTCTTGACTGTGACCTGCCCACCTAACTTCGCTGTCGCAAAGTTGAAAACACCAAATCTGTATCCTGTGAAGAATTGCCAGGTATTAGCCATGTTGAATGCCGGGCCAAGCTGCAAAAATTTGCTTCCATCCGTAGAATACCAGAAAGTCGTTTGTCGCATGGTGTTGGTACCAAAGGCAGGCGTAATGTCCGACTCAACGCGGAGCCAGAACTCTGTGATACCGGACGCGAGAGCAGGTCCTGTAGCGGCGACAGTACCGGTAGAGTTCGTGGTCCAGTCCGCGTTCATTTTCAGATTGTTGACCATGACAAGCTTGGTTGTTGAGCCATCTTTGTGGAAACCGATGTACGCTCCAGTATCGCGGAAAAGCACGGCACCAGCACGATCACCAACAGCCATCTTACTGATGTCAATCTTGAAGGTTCCCGATGACTTCGGGCCGAGGATGCGATGTGTTAAGGTGTTGCGCGCGGAGTAGAGATCAGTAGTGACGGTAGCGGTCTGGAGCTTGAGACCGCCAGCACCACCTGCCAGGCTCCACTTGCTGTTGTCGGGGTTGTGGTTCCACTCCCATTCATTGCTTAGAGCTGTTCCGGTGAATTTATCGAGACCTGTAGGTGGAGGGACAGTTTTGTCCGTTGTGACTGGTTTAGGATATGTCTTGCCCCACTCGCCGTTGACTCTTACGACTTCCGGCCATCCATCTGCCGTCCAGGTCAAAGGTGCAACCACAGGTATACGTCCACCAGGATAGGAATCCATAAATGCGACGTAGTACCAGTTCCCATTCTTGTCGTCAACTACGCCACCTTGGTGACTGTTGCCCGCATTGGCCAAAGGCCCCTTGATGCTGTCGACCAAAATGCGCGCCTCATATGGGCCCCATGGACTGTCCGACTTCAATACCCACTCGTCATCGGCTGGCTTTGTGGCGAAGATGTAGTATTTCCCCTTGATCTTGTACATTCGCGAACCCTCAAGATAAAGTCCATTTGGATCCTCATAGACTTGCTGACTTCTGACTTCTGCTGTGCCGTCTGCATTCAACTGGGCTACCTTGAGTTGGTATTTGTCGTACACTATGTACATGGTGTCATCGTCATCAATGAAAAGTCCATTGTCATAGTAGCACTTCGGAAATGAGCCTGCAGCAGTCCAATTCCAATTCGAAACTTCGCCATTGTTGGCGGCTGCCTTGGTTCCACCGGCAGTCCACATGTATGACTTGCCAGTGGATTGGATGCAGCCGATCCAGATGAACTTGTCGGTCGATTTTCGATACCTGAGTGTGCTGGCCCAGATACCTTTGACGTAAGCGCGGTTCGATGGGTTATCGAGGTCGTATTGCGAGCCAAAGTTCAGTCTCGGTACGCTGTGAGTTACTGGGGTCCAATTGACGAGGTCATAGGACTTTAAGACCGGCGCGCCTGGCGAGAAGGCGAAAGTCGACGACGAGTAATAGAACACATCGCCTATCCGGAAGACGTCAAGATCGGGATAGTCTTCCCACAAGACTGGATTGTTAAATGTCTCAGCCCGACTTGTAAGCTCGTTCTTGTTGCTGAGCGGGCTTCCAATGGACGAGCACGTCAAAAGGCCAACGAGTGCAATAGCCGTAGGGAAGAACATGGTGGCTGATGTCCTTGGTGGGGATACCGGTCCATCGCGGGATGATGATGCGAGGTATTTATACAACCAATGCTACGATACTGCATGGTTACTAGTTGCACATGTCATTTCTGGAGAACCTTGTCTTTCGTAATATGCTCATCGACTACCCCACATGAAACTCTTGATGGGCGCGCTACCGCTCAAAAACCCGTGTTTACATTGGAAACCCGGGGTAGTCGCCGCTCCAGGTATGGGGTCGTCGGACCGGCTCTACAGCAAGTCTTCCTCATTGGTGCAGTTCGGCTAGAGTTTTTCCGACAGGGTAGTGCCCAGGAGATCGACGTCGTCATTGCCGGTGGCTATCCTCGAAGCCGTGACTTTTCCCGAACTCGAAGATTTGCCATGATGTCGTGTAAGATGAGATGAAGATGGAGTAATATAGAGGGGAGGGGAAGATAGAAGACGCGTCGCGTGCGGGTGGCAAAGCAAGGTCCGAGCGCCAATTACGTTTTGTCTAATCTTCTTGATCCTACACGCTAGATTCTCTGTGACGGCGGACGCGATGCAGTCGTCTGCTGACCCGGAAGACATTCGGAAATGGCTGTAGCCTACCAATAATCTGTCTTACTCCGAAGGTATAAATTCTGTGGGCACTTGCTTATGCAGCATGTTGCATTCGCTTGAGACTAATGTGTAAGAGGAGGTTACGCGATGGTTGTGCTGTTGACACAGGCAAGACCACCAGCACCTCGAGAAATCAAGCTAAGGATCTGTAGAAACATCGAGAACACGCGCGAGAGGCCTAATGCAGATACCGATCCAAGTAAACATCGTCAGAGCAGCAGACGAGCGACGGACACACGAACTCCTGTCCAGTAGGCTCCTGCCCTTCTACCATTCAACCTAGATTCACTCTCCGGCCGTTGGATGTAAGCTCTCGTTTCTCATTTTCCGATTGAAACATACAAGCAGTGTCCCTCATAAATTGTCCCCTCATAAATTATAATAATGCTGCGTCTTGAAACGGCGCAAATTATAGCACCCATGAATTTTCGGTGCTTCTCTCGGGAATATATCAGGTCAGCAACAGTTGGCGCTTCAGATAACGAGCGTGCAATTCACGTTGCATGAGAACGCAGAACTGCCTTCCTACTTTATGGAGGAGGCCTGATCCGTATGGCAACGGTCATTGGTTTTTGTTTTGGGGACGAACCACATTGATACGTCATATGAAACACGTGGAGGAGATGTCAGTTGGAACAAGACGTTACTGTATAAGTAGTTGTCACGATAGCAACTTCGTTGAGCGCACACCCAACGGAATCGGGTCACTTCCCAGTACGCCTCGATAGCTACATCATCAAGTTTGCCTACTCCATATCCATTCCAATGGATGCGCTTGAGAAGCATCTCGAAAATGCAACAGCCAAAGGCGCCAGCCAATATCGTGCCCGGGGCGGTATTGGCTGTTGTCGATAGAGGCCATACTTTGCTCTTGCAACCACAAGACGACTTCCTCCCAAGCGCGTTATAAGAGATCTCTGACGTCTAAAGCGCCAAGATTCCTCTTTTTGTTGAGTTCCAAGATTGGAGGTGAAGGTGAAAGTGACTGATTTCTCGGCAAAGCTAGTTTTCGCCCGCACACTGACTCTCTCCGCGAGTCAACACTAAGTTATAGCAGAAGCCTCAAAATGGCGCAAACCACGGATGTCGTGATAGACACCAATGCGGTGGACATGCCGCCGATAGAGGTGGATTGCCAAGACGATCTCGCAAGTCCAGGTACAGACACAGATCCGGGTTCACTCGGTCACCAAGAAACCACCAGCATGGTACATCTCGCACATTCTTAACCCGATCTCACTATGCTCACTATAACTAGGCTAGCGAAAAATGCGGAGATGCGCAAGACGGTACTTCTACAAACCAAGCGAAATACCCAGGAGCCAACTGTGAACCCTCGCCCAATCGATAAGAATGACGACAAGGCAAGGGTTAAACGCTGCGAATACAGGGAACCGGCCACTACAAGCACCAGCTGTAGCACCTTTCCGTTCATGCGCTTGCCTGTCGATCTACGTCTTTGCATCTATGACCAGTTGGCAGCCATGCCGGTATATCGATCATTCTCTGGGCCAGGTGCCAAGTGGATTTACTATAATGCGCCTTCAGTGGGCATACTGCGGGTCAACAAGTTGATTCGTCAGGAAGCCCACTCTATCACAGAGCGTGGCCACATGCAAATGTGCCCATCGATCACCTTCAAGCTCCCCGATCTCACCGGTGAATGGTACAACTTTATGATCAGGATTCATGAGATGATCAAGGGACTCAAGTGCTACACAGAGTACATTGGGGAGCAATACGTGGCACGCTGTGGCCTTCCACGCGATCTTCATCCACCCACCCTTGTCGAGATGAGCAGTGAACTCAGACGGCATTTACTGGATGGCTGTTATCGCTGGCACAGATCTGGTCTGTGGTTTCACGATGAGGGCTCCTTCACCGAGTTTGTTATGCGGAAAAGCTTAGCATTGCATCGAGGTAGCAAGCTAGCCATCCGCGTGATCATGGATGATAACTCCCCTCGCGAGGGCTACGAATTTTTTGTTCGCCAATTTATTGGACTTCAACTCGCATGCCCCATCAGTAGTAGCATTACGTTCCAACTTTCGGTGCCTGGCGACCGTGTTGCACGTGCTCGGGAGGCCTTCGGTAAGCCGGACTACGCGGGTAGATACCTATCACGTGGAACCTGGAGAGTGGACGTGCTGGAAGGTGACGCTGTTCCTTTGCAGTAGGCGTGAACGTCAGAGGGGTATTTGCACTGCGAGATCGATGTTCAGACGCTCGCATATGCTAGTCACCTCTGCTATTTAGCCTCACCGTACAATGAGATTGCGTGGTGGCCTAGGAAAAGAACGTCCTTGGTCGGATCATCTGACTCCAACGCACTGAACGAAGTGACAATCACCACAAGATGGAACCGAAATGGACCGTTACCGAATAGAAGGGGATTCTTTCTGGATTGCTTCCTTTGGCCACAATATTTCATAGTGGTTAGTAGCACAATACACTCCACAGCACTATCCTAAACCTGCGGAAGAACCTTCTTCAATACCTCGACCAATCCCTTGATCTCGTCTTCAGTGTTGTAGTGTACCATGCTGACCCTTGTCACACCTTCCGGCTCTAGCTTCAAAAGCTCATCGCAGAGTCTCTTTGAATAGAAATGTCCCCACCTGAACCCGTAATTACTGATCTTCTCCGCCTCAGCCACGATCGCCTTGCTGCTCATGCCTTTGACTGTAAATGAGACTGTAGGCACCCTTTCTTTGTTATCGCTCGACGTAGACCCAAGGATCGTGACATCTGGGCGTGAGTTCAGGTAGTCGAGCAGGATGCTTTGTAGTTTTCCTTCATGTTCGGTGATGGTGGGGAAAGCGTCGGTCAGGTATGCGGTGATGGTAGGGATTGACTGAACACATTCGTAGTTTGATCCTGCGAAGCCGATCTTGTCTTCTAAGGTTTTTGTGGGGTTGAAGTAATGGCTCATGGACTTCATGTGTTGTTGGGCCGAGTTGCTGGCGTAGAGCGCGGCGATGTGAGGGCCGTAAACCTATGTCATCTCGTCAATATTGTAATGCAACAAGAGGAAAGAACTTCCAAGACAGACCTTGTACCAGCTGAACGCGTAAAAGTCAACTCCAAAATCCTTCACGTCAACTGCACGATGCGGTGCGTAGCTCACGCCGTCAACGCAGAACAGTGCACCGACCTCGTGCACTGCTTTTGCAATAGACTTCACATCATGGATCGTTCCCAGAATGTTGCTGACATGTGTACATGCTACAAACTTCACTTTATCGCTCAACAATGGCTTGAGGTTCTCTGCTGTGAGCTTGAGTCCATCCTCTTTGGGCGATGCCCACCACTTCACAGTCAAACCGAGGCGCTCAGCCATGAAGAGCCAGGGCTTGACATTAGTCTCATGCTCCATCTTTGTGAGAATGATCTCAGAGCCAGAGGGAAATTGTAGCGAGGAGCCGAGGTTCATGAAAAGCTGGGTTGTTGAAGCACCGAGAACTGGTTGTTATCAGTAAGAGAATGTTGCTGATATTAAGATTTCTGTTACCGATCTCATCACGACCAGCATTCATGTACTTGGCAGCCGCTTGGTAGCCCTGTTCGTACTTCGTGTTCGATTGAGAGCCAGTGTGGTAAGAAGCGCCAAGCTGAACATTGGTCTTGGAGAGGTATTGAGTGATGCTGGACGTCTATCAGTTCAGTTTCACTTGCGCATTCCGCATCTGACTAACGAGTCGATCACGTCGCCCAATGCTTGACTACCTCCAGCATTATCGAGAAACACCTGATCTTGTTGAAGTGCGGGGAAGCGCGCCCGGGATTTGGAGATATCGAAAGTCATTGTGCTAATGTCTAGAGTTTCGGCGAGACGATAGGAGTCAAGAATACAGTATTGGAGTTTTTACGCTGTTTGCTACGATGTTGTATACCTATGATAGCCGCCCGCACGCCCTATGAGATAGTGCGGGGCTTTGCTCAATACAGCAGGTGCTAAATTGAACCTGTGACGGCATTGCCCCACGTAACGTTTACTTCCACGACGCGCATCCTCAAACACCGAGATCATGCCGTGTAACATTTAAAACGCAACGAGAAAGACGAAGACTATGTGGTGTCAACGTGCCCCATCCCGTAGTGCCTAGATTGCTGCGGTACATTTCTCCTCACCAACACCAAAACGACTATCCTTCGCCGCGACAATCGCCTCTGCATTCAAGCTCAAATGAGCGAAGATTTGAATTATGCAGGATTCTGCTCACTTGGACCTTGCGTCGTCCTCGTGAGTCTCGCGATGCTGCTCGCTCTGAAGTTGAAAGTACCTCGGAAGATAACACAAGTCGTCGTTGTCTAAATCGAAAGGCTTTCCGCAGTCTAAGACGCCGTCCATCTCTATCTCATCACATTTCCACCCATGCGCGAAAAATGTTCCACGGAAGTAATGACACCTCTGGGCCAATCCACTTCGTACTAGATAGAGTGATGGGCGTGTCGCTGATCAAGTAGGCATCTAGGTAGTAGATACCCAGTCTGTGACTGTCCGGCTGCTTGAGCTGCCAGTCTCCTACGTTGAGGAAGCGCTCTCATTGCTCGAGAGATACCGAGACAGGTAAAGAAGAATGTCGCCACGAGCTTTTACAGCCCATTTCCCTCACATAGTTGGATGCGCCGCCTACCTTGCCAAATATAATACTTGACGTGTTTATTTTAAATCGCCAATCTAGTGGCACTATCTCGAAGCTTAAAGGTTATCAGGCACCAGTTTTAGATATCCAGTTGCCCCTCCGTAATTACAGTACCCTTGCCCTCTTCCAAGAACCTTTTCGTCACTTCCACAGCGACATTTAACAACTCCTCCGACGACACACCCTTCGTCTCAATATCCTTTCTACCCGCTGCTGTAGAGAACACGAAGCCAACAACAAACGGTAATTTGCTCTTCTGTGCCTCCCACTACTTCCCTGATCGTTCAGCAATGATAGGTCTGAACTGTTCTTTCATCCTTTCCATCAACTCTCAGCAAAGGTCGTGCATAGTGAAGTAATCGAAGGTAATCTCTGGAGCCTCGGCCTGAAGAGCAGTTGCTAGCTTCTGGATTACGTGGGTTTGCCTCCGGATAGTAGGTGCAACAGAGGCGAGTGAAGAGTGATGACGTTCGCCTTCTTCGATCGCATTCTCGATAGTCTCGGCCGTCATAGCTCGTTGGTCGCCCTCTGTTGCGATGCGCGAAGCCATCCAGCTCGATACTGGACCCTTGAACTTCATTTGACGCACGTTTGCTTTTGTCTCTTTGATCTTGGTGTTTCTCTTCCCACTTGCCCAATTTGTTGCTGACGCACCTATAGACAAGAGGTAGTTCTTCCAATGCCCCTCGAAGTCCTTTGGAGGCTCGCCGATAAATTAGGTCGAGTTTCCTTGCATGTCCCATAGCGTCTGGAGATCCTTCCATTCTTCAGAAAGGAGCTGCGATTCACGCAAGGCATGGTAAAGCTGTGTTGCGCACATTACCGCACCAGGTGTTGCGGCGTACTTCGCGCCCTCCCTATGAAAGATGGTACGCGCGTGGTGGATCCATAAGCCGCAATGTGTAGGGTTGCGACGCCAAACGGTATATTCTCTGTAGGGTCGATCAAGCGCTTGCCTCAAGAGTGCAATAGGATCAGCCTCCATGATCTTACCAACAGATCTCACTAGTTTCTTCATGTCAGAAGAAGCATTGGGATAACTATCGACATATCTCTGGAGCGTGTTGCCCTCGTTGCACATCTGCGTCCATCCAACGCCCACCTCAGTAGAGTATAGAATGTCGAGATAAATCTGAAAAGCGAAGCTAGTCTAGATTGGCGGTTGCTGGTTCGAGTTCGCTTTGTTGTAGGATGTCCGAGCGGCAGCGAAAGCGTGGACGAACTGATCCTCAATAACTCCCGGACGATTAAAGAGTAGAGGAAGATCCTGGAGCACTTCTTGCAAAGTTGACTTGTCGCGGGCATATTTCTCTCTATTCGTCTGAGGTGGCTGGCGCGCATTCTTGTCGAATGGACCCCATTTACCATTGTAACTCATGATTGGCGGCTGGAAGTTGGCGAGAAAGACCAAAAGGGCATTACGGGAATTGATGAAAAGCGCATCTGCGATGTCGTAAACTTGAAAGTTATAATCATCTGCGTGGGGCGGCGATTGTGGCGTGAGCGCATCAAGACCAGCTTGTTTGCAAATACCGGTCCAGTACAGCTCGTGGAAAGGTACAGTTTCGACCAAGAACTTCATCAATGGATAGACTTCATCTTCCATGCTGTGCGCAAGCTCAATCGCTGCGTTCGTCGCTACCGAAACAGTTGGCAGATCGAGTTCTCCGGTGTTATGCCGAGCCCAAAGGTCAGCTATCTCAGCACGCAGGCGGGAGAGGTCGTTCACCAACATGGTCATGGCCATGAAGGCCTCAATGATTGAGTCGGTCGGCTCCTCAACAGTATATTCCAGTTCCACAGGTGAAGGTGAAGGCACCACGTCTGGTGCAGCCAGGAACTCCGCAGAGGGTTCGTATACATCCAAGACTTCGAATAGATTTCGAAGTTCACTCTGCCTAGCTCGGTCTCCGCCGGCCCTTGGTGTAGCATTCTTGATGCTGCTAAGATCCAGGGCGTTGGACTTCGTCAAGGGTTTCAGCGATTCGCGAACCTTCTCTAGCACAGTCACAAAAAATTGTGACGAGAATCTGATGCCTGGTTGACGGCTTCGCCGGCTGTCTCCAACTTTGTCGAGAACGAACTCCGAACCGAGATTACTCGGTTGAGTGCGACGTTAAAGTACTCGGGGATTTCGACAGTCTTGTCTGTAACGCCAGCGATGTGCTCAGATAGAGATATGAAGTCTTTGACAGCAAGGGTGTATTTGGGCTTCGAAGTCTGTTTGTCTGACCCATTTTGCGGAGCTGTCACTTGCTTGGCAGTTTTCCTAGCCTTGCCTTTCAGTCTTTGGGACTTCTGTTCCGTAGGAGGAGGTGGCCCGAGGGTTGCGCTGTAGCCAAATGACTTCGCTGTGGATGCGACTGCACAAGTGCGAGATTAGTGTAGGCCTCGGTGGTAGTTGAAAGACAACTTACGCCATGATGCCACAACATCAGTATCGTGCTTGTATTGCTGATAGATGCTTCATAGTGAATTGGCCATCATTATAATTTACACATACGTGCTTCAGGCGACAAGCGAGTTTATAACCCCATCTGCCCCGCGACGCGTTGCGATCGCGATAAATCGCTTCCTGAGAAATGGGCCGAGCAAAAGCACCGGCACCCCACAGTTCGTATGCCAGAAGCCTGCCAGAGCACCCAGATAGCATGCATCTTCCATTGAGGTCTTCTCGATGTCTATTCCGATTGGTGAAATGCCGTTGCAGTGGCCGGGTGGATGTAGGTGGCTGGACCTCGGGAGCTTGGACTGCAGCACGCGTTCCTCAACTCGGACTAGCTTTCACATCATTCGAGGGTGCCGCGACACGGTAGGCATCACCCTCAGCCATCGGATATACCACGTCGAATCAACATATGGATACAGCAACGTCAAACAATGGAACAACCACCACCACAGCAGGCCTCTAGGGGTGAGTTAGGCAAAGCTCCGCGTCACACATGTCATGATCTAATATGTCAAGGTGACCTCATCAACTCTCTATCTACCTTGCCAAACGAGATACTGCTTCAAGTCTTCTCGTATGTCGATGTGCATCGCTCCGCACGTGTCCTAGGTTACATCCCAGATGATCCTCCTCCAAGTCCCCCAGATGAGTACCTCGTCTCCGATTTTCGCGCTAGTTGTCGCTCGCTGCTCGGCGTTGCGTTAACGTGCAGGAGATTCGCTGTGCTGATCCCAGAAGTGCTATTCTCTACACTTGTACTTGAGCTTAGCATTCCTGAAACCTGGAATGATCTCCCAGGATCTGATATCTTCGGCTTGATTCCAATATTCCATGCACGACCTGAATGGAAACGACATGTGAAACAGCTGAGACTGTGTATACCCAAAAGCGAGCACGGTTTTTCGATCATCCGCGATCTCGTTCACGAGAAGGCACTTGATTTTATCAACTCACTCGATTTTCCTGTTGAGTTCAAAGAAGGGTGGTCTCAACAACTGGAAATTTCACTCGCGTGGACTTTTGCGTTTGTGCTTCTAGCATTGTTACCAAACGTCGTAACGCTATGCATATCGGATCGCAAATCAAGACTGGCATTTGGCGAAGCGAATACTGACCAGCCCGAGAAGGCCATGGGTCTAATAAGGCAAAGACTACCAGTCTCACATATGCTATCCTATGTCAAGTTCGAAAGCCCTTTGCCTCCAGTTCTGAGAGGATTGGACAACGTCCCAAACTTACATACCCTTGACTTGAGCATAAAGCTTCAAGGTCAGCTACTTTCATCAGTCCGCTATTACTCCGAATTTTACCTCGACGGCTCATGCGAACAGCCGAGCATTCAGCGCCTGCGTCTAGATTTCGAAGTCAAGTCGGTCGGTGTATGGAGTGTACCCTCCCGCAGGTGCATGACCAACATCATTCGCGGCTTTCCAAATCTACGAACGCTAGAATACTATGCGGAGTCTTCAGATTGCAAGAATCCATACAGAAGCGTTCGCGCCTTTCCCGCATACCAGTCAAACATCCAGAAATATCCAGACGCATCTTCTGCCTTTGCGGATGATGTATACATTGATGAACAACACTGGGACCGAGCGATATATGATGCGAGGACCGAAGTGACCGATTATCAAAACCTGGTCGACGGTATGGTACATCTGCGACCAAACCTCGAGACCTTACAGTTGCCGGGCGGGTTCTGGACCCTGCCAGGCGCGGTGCGCAAGCCGCTTCCACGGTTCGACCAGTTTGTGCAACTCAAGAAACTGGTTGTCCCTCAAGCAGCGATCATATCAATCAAGCTCGACAACATGCGCTTTGATGCCATCTTCGAAGGCGATTTCGAACTTTCGCCAATGCAAGCTCTTCCGACTTGTTTGCAACATCTCAAGATCTTCGATGTTGATTTGGCGTTCTTGGAAAGCAAGTGGCTGCAAGACCTCTTCGACGAGCAAAAGACGAAAAACCAATGGCCAGTGTTAAAATGCGTTGAGATTTTGATGGGCCCTACGATCTCGGAAAGCAGTTTGAGACATCTCCAAGCTAGAGAAAGTGGAGATGAGTTTTGGAAGTTGGCGGGAAATGCGAACTTCGAGGTGGTCATGGGGCGGGATGAGGAAGGACCTGATGTATAAATCAACGTACAAACGTAACGCTAGTAGGGTTCGGAGCTTTGCGTGTACATCTTTGCTAGTCGTTGATCAAGACACTAATACCATGTATACGTCACGGATACTTCATGACTTCCGTTTTCACAGTTTCAACTTTCGCTGTAGTGAGCTGAATCAGTCTTACTGATGAACGAATCATACAGATATTTGTTGAATGTAGTTAGTTAAGTTGGAGTTGTTATGCACTAACTAGGTAGGATGCATTACTTATGATCTTCCTGCCTCCCGTTCTTGGGAGGCTCGATAGTATAACTGCTTGTCACAACCAACAATACTGCTGGTAGAGAAAGCTCAAGACGTGACAATGTAGCTGAAGATTGATAAGGTCAAGTGATTCATATAAACATATGTACAGTCTATGTGCACTCAAAGGTCGTGGTATATACAAAACTCCACCCGACCAAGTAGAGTCGAACCATCCCATCACAAACGCCGCGCTACCGTCATTCAATCCTCATAGGTATCATCTAATCCAAAGTAATCCCACCAAACACCAGATAGTATCATTGCTTGGACGCTTAGACCTTGGTCTCGAACATGCGCGCCTCAACATCCTTGTCGGCAAGGACAGAGTCGTTGTCAATAGCACCCTCGGTGGTACCGACATGGCTCTCACTGTAAGCATCGAGCTCACGGCCCTTGACCAAGTTAAGGTAGATGGGGTAAGACCAGGCGATCGCGAAGAAGATGAGCGGGATGCACATAGCCTTCCGGGTACCGATGTGATCAGCAACGTTGCCAAGAATGACAGGACCGACAGCACCACCGCAAACGGAGGAGACGAGGAAAGAAGCACCACGCTTGGTGTGGCGACCGAGACCACGGAGAGTAAGGGCGAAGATGATGGGGAAGATGCAAGACTCGAAGAAGAGTACAATCATCAACATGCTAAGACCTCCCCAGTTGGGACGAGTGGCGCTTCCAGTGTCGGTTCCTAAGAAAAGTCAGTATATGTCTCATATGGAGTTTGTGGTACTATGGTATCAAGCATAAGTTTTGTATGTGGAATGCTAGTCCGGGGGTGCCTCGGGTAGATCCCCGCCAATCAGAGCTGCTTATCTAAGCAGATCCGCTAGCGTGCACGTGATCTACACCCAACTCAAAGCACCCCCCTAGTAGCCCACACACAAAACTGATACCTGATACCATAATTGTACAGGGAATTCAACGAACCTATGGCTGCCGAGATGAATATCATAATAAGTGTTTGGAAAGCGAGAAGGACGTAACGGGGCTTGCCGCCATAGTACATGAGTCCAGCTGCGGCGAAACGTCCGACGGCGAAAAGAGCTTGGGCGATGGCGTAGAAGTTGGCTCCCTCGTGGTGACCCTCAGTGACCGAAAGATCGGGGCGTGCCTCCGCAAAGTAGTTGATGAAGTACGCAGCGACACCAACTTGACCAGCGACGTAGGAGAACTGAGCAGCGGTACCCCAGAAGAGAGTGTACTGCTTGCGGAGGGGCTTGTCAACGTAACCGGTAGCAGAGGTAGTCATCTCAGCTTGGTCGGCCATGTCGGAGTCGGTAATCTCAGGGATAGGAGCCTAGAGAAGTCAGTAATGTATCACATGAAGTTTGTACAGGGACATTCTTACGAAGTAGAAGATGACAGCCAGGATACCGACGAAGGCAGCAATACCAAGGTAAACCCATTGGACGGCCTCAAGAGACTTTCCATCAGTACCAACGTTCTTGAAGATGACCTGGGCAGCGAGGACAGGAGCAACGACGGAGCCGACAGCCTGAACGGACTGGGACAGCTCAAGACGGAACTCGGAGTACTTGGGAGGACCGCAGACGGCGATGTATGGGTTGGCAGATGTCTCGAGGGTAGACAGACCAGAGCCAGCAAGGAACATGGCACCGCAGAAGCCACCGAAGCTTCGCTTGACAGCCGCAGGCCAGAACATAAGAGCACCGACACAGTAGATGGAGAGACCGAGAATGAAGGTGTATCGGTAACCGAAGCGGCGGAGGAACCATCCAGAGTAGGTCAAGGGACCGATGAAGTAGGCACCGAAGTAGGCAGCTTGGAGACCAGACGACTCTCCACGAGTGATGTCAAGAGCGACTTGGAAGCGAGAGTTGAGGACATCGAGAAGACCGTAGGCAAATCCCCACATGAAGAAGAGGATAGTGACCAAGGTGACGGGAACGATGGACTGGCGCACGGTAAGAGCCGAAGCTCCGGTAACGACGCGGTTGTCGACAGACTTGCGGCGAACCTGCTCATCAACAACTTCAGCGACTGAAGGGCGACGAGCCTGTTGCTCGTGGACTTGGTCCAAGGTGGGCTCTTGCGAGCCGTTGTTTCCAAAGAAACCCATGATGAGGCGGATAGGTAAAGATTGGATTGAAGTAGATAGCCTAAGGATCAACAGATGATGTGTCTGTAGAGGCAAATCCTAGTGAGTGATGCAGGCGAAGAGCGAGAGGCTGATGCTGTTTCAATGGAGGGACACAGGGCACAATATATATCGGTCCTCCACGTCTCCCAGATACCATCCTCATGGTAAAGGTCGCGACATGGGCTGGTTCCATCCAGACTCGACAGTAGTTGGTAGCTCATCGGTAGTCCCATGCTGGCGTTGGTTGAGCGGCGTATAAGCCGGGGTGTTGGGGTAGAATGGCCTGCTAACGCATCGCCCCGTACGCTACACCCCAGTATCCGCAAATTTTCAACAGACAGTGATTCTGAATGGCTGGCTGTTCTTCGGCGCTTCAGTAGCCTGCGCTATCTCACCGAAAGTGCTGCCGGCAAACATCGGACGGGGAGCCGTTTCGACCAATCGCCGCTGGTAACAGCCAGCACTAAAGCACAGAATGGACGTGCTCCTCCGAGCGGTCCCACTTAGTTGTTGAGCCTCATGAGACAAATCCCTCGCAGATGGGGCTCAATAGCATCTCCGCGTTGCCAACCCCATGGAGAGACGTAGCGCTGAAAAAAACTGGAATGCGCTCTGTGGAGTACAATCCACACAGTGATTTAGCGATTCGCTCCAACGCTCTTAGAGGGCGCATCATCTGCACCCCGCTGTTGATCTTTCAGCGATCTGCCTGGTACGATGGCGTCAGGGTCCTTCTGCGCAGAACCTCTAGAAGGCGTTTACAAGCAATGGCAAGCGAGGCTTGTAGGGCCAGCAAGTGAACGACAAGCGATCCAGGAAGGGCTCTGGGCCGCCACCAAGCCTCCTTTGGGAACTCTACGATCCTGTCTAGCGTTGGTGCGCATCACCTCTTGGTCTTGCAGCCAGTAGCCTCTGGGCTCTACTTGGCACGGTTAGGCATAATGACATGAGGCCTTGTTGAGGCTCCTACCCGCTGGCCAGGGTGGTCTCGCATGGCCTGAAGTTTGAGGTCTGTGAGCTGTTTGGCGCGAAGCTGCATACTATACCCAAACTACAACCTATGGCTGCGCTGCGATATCGCGATATTCGACTGAAGCATTTTGGAAGCGCTCAACATGCGTGATCTTGGTTTAGATCGGCTGTACTATGCCAAATTCTTCGGCGCCTCTCCAGCTGGCAAGATCTTCATCGATGAGGCATCGACAGTGGCTTGCAAAACACTCAATCACTGGAAATGGAGGCGTCTCAGATCTCTTCGTCATAAGACGTTGATCTCGCACTTACAACTCGGATCCGCTGCATGCGACAGCCATTAACGTGCGTCATGCCTGCTCATCGTATCTTCCGCAATCGAGAGATCTCACGATAATCTTTTGTGCAACCACCACCCTCCACATCCCCATCTTCTGCTAGCAAGTCTGCCGGAATGCGAACCAGGTTCACTATCTTTCCCTCCGCGGGCACCGTCAGCTACAAGGGTGCTTGCATTACTGGGGTTGAAGCTGGGGTTGGCATCTCAACAGAGAGCTTCTAGCGTCCTTCTAGCGTGCTTCTCCGCATACTCTTCAGCAGCACGCGATACTATGGTCTAAACATGACGTGTCGTATACCGGCGCCACTCCGCATGTGTGCTCCAATTGGTCATGGGAGCGCTGGCGGGAGGTTTGTCGGAGGGAGTTGGGGCTAGGCATCGGAGGCTTCTCACGTGAACAGGTCTGGGCACCAAGCCTGGATCATGAAGGATGTCGGTTTTAGCCGTTCTGCTAACCATTAAAGGTCATAGCGACGGGAGTGATGCATTCAAACGTGCTGGTCGAGGAATATGTCGCCGCAGGTAACCGACTAGTCGGTGCCGCTTATTGCTCGTCTGGCAGATACCATGATATCGCCAATGCGTCTGGGGTGTTGATAGAGCATGGTTGGGGCACAGTCGATGCCGAATACATCGAGTCGTGCGCGCGAAGTGCCGGGCAGCCGCCTGTTGAAAGCGAAAGCGGAGCTGGACAAGGCCATTGTCTGTGTTTTGCCCCTCTCAAAACTAGTGGTGTGCTCAGACGAATGCCTTCACGCAAGGTTATGCATTGTGGGGTTATGAAGGGCGCGGAGGCGGAGTGTGTTTGGGGTATAGTCATCAAACACGCCAATTGTCCTGGGGCGCCCATTCCAATAAGTATCGACTCAACATATTGAAAGTGCGAAAAATTGCCGCAGTCTATCAACGCCTCTCAAACCTTGTGTTGTAACTGGAGTCGACAAGAGGACGGCGTTAGAAAAAAGGATCTGAGCAGAGCGAGCACCAGGAATCTTCTTGACCCTAGCATGATACACATCAGGGACTACGAGTATCATCAGGCCAAGAATGATCGATCATGAATGAACTCGATGTCAGAAAGAGGAGAAGGACGTCAAAACAGTGCAACAGTCTGAAGAAGAACTCACGATGCATACCTGAATGAGTAGATACCCAACCAGACTACCCACCTTTCACAACATACTCTTCACCTAACGTAAATCCGCCTAGTATATTCTTCAATCCCTCATCATAGTCTGGCTGCACATCCCTCCCCTCCTCATCCAGATTTCCCAGGTAATCCGTAATATCTCTCCCATCAAACTCTCTCACTTCAAATCCATTCCCCATGAAAGCCCACATATTCGCATTCCAATACTCAATTTCGAAATCCTCATACCTCGGACTTTCCATCATCTTCAAAAAGTGAAGTCGCGAGCCTGGCCAAATCGCTGCTTGTCCATCCGTCTTCCCTTGCTTGAACCACGACCGGCAGGGTGAAGTCCACGCTGTGCGTTGTAGGAAAAGATCAGCGTGTTGACGAAATTGGACTGAAGGTGCGAGTTTAGGTGTGAGGGACTTGATGTTCTCGACCTGAAATTTTGTAATGGCGGAGAAAATGTAGCGGGTCCATTGTTCGATCAACGGCATGAAGGAACCGTGACCTAGAGGGCCATATGGGCCGCAGAAAGAAAACGTGTTGGGAAATGTGGGAATCCCAACGCTCAGGTAAGATGTCACGCCTTTCTCGGGACTCCAGAGATCGCGGAGATCATGACCATTGGCTATGAAAGGAAAGCGCGGGAGCCAGGAGGTGTCGAAGCCGGTCGCGCAGATTATTACATCGACAGGGTGGTGGGTACCTTCGAGGTCCGTAAAGCCATTAGCTGTTATGGAGCCGATTGGATCGGTGAAGATGGTTGCATTGGGTGCAACGAGCGCTTCAAGATACCCTGGTGCTGGTGTGGGACGACGACACCCTGGATTGAAGTTCTTGGGTATCATTTTCTCGACGAGACGGGAGTCGTTGTTGAGTTTGTTGCGCATCTCCGTGTCTGCGTATTCGCGGGCTAGACGGGCTTCTTCGCTACCTTTGATGATGAATTTGAAGCGCTGATTGAGCTCGTTTTCAATCTGCTTGCGGTATTCGAGATATTTCTTGGGGTTCTCTTCGAGGTATTTGAGCTGTTCCCTGCTATCTGGGAGACATTAGTACTCTTCAATAACTGTTTGGATAGAAGGACACACATCGGAAATTTGCTCCGTTCTTTCCTGCCCAAGTTTGTGCGAAGCCTGCGGTAATCCATATCGGAGATCGTACCCAATGGTAAAGATGCTGAACCTTTTGCTGTATGGCCGCGACAATCTGCACGCCCGAGCTCCCAGCACCAATAACCGCTACTCGCTTGTTGGAGAGTTCGTATCCTTCTTCGTAATTGGCAGAGTGCATGAGCTTGCCTTTGAAGTCTTTCAAACCTGGTATCTCTGGCCACTTCCAGTTGTTCAGTACGCCTCCGGCGTTGATGAAGAACTCGGCACTGTCTTCAAACACGACGTCTTTTTCCAAATCACGAACTCGACACCGCCACAGACCAGCTGCACCATCCCACTCGACATGCTCTAAGCGGTGCCGCAGCTTAATATATTTGGCAATAAAGTCGTTTTCGCGCTCGATCGACTTCAGATATTCCCATATTTCAGGAGAATACGAATAATAATGCGACCAGAGCTTGATCTTCCATGAGAATTGGTAGTTGACGGATGGAATATCGCAAGCACATCCAGGATACCGGTTTTCGAGCCACGTACCACCAACGTCGCGGTTCTTCTCGTAGCACACCATTTCCAGGCCCTCCATCTCTTCCTCAGCCTTCTTGAAGAAGTTTAGGGACGATGCACCTGCGCCCATGAGGATGACTTTGACCTTCCTCTTCGTGCCCATGGGTTGCTCATTGATCCGGTAGCCATTTTGGTCCGTTTCTGGAGGGAGTTGGTCGCGGACTTTTATGTTCTCGTCAGCAGCATTGCCAGGGGCTGCGTACAGTGATTTTGGTGGATCTGACTGGATGCCCATGTCGAAATGTTGATGACTTGATGAATCGGAGAGAGTAAGCTTATCAGCCACCCGTGCAACAGTGTTTTGATTTTAACAGCAAGAGCGCCATATCATATAAAGGTGCTATTGTCAGACCTCGGAAATAGCAGCGTGGAGGCGGAGATGGTGACAGCATCGCCAGCAGCACTGCGGGGTAAGTGTTGAGTACGAAGTACCTGACACGAGCTTCGCATCGCACTCGATGCTCATGAACACTGTCTTGAGTGCACAAATTCATTTGCTGGCGCGTGACTTCTCGTAGTGCGGCGCATTCCTGTGACCAGTCCAGGCGGTTCATGAAAAATGATGCACCAGCCGCCTAGAGCAGAAAAGTGACAGCGCGTGCGCACATCGCAATGTCATCAGTTGCAAAGGATGAAGGATGCTTAGCAGAAGAGGGTCGCCAAAAGTGCGGAAAATAAAGATTTGGGGGCGATTAAGGCTGCCATGATGCGAGATGATGATACGAGGTCAGGCACAATTCCGCTCGGTAGCTCTTGGCTCCGTTAATACTTGGACTGTTGGTGACCGCAACGCCGCAAACAAGCCCTAGCCGTCCTCCCACCACGTCTAATCTCACCATCGCCATTGCGGAGCACTGTGTTTCTGTATTCTGATATTACGGACCCCTCGCAGCGTCACTCGGCGGCCCGTCCACGACGCTACAGCCAGGCAAAACACGCTTGACGATTCGCTCGACAGCTGCCACCTACGCACAGGCAAGGGCTACCCGTCGCTCATTCCCAGACATCGCCAGAGACATTCTCGGCCAGCGCATGCGAGCGCACTCGATAATACGAGTCGCAGAGTCGTCTTCTGTCTTCCTTCACCCTCGCACTGGCTAGGTTGCTGGACTCCTACGCTCAGCTCAGCGGCCCCGGTCATGGTGCCCGCGCAACTCGGTCAGATAGCCTCGTGAATGACGCTTCCTACCGCACCGACACCCACCGCGCCTTCCTAGGCCTCTTCGTGCCTTCCCGCCGTCATGTCTTACTACGGAAACGGCCAGAACTACTACAACCCAAACATCCCTCACTCCAATGTGGGCGCCCAAGGCCAATATCAGGACCCCTACAACCGCCGCACGCCAAGCCAAGATAATGGCGATGCCGCCAATGGAGCGCCCGCTGGCTACGGGCATGTCCAGCAGCTCGACAGGCGCAACAGCATCGCCGCCCGCCAGAACGACGAGCTGTTCATAGGCGCCAACAGCTCCCCGCAGCTGTCTCAGGGCCCAATGTCGCCGACCACGGGCGGATATGGGGGTAGTTATGGCTACCAGCGGGGGCAGCAGCAGCAGCAGGCATACAACCCCCAGAACTACAATACGCAGCCCATAGCTCTGCCCAATCCCCAGCACTACGGCGGCGTGAGCAACCGCACCTTCGCGCCTCCCGTCTCTGTCTCGGCCTCGCACCAGCCCTACAACCCAGCTGCCTACGCTGACAGCAACATCGCGCCTACCAATTCCGCGCCGTATGGCTTTTCGCCTACTTCTCCCACCGCCTCATACCATTCGCCTTCGATATACCAGAATTCCCAATTTGGACGAGCACCCTCTGTCCAGAGTCGCGTGTCAGCTTACTCAACGCCAGCGCCACCACCGCTGCCAGCTCCTCCAGGCAGTGCGCAATCGGTCGGTGACGACTGGGGCGCCTACCCAAACCGACGACCCTCGAACGCATCTTCGGGGTATTACTCCTCGACCGCTTCGCATGCCCCTCTCCCCTCTCCACCGACCTACGATACTGGCTATGGCTCACAGCGCGGTGACAGATATACCTCCATGT
The DNA here is from genome assembly GCF_024291825.1 of Alternaria postmessia. Lineage (NCBI taxonomy): Eukaryota > Fungi > Ascomycota > Dothideomycetes > Pleosporales > Pleosporaceae > Alternaria > Alternaria postmessia. The sequence continues at coordinate 254,395 of NW_026260106.1, forward strand.
CCGGCAATGCCCTCCCACCTACGCCCGAGGTCCCTCTGCATGGCTCGCCCCAGCGAACAAACACAGTCTCCTCGCGGCCGCTGCCCCCACCACCCCACGAGTCCGACAGCGACGAATACTTCTCACCGCAGAACGGGGGCTATCAAGACGAATTGTTCAACGACGTTATGAATATGACCGCTGGCGGCGCCCAGGTTCAGCAAACAAACGGCCAGTACTATAGCGAGTCCTCGGGCAGGAACGGCACAAACGGCGTGCAGCCTGGACGTGAAACTTACGCTAGTGATGAGAGCGATGTGGAAGCAGCTGCTGGTCTGGCTGCACTCCAGATGGCCGAGGAACAAGAGAGAGCAGACGAAGCTCGCAGGGCTAGCGGTGGCACCGGCCTGTTCAGCAACTACACATCGTTACATTCTCCTCAGATGCCCGCCGAACCAATGCGACAAGAAAGCGCAAGCGACAGCGACTACGTGGGTATGGACGTTGGTACATACGGTGGCGGATTCACGCCGTCTTTCAACTATGGCGGGGATCCAAGCCAGCTGGCAGCGGGGGGAAGCCATACAGCATCAACCTCAGGCTCGCAACGACGGTCCGACCCTCCCAACGACGACTACGACCCGATCCATCCCTTCCCATCCTTTTCGAGCAATGCGCGCGTTGACACATTCGGTACCGGTGGTCTGGAAGAGCCTAGCGCACGCCGGCGGAGCTACGACGAAGGCGATGAGGTCACACTCATGGATAGCGCATCTACCCTCTCTGGCTCTACACTCATGGGTCCATCAGCGGTGATGCCAGGCGAGCCACCAGACATGTTCTATCATCCGGGCATATCGAACCGGCCTCTGCCACCACCACCAGTAAACACCGGCAGGGGTTCAAGATTGAATCACCAAAGCAACAGCTCGACTGGATCCGGGTCGTACGAATACTGGCGTAACGCTCCAAATACACAGCGTTCTTACCCGGTGGATCCAAACGCTATGCACATGATATCTCCTACTGGAGCTCCCGTTCCCCGCTCGACTTCTCTTCTACAGCACAGCAACGCTCGGGATGCCATTCCCTTGCCGCGATCAAAGACAGACGCCGAACAAGGTCACAGACCTCGAGCTGCTGGCAACCGAAACACCTTCTATGGCGGTGCCATGGACAGCGACGGCAACACCCTTACCCCTGGCAGCGCTGAAGCCGTGGCCATCGATCTACCTACCATCCCAGCCGGCAAGCGATTCAATCCCGCCAAGCTCTCTAGTATCGACTTCAAGAAATGCACTGAGCCTTGGGCACTTAGCTCGATCATCTCATGGCTCAAGAGTATGACCGAAGGCGAGAACGACCTTAAGGAGGGCCCAATACAAGAAGGTCTCATCGCGCTCTTCACTCACAAAGTTCCCACCATGAACATTGCGGATGCCGAGACGCTCAGTAGCCGGGTAGTGTCTGAGATGTACAAAGCAGGCACACTTGTGCACGAGGAAGAATGGCTTAGGTTCTCGACCGCAAGCATGACTGGTGTGATATTCCAGCTCACTGGCGCGGGCTGCTATGCACCTATGCTGCACACGCATGCGAGTCCAGGCCGATGCTACTCGCACCACTGCCAACGGACACTTAAGAAGATCGATCTACATGCCCCCTCCGCTGCACCTCGTTCAGAAGACTGGGCCACGTTCTACAAGTTGAAGAAAGAAGACATTGAAGGGGCAAACAAGAAGGAAATCGAACGTCAGAATATTCTGCACGAAATCGTCCAGGGTGAGGACAAATACATGAATCGACTCGATGTCTTACGACACTTGTACCGCGACAGACTACAGTCTGCTCAGCCACCGGTCATTTCCCCCAAGAGGGTCAACAGGTTCATCCACGATGTTTTCAGCAAGGTAGACGCTGTACGAAAAGCGAACGAAGACCACCTCCTCCCGCAAATAAAATACCGCCAACAAGAGCAAGGACCATGGATAGTAGGGTTCAGCGACATCTTCCGCGAGTGGATCCGAAAAGCAAAACAGGCCTACATCGAATACGCAGCAGCTTTTCCATATGCATCCTTCCTTGTTCGACAGGAAGCGGACCGAAACATACTGTTCCGCACCTTCTTGGATGATGCCCAGAAGCACAAACTTTCTGAGAAATTGGGGTGGGACACTTATCTGAAGGGCCCCATCGACAGGCTGCAGCGCTATGGTCTTCTCATCGACACGGTAATCAAATATTCGACTGTGGACAATGAGGAAAAACGAAACCTCCAGATAGCCAAAGACGAGATCAAAGCCGTGACTTTGGAGTGCGACAGCCGTGTAGCAGAAATGGGCCGAAAAGTCAGCCTTACCGACCTGCAGGCCAAACTGATCCTGCGCCCAGGTATGCAGCGAGTAGAGCTCAACCTGGATCACCTGGGACGAGAACTCATTTTCCGAGGTGATCTGCAGAGGATGGGAGGCAGTCGGTTCAACTGGCTTGAGACCCATGCATTGCTATTTGATCACTACTTGGTACTAGCAAAGACAGTTGCTTTCCGAGAAGCAGACGGCGTCACCAAGTCTGAGAAGTATGACGTGTCAAGATTACCGATTCCCATGGATTTACTAGTACTTGAGAGCGAAGACGATGACCCCGTTGTGCGCTCTACCATGAAGGGTATATCTACCGTCACTACAGTCTCAGGACGAGTCGGTTCTGGGGTCGCCACAAGAATCAACAACAGCCCTGTACCCGGTGGTCTGCAACACACTAACACCTCCAACTCACTTGGGTCGAACAACACCAGCGGGTCCGGGAAGACTATGGTCAACGTCGCCTCAAACGATTCTACAAGAGACGAGAAGATCTTGTATCCATTCCGGGTAAAACACTTGGGCAAGGAGACTTACACTCTGTATGCACCATCAGCATCAAATCGTGCTGAGTGGTGCGACAAGCTCATCATTGCGAAGACACGGCATGCAGCTGCTCTATTCGCTCAGAACGCCGAACCTTTCAAGTTGCGTGTCATGGCTGATGCGGCCTTCGCATACGACAGCGCGATGCCATCGCAACGAGCTATAACTATCAAGGGAACACCGCTCGATCGCGCAGTCGACGATGTGGAGAAGCTTTTCGTCAACGTTGGGCGGCCCGTACCCATCTGCCGCGCCCGAGTAAATTGTGCAACAGCATTCAGCCAACCTTATGGCAAGCACATGATAGCCGTCGGTACAGACATTGGAGTTTATGTATCGGAGTTTGATAACCCCAGAGGCTGGTCTAAGGTAGGCGTTGTCTTGACAACTTGGTGATATTATGCTAATAATCACAGGCAATCCAAGTACCACGTGTGACGCAGATAGCCGTCTTGGAACAATTCAGCTTGATGCTGCTCATCTCCGATAAAGCACTGATAGCATACCATCTCGATGCCGTATGCCCAGTAAGCGGCGTGGCTCCCTCAAACGATTCTACACGGCGAGCACCCCAAAAGCTGTCGGGTGCGCGCGACATCGGCTTCTTTGCCACTGGCGTAATGAAAGACAGGACCTTAGTGTTCTACAAAAAGCGCGACGGTATTTCGTCGACCTTCAAGGTCCTTGAACCTGTCTACCAAAAGTCAACCGAGAAGAAGTCCAGAATATGGAAGTCAGGACGCACGGAGTTCTTCCGCGAATACGACGAATTTTACATTCCAGCCGAGTGCTACACAATCAACCTCTTCCACTCATCGCTCGCTATCTCCACAGCCAAAGGCTTTGAGGTGCTCACCCTCGACAAGAAGCAGCCGTGGTCCGTACCGGATCTGAAGCAATCCCATGTTGCCACCATCGCCTCGCGATTGCAGAACCAGAATCCTCTGGGTATGTTCCGTCTTTCCGATCAAGAATTCCTTCTTTGCTACGAAGAGTGCGCCGTGTACATCAATAAGAACGGTGACATTTCACGATCCGTCATCATGGAGTTTGTTGGTAAAGCGAAATCCGCCGCGATGTACGGACCCTACGTCCTCCTGTTCGATCCCGACTTTGTCGAGATCAGGAACGCACAAAATGGTCGTCTACGCCAAGTCATTGCTGGACGCGACGTCAAGTGTCTTGACGACGGACTCAGCGGAGGTTCGAGTCACAACAGGACGGTCAAGTTGAGTTTGCAGCATCCGCAACACGAGAGGAGCCAGGTTGTCGTTGAGCTTGTGCTTAATGAAGGGCAGAAGGAGTAAGGAGAGGATTATATACGGATATTCGGATGGTTTGCTGTGCAGCACTATAATTTCTACGGCGATACAACACGCTGCATGTACAGTGAGCAGGTGGAGTTACGGAGTCAGAACCTTGGGAGGCTGGCTATGGCTAACGCCCGGGTGTGACGCGATAAGCTTCGGGCGACTTGGCGCTCTTTTTTGCATATTCTTAGGCTATTGTTCTTGTTCTTGTTCGCGCGAAGGATACCTGATTCGTTTTTGTGGATGTTTTGGTCTTGTGGGTGGCTAGTTGTGCATGTATTGATGACGTCCGTGTGTCGAAACTTGCGGTCGAGCTTAGATAGTTGAATATGGTGATTACTTTACCATAGCATAGATTTAGCTCTCGACATACTGCTGCGCAACATTTTCTCGCTCAACCTTCCTCTCTATCCGCCGACAACTAGGATACATATTGCGGCGCAGCATATTAGCTTTGTTTTACTTCAGATGATACACATCAATACCTATCTTGACCTGCTTTTCTGTAGGCCATAAAAGAGGTCGCAGGCTTGAACGAATCGCTTGGTTGCTGCAGGGTCGATAGTGCGGTCCGCGCCGTAATACAACAGGAAATCGCCGTGCCGCGTGACACGTTGTGACCATCCAAAGCCAAACAGAATCCATGCTAGGAAGAGTGCAGTACATTCATCCCAACGAGGTCACTTCGAGGTACCCCACTGTCAAGCATAGGTACCATACAAGATGGAGAGGCTGCAATCTAGTTGAGGAACCAATGTAACTTTGTCATGTCGGGAACTTGGGATTGGGAACGATGCACGGTATGTGGTGCTATTCTGAAAGATTGAATACCGACTAAACAAGATTCAGAGCAACTGTCTCTCATACACAGTCGCAAACCCGGGTTTCTACGATGAGCTGAGCTGTATCGCCAGCGACTTCTACTGCATGTGCAGAGAAGTGGCGTGGGTTGAACGACTAGTCAATGGCGATGTTACACCACTGGCGTGCATCTCAGAGAATTGCGCAGAGCCCGCAAAGATAGGTATTGCCGTGAACTCTCAGTAGTGCATCTAGAAGCTGGCTGACTTTTTATAGCCTTCGCTGCCTCCGTTTCGCTCGAGTGCAGTAACCATGGTCTCGATATTGATACACTGATCGCAACGGACAACATACTCCTGACTTATTTTGATGCGCAACCAGCATCCACATCCGTGTCTCCACTGTCTACGAGCCCAACGGAAGCATCTACGTCCGCGTTTGTTCCCACGACTTCCTCGATGCTTACGATTACACGACCTTCGACTGGACAGCCAGTTTCCACACAATTAGCCGCCGAAGGCGCGAATACGAAAAGCGAAGGGCTCGGTGCGGCCGCGACAGGGGGACTCGCTGCCGGGATTACAGTTGCTGGTCTTGCAGTAATCGCACTGATAGCATGGTTCGTCATCCGCAAGAGACGTAAAGCAGCTCAAAATAGGGAAACGCCTGTGGTGTCGTCAATGCAACCAGATAGCTCCAATGAGAAAACGGACTACGATCCTCACCAGAACCACGAACCTACCCACGAATTACAAGGAGATGATCCGCCCACCATGTATAGTCACACAAGCAATCGGATGTCTGAACTTGACTCAATACGGCCTCCGTCAGAACTCGATTTGACCAGTCCAATATCTGAGCTCAGTTCGAATCAAACGGATCACGATCGTTGGTCGGCCAACACGCCCATGCCAACAAGTCCTTCAAGCCTTCCGGATGTGCAAGAGGATGAAGAAACGATTTCGATCTCGCAACCTGGTAGGTTCAGCCATATCCGGACTGCGAGGGCTTCGAAAAGCCATCGACGGTTTAGCTCTGTCTAGCCTTGTGTTCGATATTCGTGGCGATACTGCTCTTGGGGGATGCTGAGCTGGTAACCTTCGTTCGACTGCGTGACGAAGCAGGCGTGTAAACAGTATTTCCAGGTATAGCAGTCAGGCATCCTAAACGAATTGCATGTGAGACGTTCGTTGACGTCTTCCGCCAATACTTAGACGTTACGCATCATGCCCTCTTTCTCCTGCCACTTCCTTCTGTCCCGTTTCACAAATTATTTCTTGTTCTTCTTTCTCACTGACACAGAAGTATGGCCGAGGCGGCCAGTCCTCGATCGCTTCGTTGCATCATCACGGTGACGGCGCCGATACCACCGCTTCCAACCCAGTCCATTTCAGAACAGCGCACCTTGACAACGAAGTCCAGTACATTTTACTCTAGCTCGACAGAGATACAGTCTTGTATGGCGTCTTCTTCTTCTGTGACATCCTTGGGGACATACATCGTGGCGACAGTGATGAGTGTCTTTGCTGTAGTGATGTTCGCGTCATTGATGGCGTGTTTGAGGAGACGATGGAAGATGAATAGGCGAAGGCTGGGGCATGAGAATTGAGTTCTGGGCGTGGACTTCGAAAGGGGAAACTGGCTCAGTCATCAATAATAGTCGCACGAAGAAGATCCGGGACTGAATCTACCCTCAGGCGCTAGAAGCTTGCGCCCGGTGACTGCAGTTGAAGGCTGACATTTGTAATACCCGATCAAGTTGGTAGTCCTCCCGCTTGCTCTTTCATGCTGGGTCGATTGGCGAATGCGAGGCGTTTGCCATACTGTTTGGGGTCACACGTCGGCTTATACAAGGTATCCTAGCATCTTTCCATTTGCTTCGCGCACTTGACAACGGACTCGATGTTGGTAACGATACCAAGTGCTTGGGTACGGCCCAACTTCACCGTCGACTCTGGAGGGCGGCGGAATTGTCGGCCAGAGCGGTCCAGTAAATCCTTCGGGTGTTGGCCAAGTAGATAACGAGCACCGAGTGACCTTGGAGATCGCCAATGCAGACAGAGGTCGTAATCTTGGTGTCTTCCAGAAGCATGTGCTTAGCGCCAACGTTTCCAGACCAGACCATGACTGCATCCACTAAGTGAAAATCTTACCGACAAAGCGCTAGAGAGACATTTTGTTAGTGATTCCATCTCACAACGAAGAAGATGAAGTCTCCGGTTTTGATAGGGTTATCTCTTGCGAATGTGGATCGGTCCGACGTGTGTCGGGTGCGGACGAGTTTCTAATATTTTAGTCTTGGTGTGGAGCTGCCGAGCACGCGATATGTAATGTGAATTGAACAATGCTGTCGTGAGAGCGGCAATCAAGACTGGGTCCTTGTGGGCGCTGTGTGGAGTCTAGCTGTGTCGGGGTCTAGGACATGGCACCGTCAAGCGCGTCAACTCCTGCCACCCCAAAGAGCTGCCGGGCCGTGCACGAGCCGCCTAACGAGACGATGCGGGGGGCAAAACCGCCGCGGCTGACCTGGCAGTCACGCAACCATTAGTTCAGCTCCGCCGTGTCTTTACACCCGCAGCATCGCCTCATGCAACGCTGTGCTCCATCAGGCTGGAGCTTCCGTCTCTATTACGAACGCAAAATAACACACCCGAGGCTATTCGTAGGGCGTTGCTGATGATGGCGCGCTTTTTGTCGGTTCCCACAGACGTCAAATATGTCCTTATCAGACTACCAGCGAATTAAGGATAGGCAACAAACTTGGCTTGTCATGCCAAGGTCACCGCCAAGATATGCAGAGCAGGGTCAGTCCCACCAGTCCAACTGCATCAAGAAGGAGATACACGCGGAGAAGACAGACGCACCACCATGGCTCGCTGAACCGGGCGATTGGCGCTGCGGTCAAGACGCTCTAGAATGGATCTCTTCCCGATATTGGTTGATTCTGGTTTTACGCGTTCCACACCATCCCTTCACTGCAAACCTCTCTGCTTGGCCGTCTTGGGTTACTTCGCCCGCCGCGACAAGCCTCCCGGGTAGCTCGTTATCAGCACCGTTCCTTGGGACCACTATCTCGCCCTCCCCGCAGCCTCGGTCGTATAACAACCGGTCAACCCTGCTGCTCAGGCGCGCTCAAGGCTTTCTCGCTGCCTCACTCGCCTGTTTTTGAAGGACTTGTCGTCGATATAGTTCCTTTTTCCCCAACCCCAGGGTTTGAATTGCTTCACCTTCTTGGGTTCGCGCTCGCGCCCCCGCAATCACCGCCCACTCTTACCTGTGCGCGGCTGTTACCACAGCGCCCCATAGAGAGATAGTCAACCAGACTGGACACACCACATCTCGTTCAAAATGGCCATCTGGAACCGCAAGTCGAGTTCCTCTGACGGCGCAAGCCCTCACAACTCCGATCCTGAGTACGGTGTCAAATCCGAGTACCAGACGACGACCGGACAGGTCCCTGCCGTTGACAGTAATGGCGTTGCTGTCCACGCCGACCACTCGCATCTGCACCGTGGTCTCAAGTCGCGTCATATTACTATGATTGCCATTGGAGGGGCCATTGGAACTGGTCTCATCATCGGTACTGGCAAGGCTTTGGCACAATCTGGGTAAGTCGCGCAAACCTGCGTGTGTTTCGGTTCAAACTAACGACAACAGTCCTGGTTCAATTCTCATCGCCTACACTTCGGTCGGTCTCATCGTCTACGTCGTCATGACTGCTCTTGGCGAAATGGCTGCTTGGATCCCTCACGCTTCTGGTTTCGCTGGCTATGCTACTCGTTTCTGCGACCCTGCTCTCGGTTTTGCTCTTGGATGGACTTATTGGTGCAAATATGTCATCACAACGCCGAATCAGCTTACTGCTACCGCTTTGATTCTCCAGGAATGGAAATCCAGAGATGAAGTCAATCCGGGTGTCTGGATCGCAGTTTTCTTAGTCGCCATTATCGCCATCAATTACTTCGGTATCAAGTTCTTCGGTGAACTCGAATTCTGGCTCAGTTCAATCAAGGTCGTTACGATTGTAAGTGCTTTACTTTTAACACTCAAGCTTCAAACTAACTTGCAGAAAGGTCGGTGTCATCTTGCTGTCGTTTCTCCTCGCGGTCGGTGCTGGACCTGGTGGAGCGACTGGTTTCAAGTACTACGACGACCCAGGTGCTTTCAAGCCGTACATCACCACCGGATCTGCCGGCAAGTTCTACGGTTTCTGGAGCTCTTTGGTCAATGCCGTCTTTGCCTACCTTGGTACTGAACTCATCGGTGTCACCGTTGGTGAGGCCCAGAACCCACGCAAGACCATCCCTCGCGCGATCAAGCTTACCTTCTACCGGATCTTGTTCTTCTACTGTTTATCGGTGTTCTTCCTAGGAATGATTGTACCTTACAACTCCGAGGAGCTGGCTTTCGCAAACAAGGCTACTACTGGTGCCTCCGCTTCGCCCTTCGTTGTTGCTATCAAGCTTGCAAAGATCCCACACCTTCCAGGCCTTGTCAATGCTTGCATCTTGCTCTTCACTTTCAGCGCCTCGAACTCGGATCTCTACATCGCGTCCCGTACAATCTACGGTCTCGCTGTCGAAGGCCATGCTCCCAAGATCTTCCTCTGGACCGACAAGCGTGGTGTACCCGTACCTGCTTTGCTCGTCTCTGCGCTGTTCTGCTGCACTGCCTTTATGAATGCCGCAGATGATGCCAAGGTTGTCTTCGGCTACTTTGTCAATCTTACGACCATTTTCGGACTTCTATCCTGGATCTCGCTTCTGGTGTCACACATTTGGTTTGTTCGTGCGCGCCGCGCTCAGGGCATTACCAACGACCAGATGGCCTACCATGCTCCATTCGGTCTTATTGGCTCCTACATTGCGTTATTTTTCTGCATTCTCATCGCTTTGACAAAGAACTTCAGCGTCTTCACCAAGGGAAAAGACTATGGCAGTTTCGACTATAAGAACTTCATCACTGGATACCTTGTAAGTTCCACAACCTATTCCATCCAGCTTCGTTGCTAACCTATCACCTTAGGGCATTCCGGTCTATCTGATTTGCATTTTCGGTTACAAATTCATCATGAAATCGAAGATGGTCAAGCCTCACGAAGCCGACTTTTACACTGGCAAGGCCGAAATTGATCGTGAGGAGGAGGCTTTCCTTGCCCATGCCGCGGAGAAGAAGGCTACCGAGGGCAAGGGCAGCAGTTGGTTCTACCGAACCTTCGTCGCATGGTTGATTTAGAAGCGTTACCAGCGGCTCCATTCGTTTATTCATTGGATACCATTGCCATGCATGAAATACCAAAGGTGCTGTCGGTGACCTCACCTAATGCAACAAAATAATTTGATCCTACCAAAATCTCCAAATATTGGTCTTCCCAACATTTTTGCCATTCTGTCTGTTTCCAGGGCTTTTGATGTGTAATTGGTGTAATGCTGCTTTGGCTCGTGATTTACATGTCATTGTCCTTCAACAAGATATAGGTGCTTTCGCACCACGAACATCCGAACAATATATGTGCAACTGTGTCTTTACTCGCGAATTGCGTGTATTGCATACCATGTCGCCGCCTTCTCCACTCGGTGGGTTCGTCTGCCAAGCCAAATCGCGATACCCACTCCGCTGTGTGGATCGCGCCTGCCAACCCAGCACAACTCTGCAACTCACCAACACGACGTCGCATTAACCTCATAATTAAGCTCACGCACCACCGCATGGGAGAGATCCTTATCAGAGAGCCAAATCGTCAAGCAAACTACAGAGCCTTGGATTGTTGCCGTCCTTGCCGTCTGGGAGACTCCCTGAGGGGCGGGTCGATCGGATGTACGGCAACCTCGAGCTTGGGTGCTGGTTACCCTTTGTGATGGGGGCACTTCAACACCACGCCCTAACATCGCAGCGTTATCGGTCTTCAACACTACATCAAGTCCCTATGCGCTAAAATCATGTTTGACTCTTCGCAGTACCGCTAACAATCATATACATGGCGCCGGTAATTGCCCTCCGCGTCAGTGGAGTCCTTCTTGGTCACCTGCACAGAATGCACAACATTGCGACATGTACGCATCAACTACCTTCGCTTGCGTTATCCTAAAGCAGCAGTATACGAAAAGGCAAATGGTGCGCCGACTGCCTATTCACGGGCCCTCTGGGCCCTTTCTGAGGCCAACATTGCCTGCTGCACTGCACATTTCAGCCTGCCGACGGAGTTGACCGCGCAGCCTTACGACGCACGCTCTCATGGTTCGAAGAGTACGTGACGCCAGATTGCCGCCCTCTACGCGCGCTTCATGAACCACCACAAGAGGACGGTGGCTATGGTGGTACTATGGCATCACGGCTTTCGAATGACTGGTCGGAATTGAGGTCGAGTCAGTCGTTGAGAAGACGGACTGCAATGCTATTGACGTGAGTAGCACCGCGAAGGGCACGTTCTCTGTACGCCCGCCGTAAATTTGGACAACGGACTAGGGTTCATGCGCCTGGTTTGTTCATGGATAGGCAATTTTCCCACGATTTCGGCGCATCCTGTGCTCGCCTATCGTTAATGACGCAATTCTTCTACAGATCTCTCATGGCGAGGACGCCCAGCAAACCTTATTTACATCAGGTCTGTGGGAAGGACTCAACATGCCGGGGTAGCTAGTGTGAAGCACTACGTCTCGTCGTGCTGTGCCACTTTCTATCGGGCTCGCCGTTCTCTTATTCCCTACCTTTCACCTAATGAAGAAGCGTCACCTGGGCTTCACGATGCTTGTTGGAGTACCACAATGACTCCGTAGCAGTCAACGTCCTCTTGCAGGCTTAGATGCCAGCATTACGACGTACACAGTGAAGCGCTCTTCACGATGTGGGTATTGGATACTGGTCTTTCAACTGTTAGGCACTAAGAGAAGGGACTGGATGAAGCACGAAGGGCACATCTAATCTAGCGCGCGCCCCTTCTAAGGTGGACCAAGGTTAGCATCACGGGTGTTTTAAGAGGCAAATGATTATTACCAAGTCGTTTGAAGCTTCACATTCTCTGGAGACGCATATATACTACTTACAGCACCATAGTTTGCTGTTGTATGATCAGTCAACAACAAGCACACTCAATCTCAAGCTCCATCACCACCCACAGTCATAACGACCGAGAACACTCAGATCACACACGATATAAAATCATTGCTTCAAGCATCTTTGTTCGGTATTAAAGCCATTGTTCCAAACTATCACCACGAACTCGACCAACACGATATAAGCTGCTTTAAGCAAATATGAAGCGATCGAACTCCCCCATCGATAGCAGAGAGTCTACCAGTTTCAAGCACAATCAAACCTCTGATCACCACTACGGAAGCAACGAGCATTGCATCGAACACAAATCACCGAGTATGAAACACGTATCTGGAGATTTCGCCTATCAATTTCATGAGTCGCAATCGGGGCTCCAGTATCATCCCATATCTACGGACGTCTACGTTCCCTGTGCTTCCGCGTCCTTGACGGTGAATTCTGGCTATACTCAAGCATGTGGAGGTTTCATTGCCGTCCCAGACCACTCGGAAGATATGTGGACATGTCCAAACTGCGGTGCAGAAAATCCGAGCTGGCAAACGTTTTGCCCTTTATGTTAATCATAGAGTTCGTGGGGATAGCCATCTGCCGCCTCAGCTTATCTTGTCGTCCATTCCTCGCCTCAAGTCCTTGATCTCCTTTCTTTCTATATCAAGGAGGCTTGTGTTGTTTCTTCTTAGATGATGGAGTTACGGCGTCTTGTACACGGCTCAATCTTTCATCGTCTTCTTTTTTGTAACCTCTATTGCCTGGTATTTCTTCTTTCACTTCTAACTTTGTCTTATTAGTCGGTCTCTCAAGCTCTTAGTTCTTCTCGCTGTCGCTACCGTTTGCTACTACGTTGCCTCTTCTAGTTTTCCTTTTGTAGTTTCCAACGATCATTTGAACTAGGGCGTTGGCAGTGGGCGATGTTAGCATTCATATATCAATGACAAATCCTTAGACTTATTCCATCCCAAGGCCGTGGAAGCTTCTCACACATCGGTGTTTAGTACCTACATGATCCACTGCTCGGTACAACAAGAGATTTCCAGCTGTGCTTCACGGAATGAGCTAGCTCAATCTTTTCTTCAACTTGATCGCTCTCTTGAGCATCTGTGCCTCATTCATTTGCGCCCATCCTGCTTATTTTGTTTATCACAACTAGTCTCTCTTTCAGATAGTTGTAACATGTACAAGACAAAATCATAGGTCAGCCTCTTCAGCCGAGTTGTTTGTGCGCTATACATGCATAGAGGTCCCGTGAAGCGGAACACTTTCCGTCTCGCCCCGGCCTCTTACCCAAACCAGTAACCCGCCATCTGGAGCGCCCACTTACATCGCCCCCAACCAGCAAAAAGTACCGTTCATCACCTCCGCTTCTACCCCAGCTTTCCCCAGGTCCACATGCCTCCACTACGAAACCCCTTGTTCTCACTCAAGACTGGACGGAAAAAGTCTTGACGCACGTCGAAGGCTTCACTCGTGCATGATAAGTGGCCGGACGGTAGGTAAGAAAAGTTAAGAGGGTGGGGAGGGGCTGGGCGTGCGTCAATGGCGGAATTTATTGTATGACCGAGCGTGTGCTTGTAAGGGCGGGTTGTGTACCCGCAGCGTGAAGTCGATGCTTGTTGGATATTCACGGCAGACGGTGATGGTGCGCCCCATGGGGGTGGAGACGATGGATAATCAACATGCAGTGTCCGCGCTCGCGCGAGGGCGTTGATCAGCGGCTCGTGGCTTTTATGCCGTGGTTTAGGACGATCCCCAGGTTTTTGTGTTTAGAGCTAGAGGGTCTTTACTTCTTGGATACCCTTATCGTTGCGCGTTGTCGCTGGCGATTCCCTTCTTCTCACAAAGCTTGCTTCGCTTATCGCTAACGCTGATACCTACACACCACCGCCACCATCATGGACGAGAAGCCTACCATACATCGGCTTTCCCAAGCCAGCGATTCTCCAGATAGCACGTCCATTCACAGGGATCGCAAAGCCTCCATCACGTCTTTCGGCCATGGGAAATCGAAGGCTGAAGAGAAGGAGCGTATCGATGCATTGGCTACGAGTCCTGGTGTGACGATGGCATCTTTCGCCCACCTTGACGAGAAGAAGATACTGCGAAAGATGGACTTGCGCCTCATACCAATGTTAGCTCTGTTGTACCTGCTGTCCTTTTTGGATCGAGGAAACATCGGTAATGCGAAGATTGAAGGGTTGACTGAAGATCTCAACATGACTGGTGCGCAATACAACTGGTATGCTCTTCGTAATCCCATCGCGGTCTTGTTTCGATAGGCTAACGACAAATTTAGGTGTCTAACAGTGTTCTTCTTTACGTACGCCTTCTTCGAAGTACCATCGAACCTCTTGCTCAAGAAACTTCGGCCATCGATTTGGCTACCAACCATCATGGTAGCATGGGGTATCGTCATGACACTCATGGGGATAGTACAAAGCTACGAGGGATTACTCATTGCGAGAATATTCTTAGGTGTAACTGAAGCTGGGTATGTTCTTCTTCTCAAAACCACATCTCCCTGTCTTCTCTTCGCACAAAACGTATCCTGCGAGCGACTGAACAGCTAACTAACAGTCGCTACGAACAGTCTGTTTCCTGGAGTAGCCTATTACATAACAATGTGGTACGCCCGCCATGAAGCGCAGTTCCGCCAAGCCCTCTTCTTCTCCGCTGCCTCCGTCGCAGGCGCCTTCTCCGGTCTTCTAGCATTCGGCATTGCACACATGGACGGTGTAGGAAATCTTGCTGGTTGGCGTTGGATCTGTAAGTATCCGCGTAGGGATGGTATATGAGACATATACTAACTTTATACACTTATTCTTAGTCATCCTAGAAGGAATCCTCACTGTTATCGTGGCAGTTATTGCATACTTCACCCTCTTCGATTTCCCGGAAACCGCCTCCTTTCTCACGGAAGAAGAACGCGCTTTTGTTGTCTACCGCCTGAAATATCAGAATTTCAAGGAAGAGGTAGATGGCGGCGTTAGGGTAGCACAGGATGACAGTTTTCAGTGGAAATTTGTCAAAAGCGCTTTTCTGGATTGGCAAATTTGGTTGAATGTTCTGGTATACTGGGGTATGTCTGGTCTTCTATCTCATCTTTTGATAGGCCAAGCTAATAGAGCCAGGAATCGTATGTCCACTATACGGCATATCGCTCTTCCTGCCCTCGATCATTCGCGCACTCGGATATAGCTCCTCGACAGCTCAACTCTTGACCGTACCCATTTACATCACCGCGTCCGTCCTTGCTGTTGTCGTCGCATACTACAGCGACAAGGTTGGCAAGCGGTATCCGTTTATCTTGGTATGCCTCTGCATTATGGCCGTTGGTTTTATCATGTGTATCGCAGGCGGCAGCGTACCAGGACTCGTATATGCAGGTGTCTTCATTGCTGCTTGTGCTCTTTATCCGGCATTTCCAGGAAATATCACATGGCTCAGCAACAATTTGGCTGGAAGTACGAAGAGAGCTACAGGACAAGCTATCCAGATCGCCGTAGGTAATTTGGCGGGCGCCATGGCCTCCAACTTCTATCGTGCAGAGGATGCGCCGCGATATCTTCTCGGCCACGCTCTTGAGCTCGGATTTATCGTGGCGGGTATTCTAGCATTGCTGTTCATAGTGTTCAACTACAAGCGCATCAATGCGAAGAGGGAACGACAGGTAGCCGAAGGTGCGCATAACGGGTATAGTCCGGAGGAGCTGGGCGCGCTCGGTGATCGGGCGATTACGTTCAGGTATTTCCTCTAGCCTGGGTGTTGTTAGTCTCGTACTCTAGACAATTAGCATGTGTGACCGCGTACCCGTTCGCTGGATGTCGCAGATGTCCAGAACGACTAAAAGAGTATCTCCTCGCCTCGACTTCTCTTTAACTGTCTGATCATCACTCGATTATGCTCAGTAGTCTTGTATGCCTGTTTCACCCGTGAGCACCTTCTCCTTGCCCTCCCCATCCGAGTCAAAGTCGCTCTCCATGCTGTCGAAATATGCATCCTCCAAGTCTCTCTCCTGCTCAGGATCATCGTATTTGGGGTTCTTGTCCACCAATTTCTCATACTCAAAATCCTCGTCCCCACCTCTCAGGAAACGCTGTGTCATTTCGTCCACCCACCACGCCCTCCCTTCTTCCTTTGTCATTTGCACATCGTCCTTGTCCTCCTCCACTATCTGGCCCTGTGGTCCTCGGTTGTATGTGAAGAGACTGTTTGGGTCTGGCTGTGAAAGCGCATCCTTCTTTGCTTCGGCGCGCCACAGATCCGTGGCCATTTGACCAGAGAAGCCCTTCTTGCGCCCTTCAGTTTCACGTTCGGATGCGGTTTGGAAGCGACGTATAAGACGGTCGTAGAGAAGCGGGTCGGCGAGTTCGAGCGACGAGTCGGAGAAGTATTCGGGGTGTACCTCGAGGTAGCGCTTGCGCCTGTTCTTTGCTTGGAGTCGTTGGGCGCGTTCGTCTTGTTGTTGGCGTAGTTGGTCGCGGAGCAGCGATTCGTCTATGTCGTCGTCCATGGCTACATCTTCATCTACAGGTGCCGGTGCATCACCGTTGGTACTGTCGTGAACGTCGGCGGGGTTCTTGGCTTCTTCCGACGCGTTCGCTGGTCGTAGGGCGAGAGACGCCATCGTGGGTGATCCCGTCATGTATGGCATGCTAAGGGGACTGAGACTTCAGAGGTCCTCCCACTGCAGTTGAGGTGTGAGGAGCAATCGATCACGGCGCGCATCCTCAATCTCGCAATGCTTGGTAATGACGCCACACGCGGTATTAGGCGCCACACTTTAGTGCGAAACGCGCCCAGTCGAAACGAACTCCACCTTAATGATCGCCAGTTTCACCCGTGCATCAAACAATTCAGCCAGGAACAGCTGGCCTTCTGGCTTTTTAATCTCAACGTCCCTTCTTTTCCTTTTCCTGCCTTATATCCTTCTTTTGCGTTGCGTTGATCCATCTCGTCGTTCGCAGGCCGAATACCACTATCACGGATATACGGTCCGTGTAGAGTGGGCGAAGACCTTAGGTCGCTTGGAGCATTTTCGCAATATCTGGTCTTTTCGACATTGAAAATATACTGTCGTTCTTTTTTTATCGCAAAAGTTACCACCTCAACTGGATCAAGAGATATCGCATTTGATTTATAGAAAGAGATAGAACAGGAATTTCACAGCATGTCACCAAAAAAGACCCAGAAGAAGCCGAAGGCAGTAAAAGAGGTGGAACCACAGGCGCAAAATGCTTCAGCATCAACTATCCTCTTGAATGTTGGTAGAGCGGCAGCACTCCTCCTGGTTGCAGGTTTCGCATCACCAGTTTCGCAGCTCAATCTATCACCGGTCTATGGATCAATTCCTGCATCCCTACATCACCAACGCACGATGACCCTCACTGCTGTTGGAGCTCTTATCACGCGACGCGCTTTGAAGAGCTACGTATCTGCAAATGTCGCACAGTACATCGCTGTAGTTGCGTACTGGACCCCCGTCATTCAGTTTCTACTGTTTCCATACAGCGGAAAGATCGGTATCGAATATGGACCTCTACTCATCGAGTCCCTGACATACTTTCCCCTGCTATTCCTCTCAGTGTTCGCTGCGGCCGATCTCCTGGAATGCATCGACATCACTGGTATCAACCCCTCGCCTATCAAGGAGGTCATTGTCCCTACGGCATCCTACTTTACCGTGTCGACCGTGGCCAAGATCAGCAGCGCTCTCATCCCAAGCTTCATCGGAACATCCGTTTACTTTACACGCGTGGGTATGCAGATGCTGCTTGCGTCAGCATCTGCCTTCTTTAGCCCATCGCGTGTCATCCTCTTCGCCTTCCCAGCAATTCTGCACACGCTCTGGACAAACCCGCATCACCCTTCAGCTCATGGTCTCCAATTAGCAAACTCCACGTTGCAAGCTACACAAAACTACACGCTTCTCGCTCGTCAGGAATCTGTTACGGGATATGTATCCGTCCTCGAGAACCACGCCGACAATGCTTTCCGTCTCCTTCGATGTGACCACTCTCTCCTTGGTGGCGAGTGGCAAGTCACACCGCAAGCTTATGCTAAGGGTCAACGGCAACGGGAATCCATATTCGCGGTCTTTGTCCTTCTCGAAGCTGTCCGTCTCATCGAACCGCCAGTAGACACTCTACCTACTATCGATGATAGCAAGAAGTCCGCTCTGGTAATTGGTCTTGGTATCGGCACGGCACCTAACGCCATGATCAAGCACGGCATCAACACTACAATTGTCGAACTTGACCCTGTAGTCCACCACTACGCCACGAAATACTTTGATCTGAGCCCCGATCACACCGCCGTAATCGACGACGCAACCGCCTACGTCGCGCGCAAATCCGTATCAACACCAGGCAGCTTCGACTACATCATTCACGACGTCTTCACTGGCGGCGCAGAACCTGTCTATCTCTTCACCACAGAGTTCATGCAAGGCCTCTACGACTTGTTGACACCAGAGGGTGTTGTAGCGATCAACTACGCTGGTGACCTTACACTGGGTTCGACCAGACTAGTACTAAACACCATTCACGCCATCTTCCCTGCCTGCCGCCTCTTCCGCGATTCTCCCGCACCAGAGGAACACAAAGAGGGTGAAGCTGATTTCATCAACATGGTCATTTTCTGCGTCAAGAACGATCATGGGCTAGGCAAAGCGGCTGTTAAGTTCCGTGATGCGGTTCCAAAGGACTTCCTAGGTAGTATTGCACGCACAAATTTCCTTCAGCCGCAGAGGAAGTTGGAGGTCAAGTACGATTTCGTCAGCAAGGAAGATGGAGGTAGGGTTATGGGTAACGCGGATGTTGGCGAGTTGGAGAAGTTCCATGAAGATGGTGCGGTTAGTCATTGGAAGATTATGAGGTCGGTGTTACCAGAGGGCGTGTGGGAGATGTGGTAAGTGGGAAGTACGCAGCCGTAGTGGGTAGAGCTGCGTGATGATAGAGTGGAAGAGAAAGACTGTTGTACACGACGTGGAATATATACTAGCGACGATAGCTGATATTCAACTATTGATAATTCAGAAGACGCGTTGAAAGTGATTTATCGTATCTTGCATTTTCACGCATATTACTACATGGAAAACATTACATATGTATACGCAATACACGCATGTAGCAAGAAGCTTTTCTCTTCTCAAGTTTGTTAACAACGACCTTCCATTCCATCTCCTATGACGCACACCGCAGCATGTGCCGTATACCCGACCACACCTACTGTTACTCTCCACCGCTAGTCACACCCCACGCATCTCGTGCAACTCCACGTATCACGCGTTTCACCCCAACCTATCACTCTTATGCTAAGCATTCGCTTCGAGACACCTTATGTGAGATAAGGCGCACTGGGCGTAAACCTTAATGCCATAATGGTTGCATAGTATCGGGCGTCAAGGTGGACACGTGCCGTGCGATGTAAGGAAGAAAAAGTCCATCACACCGCACTCTGCAAGGTGATGCGGCAGGGATGCGCTGTGCATTGCATGACTTCAGGCAGATCTGCATGGGTGAAAGAAAACGTTGTTCGGAATTATTAATGCGGAGTTGGGGGGTGAGCGTATAGGAGTGGATGGAGGTGTTGGGTAGGAAAGAGTATGTGGATTATGTATTGGTCTTTTGCCAACGTGATCTTCGTCCTCGTGTGCTGCCATCCAGATGTGCATGCGGACTTGTTGAGAGTACAGGTATCTTTGGTCCTCATGTGCTTTAATTAACAACTTTGTTCGAAGGGCTTCATGTGTGGAAGAGTTATTGAGGTTCATTCGAAGAACCCATCTCGTGGGGGTGTGGACAGCCAAATATACGTCATTGATGCCTACAACCACAACCTTCTTTTCAGCCGCAACAAGCACGGGACAGAGAGCTCGGCCGCGCCGCCTCCCGTCTGCTTGCCATGCTGTTCATAGTCGTGTGATATCCAAGCTGAGCTGCACGCGACACACCACTGCAGCAACGCGTTACCCCGCCCACTCGCGTAAGAAGTCGGAAGGCCGAATAGTTGAGACGTAGTCAGCTTCGGACGTATCGCCGATTCTCTGCTCCGACCAACGCGCCGATGGTGACATGACGCGGTTTCTGTGTTACTTCGGCTCAAACGCTTGATTGAAGCTCGGCGGAAGTTTGGCATACTGTGAGCGAGGATGTGGACGACGGCCTTGACTTGTGCCCCGCATTCGAGAAGCATGTTTGGGAAATCGCCCAGCGCCGCCCGCTAACGTGCTGCGCCAATGCTTCGTTCCATCAAAACTCAATCGCGCACTGTCAGCGTATTATCTTCCCCACGTGTTTTCGTCGAGATGGTCATTTCCTTGGGTCGGATTCGCGTCTTGTCGACTTACTCCATGCTCTGATCATTCCCCACGTTTTGATGACATGCAGATTCCGTATTCGCACACGCAACCTTAGGCATGCGCAACATAGCGGGCGTTGTACCCGTTATACGCCACCCACTCTCAGGTCTACGATCGCAGCATTGTCTTGTTCCGCGCGCGACTCATTTTCCTCCCTCGCCAAGGCAATCGACCAGCGTTCCAGAGACCCAAGTATCTCGGCGCCACGTCGGACGGACGGGCCATTAGCAAACCAACCGTCCTGATTCCCATCGCAGCGATGCAAGGTCGGGATCCAATGCCCCATAACAGCGAAATGTGAGGAGGGTCGGTGCGGCCGCTATGCGTTATGACGAAAGCTACAGATGTGTCAGAAGATAGGGTTTAGCGATAAAGAGCGGAAGATCAGCACAAGCTATCGCTAGCTGCAAGTTGCGCAATCATAATTGCTCCGAAAGTCAGTGGAGGCAGTGGAGCGTCGGTGTGTGCTACTAGGGCAATCGCCGTTTTGCGCTTTCTGCAGGGCTGCCAATGATGTTGATCGTGCGCGCAACGTGTGTTTGATAGGGAAAGATGCTCGGGAGAAATGGGAATGGAAGGTTGGACGAGAGATGAAGATAATGCGATATGTCGATCGTTTGAAATGAGCATTCGATGAATACTGCAAGAACTGACATGCTAGTGAGACAAGAATACAGTGCAGCACCGAGACTGTAAACGACACAAGATCCGCCTTTTGACCCGCTATGCTCAACATCCAAGCGCCGTAATGCAGTGATCGTGAAACAGTAGTCATCAAAAAATGCAGTTGTTGTTATCGTTCGCCCATGTCAAACCGATGAGTGAACGCCTTTCCAACCTTATTCTCCGGCTTGGGTGGAATGTGGTGGTGAAGGTACTTTTTCGGAGCAGCGGTCCTAGCACTCGATGCCTTGGAAGCGTCAAACGTGATCTTGGGGTCATCGTATGTTTCCGGACAGCAGCAGCCAATGTTCTTAATGCAGGTAGTTTTGAGTACTTCCTTAATCGTGATGCGTTTAGAGGGATTCGGGTGCAGCATCTTCAACATCAGTCGTTTGATAGATGGGGGCTCGATGAGGCTGAAAAGCTTGCCGCACTTTGGGTGGCCGTCGATACCATCGAAGATATCACCATCTGGGTGACGCTCCAGCCATGAATCCCAGCCCTTCTTGAATCTTGCATAGTACTCGAACTCAGGCTTCGCAGCCTGCCATGGGCATCCCCCAAAGGTCATGGTGAGGTAGACAATGGCTGTTGACCATATATCTAATGGACGCGGGTCGTAGCTGTGGTCTTTCTCGAGTACTTCTGGAGCGATGTAGGGCAGACTGCCGCAGATGCCAGGCGCAGATAATCGGATTTCGCCCATGTTCTTCCCGCATTCACCACCAGACGCGCGAAGCCCAGGATGCTCACCGCTAAAAACTTCTGCCACGCCAAAATCCGAGATCTTAAGATGGCCTTCCTTGCTAAGAAGCAGATTCTCTAGCTTGATGTCTCGGTGAGCTATGCCGTGGCTGTGCAAGTAGTCGACGCCCCGCAGTAATTGCTTGAAAAAGCACAACCGATCGTCCCGACTATAAAACCCTTCCGCACCACCCGCGAAAAGCTTCCGTTCTACTAGCGAGTAGATCTCTCCATATGTACAAAACTCCATTACGTGATTCCAGCGGCCGCGATTCGTGCATAACCGTACGGTTTCGACAATATTCGGATGGTGCAGACTCTTCGCAATGCTGTATTCGGACTTGATCTTCAAGACGTAGTCTTCCTCGGTTTCGTCCTTGTCGCGTTCTCTGAACTCCTTTACAGCTACTAAATCCTCTTCCCTGGTTATGCCACCTCTTCTTGCCATGATCCGAACTTCAGACGTTGCACCTTTGCCTAGAATTTTCCCCCTCTTTCCAGGCATCAAACTCGAACTTTTGAACTCCTTATCCAGCTCGCACCAGTCTATTATGAAGTCATCTGGGAGATTTATGCTAAGCCGCCGTGCCTTCATGCCCACACCTTGGACGGCCGGCTTGGAGAAAGTAGTTAGCATACCAGCGGTGGGCTTTTCTGCGTTCTCATCAATACGTGGCACTTGTTCCGTACTTGCTGACCGTCTCCGTGAGAAACCCGACTTCCTGGTAGTAGAATTCGCATTTCCACTGCCTGCCCAGGTGACACCAGGTCGAGGTCTGCTCATGCTTGCCAGGCCGGTAGAGGATGCAGGTTTTTCGCCAAGTCCTGGTCGCTTGTCCATCGATGGTCTGCTCATAGGCGAGCCAGACAAGGGCGGGGAATTTGCACGGGAAGATTTATCCGAGCGTCGTGTGAGTGAGAAGGAACTCAATCTCCTACTTTGCTTGGGGATATCGACCGCTGGTGTTGCTATCTCAGCTGGTCCATCTACACCAGTCTTGACAATGTATGTGTTGGTCTCTGCCTTTGTTTTGGGAGACCTGTTGGGCGTCGAAAAGTTAGGAGTCTCGGATTGGTTACCTCCATCTCTGCTTGAATGTCCTCTGTGCAGTTTGCCGCGGATTAGAGAACCCAGTTTTCCGAGGCCACGCTTCTCTGGTGGTGACTGTCGCTCGACCTGTTGAGGCGCCTGAATGCTTGGTGGGCTTTGGGCATTTTGGGGCGCTTCTTGGGAATGTGACTTGTTCTCCATGTCGTCCGTGGTAGGGCGTGGGGTCGCGAACACGTCGTCTACAGACCCATCATCGTCACGGAAGGGATGCGAGAAGGGTGAGCCCTCGCTGGTATGGCTGGTGGGCGTGAGAGGCTCTGCGGGCTCGCTTGCGGTGCCGGTACTCTCGTCCTCCTCTTCAATAGCAAAGCGGTGGTCGAGCGGGCGTGAGTCGCGGTAGCGAAGTCGGTCGGAGAGTGTTTGCTCATCGAAGGAAATCGACAGTTGCCGTGGCTGTTCAGCGACCATCGGCATGGTGAAGGGTGACTGCTGTTCTCCGATTGGTCGGCAAGGGACCGAGCGTTGTCGAGGGTGAATGTTGCGGATACGGGGATACGACGGGGTGCTGGGATTTGTCGCTACGCACGCTGGAGAGGGCTCGGACGGTTATACGAGCCTTCGAGCGTACTGCACGAATGCAGGTGTAGGGTGGGCAGCAGGAGCGGGGTGTGGTAGAAATGTTGCAATTGTGACAGAGCCATATACACAAAGTGCTATGGGTGACTGGGGAAGAAGAATTATGTTGCGTCGGAATGTGGTACCGACGACACGCGATTGAGGTTTGCAGCGGCCGAGGGGTGAATGTCGAAGGGTCCAGATGCAGGCAGGCAAGCGACAGGGAAGATGACGTCCCTCTCTCCGCCTTGCTCGCGCACTTAACCTTGGAATAGCAATCAGGCCAGACAGAGACGGCAATGGTCCCAGAAAGTATGAGCAGACGGCGCCCGGGGCCTCGCGCAATGATATGTGGGCTCCAGAAGTCGCAGAGAGGGACTAAACTCTCTTTAATTCACGCCAAAAACACCCCGGCCCAAGTCCCCTGCGCAACCCCCACAGCGCCAGAGGCCACCTGCAGGCCGGATGCACGTCTTGCAAAGGCCGCCCAGTAATGCTCTTACACCGTGCGCTCTGCCCCAGGACCCGGACCTTGCGACCACACACCAGCGCCGTATGATGGATGATGTGCGTCGATGATCGTAGACTGCAAAGCTTGACCGCCCGGCTTGTCTACTTACGGCCTTCCCTTTCATCTCCACAAAAGCCCAAACGAGGCTCACGTCTAGCACGAACCCGCGCTTCCGACACAATGCAACTACGTCTTGCAACCAGCCACCAGGCGTTTACTAACTGAACCACTCCGATACGCCATCGCGTGACGGCGGCCCCCCTTGATTCAGCAGCGCTTCCTATCGCCCCTCCGCCTGCCAGACGAGAGACAGAGCCCTGGAGAGGGCAATGGGCATCATGCTGGCCTTGCCTGGACAGTGGAAAAAATGCCGCACCCGCCTTTGGATGTGGTCTGAGCTGCTGCAGTCATCATCAATGTGCTTCAAAGACAGCCTGCCGTCCTCTGTACACCGTCTGGTCGTAGGCGGACGCCTCCGTGTCCGCCGTGCCGACATTCGCTCTCCTTGCGGATGTGCTGCTTGTGCAGCTCTAGACATCAACTGACGATGGTTCGCCGTGATGCCCTCGCATCCCAGCTCAGGGCGCCGTCAATCCAAAGCTTAGGCGGCCTTTGCCGCCGAACGCGACAGGCGAATATCGTGGGGGTCACCAGCCGTTGCGACGCCATTTCCCCGCCATGGTTATTGCATCTCGCAATGACCAGCTGGACCAGCTCCCTCTTCGCCGACACACGCTATATAGTACGACACCGAGGTTTCGAGGCCCATTGATTGCTTGCAGACTCTGTCCCGTGGTCACTGAGCATCTGTCTCCAGTGCTATCAAATGGGATTGCGGGGTTCGTGTCACCTCATGCAACCTGCCAGCATCTGCAGTGCTCTTGACAGGGACGCCTGCTGAGACGGCTCCCGATCGCGACCATGTGCACCCTGATCGCGTTCCACGAATAGGTCAACGACACTCCAAACGTCGGGCGAGCCAACTCGGTTTTGCTTTGCAAGAGATTTGCGTCAACGTCGGCCATTGGAGTAATTAGCCTGCTGCTCCCACGCAACAGGCATACTCCGCCTCATTCCATCGCATAGCTGACAGATGCAGCCTGGCCAATACATACACACTCTGACGTCGTCGCGTAACTATGGCGGTGAGTCCTGCTAGACTTGTAGTCAAGCGACTGGTTTCCTATCCCGTAGTTTCTCCACTGTCACCCACTTGCACCTGCAGTAGTCGTTGTTTCTTCTTCCACCCGCAGAACGTTCAACACGTTTCGCAGCGGAGATTGCGCTATTTCTCCATCTGCACGCGGCTCGTGCGTTTTGTGGGGTACGCGCATTCGGAAGGAAGTCACGACCATCTCTCAGTATTCGACCCGGCCTGCTTGCAATATGCGACAGCAACTCAAACACCGTCGGTCCGACCTCGTGAATATGTAAGATGGACTGCATTGTGCATGGATAATTGTTTCACAAAAACTATTCCTAAAGACACGTCTTCGTTCCACTACCTCCACGCCGTGGATCACCAACCTTGGCAATAATCTCGACGACTTGCTTTTATTGAACACTTCTTGGCACCCTGGAGGAACTGCGTTCCGCGCTTGGCACTTGTTCATTTGCCGCTCATAGTCCGAACAGCCAATCTAGACCAGATTGACCACATGTGCGTCGGGATCAGCTTCCTTCCCGTTACTGTCACAACACATCATCAACGACAACGGACAAAGCATCTGTCCCTTGGCAGGCAGCACAGCGCAACAGACACAAGACTAACCAAACCAGCGGTGGGCGCTGTTGACACCGCTTTCAGACGTTCTACACATCTCGCGTACATAGTGACGTTTCGGCCCACAAGAGTTCCACTGTTTCTACGGAGCAGGCATGCAATATGGACTAACACTGAATCCAGGAACACGTTTTAGACCGTCTCTCAGGCACCAAATCTGTTGACACCGCGCTAAGACGCAGTGAAGCTTCCGCTAACAAGACTATGTGCTTGTTAGGATCAAGGTTTCGTCACGACTGGGCAAGCTCCTATAGGGCAACACCCTGGATACCTCCTGACCTCCCATGGTAGTCGTTTCGAGTTCCACAAGATCGCGGAAATGGCGCGCCAAGATGGATGATCACCCTTGGCGGAGCAACGTGTGCGACAGACGGACTCTTCTTGTGCATGATCTGCCCTCTCCGCCGGAAGTCAGAGTTACAGTAACGTCTTGGCCTCATTTGGACGGTAACATCCGTAGACCAATCACTTGGAAAAAGAAATCAATCACTTCCGGGACCGGTGAAGCAAGGAGATTATTCAATAGTCCGACGCATTGTATTTATACAACTCCGCGTTGAACTTGATGTGCTGTTGCTCAGTCTGATTGGGTATAAGATGTGGTTCACTGTACAAGTGACATCTTTTTAATGCATACATTAGCTTGAACTTTATTACTAGATCAATGTAAAACGCACCGGAAACCCCTAGGACCTATTGCGTTCAGCAAGACAAGAAGAGTGAACTTCTTTGGGAACGGCATGCGTACTGGAGATCTGATCGCGTCTCTGCCTTGTTGGTTGTATGCAGGCCAAGCGCAAGTGACTAGGTATTTAAAAGTGCTGCAAAGGGTGCACGAAGTACTTACCCCTGAGCAGGCATGGTCGAAGAGTACCATGTGCTCTCCTCAGATCTCCACGACTGATAATGAGGTTACAAATCAGCTTCACGTGTGGTTCATTATGTCCTATGTTGCCACGCGGACGTAGTGGTATCGTAGTTATCCAATTCATGCTACGAAGACTTCCGAGTCAAAGGCCTTGACGCTCATATACTCTCTAGCCATCTCATCTATCGCAAGAACATCCGATGGTCTAGCCAGCCATGTCACATTCTTACTGTCTCTAAACTGCCAAGAGCCACAAGTCGTGAACGTGTGAACACTACTAGGTGTTTATCGTCACAATCTACCGTCCGACATGATCTCTCGGAGAAGACTTGCTCTCCCAGTACCCTCTTAGACGTAACTGAAATGACCAATGGGCAACTCCACAGTGTCCTCGGTGCTGATCAACCAGCTCAAGACCTTTTCGGACAAGCCGTATTCGAGACCATGGTCGCGAAGCTCGTCACCATGACAAAGGACGTGGTAAAGAAGTGGGCCCGAGTCTTCGAAGCGGTCTTTGCCGATAAGACCAACCACCCAGGTTTTAGTCAGCGTGACTGTCTTGCCGTCGGCACTGTACAGGTCGCGAGGTGGGGCCATGATACGAGACACTAGCTTGTCGATAGACTCCTCTTTGGGTACCTCATGTGTTAACAGGTTCCCATAGAGGCCTGGACTCGGGAAGATTTGTCCCCGAGGAGACTTGAGGAGGTTAATGATGGGCAAATACGGTTCAAGGGAGACTTACATTAGATAATCCACTGTTAGTAGGGGCTGATGAAGAGGAAGGGATGTTGTTATCGCTTTGGTGGTCGGACATATTGGTATCTTTTCCAGTATATGGTTGAAGAGGGTTGATCAAGTAGTGGTAAAATGTGTTGTACTCAGCAATCCAAAGTCTGAAGAGAAGATTAAGGCGTACTGGAGAGAAGAAGTGACAGTATGGTAAACAAGGGATATATATTCTGAAAATGGATCTATATTCGAAGTGACTAAGTGTGATAAGGTCGGATTCCAAGGAGTATAGTCAAATCGTCTTCGAATCCTAGGTGACACATTCTCTCTCACTATCGTATAGTGAAGGGGAGACTGCCGCGTCATAAGGGCCTTGATGAGCGGATATTCGTTTGCTAAGTGCCAGTCAGCAGGATTGTTTGAGTGGTCACGCTGCCATTGCCTGGAGTCGACCAGATTCATGAGTCAATTGTTATTTCATCGGTGATTGATCTGAATTTATTACAAACAGGTAGCAATTCTCGTTGCAAACAGCAGTTCAAGGCTTTGACCACTGCTCTCGAACTGTGGTCTGAACAGTGAGCATATAGTAGGTCTCTCGCATGAGACCCATCGACAGCATTGCTCAATACCAGGTATATATTAGAACGCAGCCATGACTTGCGGTTTCTGTCCTCGATATACTGTGCATATCGTACAGGTCCGATCCCGGTCTGTGAATTGGATATGTGCATAGCTCTCCTAAACCACTATGAGCGCGGCGCAAGCTGATCTTGTGCATGCTCATAGGCACACTATAAACCATGCCTTGTTTTGTAGAACGGTCCGTCACCACGAGCAGCCAGAACATGGGGCTTTCTATCCATAATGCTCATATGCTGTCCTAAAATCACACTAGAAATAAGGTCTCCACGTCTTGCACAGCCTGGCCGTAGTTGTACCTTGCCTTTTCAGAATCACCTTGCGTCACCACCGATTCACTATGAACATCCTCCAACAGGCCAATCCTGCGGTACGTACGAATAGGATCGTGTTTTGTGGCTGCGGCAATTGTCGAGGGCAGCTTTTTAACAATGATCGCGGGGTGAGAGGTGTGGGATAACGGATTTTTGAAACGTTGGAAATAACGAAAAGGGATGATTTGGTACTGCTCCTCCTCTGTAGAGTCTTCTTGTAACTCATCCCAATAGACTGAACGCAAAATTGATACGCGCTTGTTTTGAACATCTTCTTTGAGCTGGCGAGATTTTGCATTCTTTGTCCATATCATAACATCAAGAATTTGCGCAACGAGCTCAAGTCTCCCTACAAGGACGTTTCCATACAAACTATCGCGGGGCGTAGGTATTGAGCGTACGCTCAAGACTCGTGCTGGTGGGACCACAGGCTGGGGGTATGGCTTTCCCCGATTGCTTTCCTCCAGATAACCAATGGCTCCCGTCACCGAGGCCCAGCTCCAAGTGGGAGCTAAGTTGGATCTTTGGTCTGTTTCGGAATCCGGCGGGTATCTTCTGTGCCAGAGTAGATCTTGTTTCAAGGAGCTGCACCACATTCCCGCGCAGTATGCATTTTTATGACCAAGTCTGGAATGAAAGAACCTAGCCAGTGATGAAAGAGCGATCAATCGGTCCTCTGCATTAGTAAAGCTAGTGTGTGAATATCGACTGACGATCTTCATCCAAGCTTTCGTGTTCAGATTCTTACGAAAGACCGAATCGAAGAGATCAGGGGCCTCAATATTGAGTACGATCATCCGTGATACAGCGCTGCTACCATGCTCCTTGGTTTTGGAACATTCCCAGATAATGCCTTGAACCGTAAAGTGAAGCACACGTCGTGAAAGAAACCGCTCTTGAGTGACCCAACCACGCTTGTTGAGAGCCGAATCATCGATGACATGATCATAATTCATGCCGCATGTCTTCGCAAGACTGGATTGTACCTCTCCATTACTTGCACGGTAAGTGACTTTGCAAGGGATTGCGCGTATCCTCGTGCTATCTACTTTCGAGAGAAACCCGTCCGTAACACTATCAGCACAGGTCGCAGCGATGGTGAATATAGCGTTATGATATATGGAACCCATACGAGGGCCCTCTGCATTCCAATCTGTGTAATCGCCACAAGCTTCAGGCTGAACGATACACAGAGCGTCTATCCACAGGAATCGAATACCAAGTCGCCGTGTTATCTCGATGGCGTCCTTGAAAGTCTGAGGCATATCTGCCATGCCAATACTGATCTGGCTAGAAAAAGGCGCTCTAAGGATGCAACTTTGAGTTACAACTCCCCATCGATAGCTCAAAGTACAGTACTGTGACAGCTCAGCTACCGAGGAGATACCGTCAGCTATCCACGATTCCACGTCGATGACGAGGATATCAGACTCCTGGGATAAGTCCAACAGTCGACGTGGCAAGGACTTCAGCTCAGGGCAACGATCGGCAGATTCTGAGTCATTCTCGCCACTCCTTTTAGGATCCAGGACGGCTATCTCGCTACATTTTTCATGAGAGGAGAGGCACTTTTCGAGAAGTCGTCGAGCTTGTGTTATCACATCGTCATCTGCCACAATCGTGTGTGAGCGATCCTGAACCTCGAGATTGATCACGAGTTTCGTCAGACGAAGCTCCAAGCGCTCAGCTCCATTGTCATTGTTTGAACCCTTGCCCCAACAAAGCCAGATTGGTCCACTGTCGTCTTCGAAGTTGAAGTCGTGAACGTACTGCCAACACAGCGTACAGAGATCACAGCCAGACCGTGCTGACGCAATCAAATCACTCAAGGACGACCACTTCCGTGCAGGGTGAGGGACCGGTGGTAGCTCTGCGAAATCGGCGAACGTTGAGCAAGGAGCGCAATAAGGCATGTCGGCAATGAAGCTAGGTTCGACAATATGATTTCACTTTGGTTTGTGGATTTCCCTCATTCGTGGTGGAGTGTCGTTGATGACGCGAAAGTCGTGAATGGCTTGCCTATCTAAATAACAAAAGATGCTGAAAGTTGAGGGAAGAGCCCAAAGATAAGGACAAGAATATTTTCAGGGTTTTACCGAAAGGCCAAGTCCTTGACTGAAGGCATGTGTAGAAGGTAAGCAGGTTGAAGTTGGCAATGAAGCCATGGCGCAGTCTTGGAGGGAGGGGCAGCGGTCGCCTGAAGGCGTCACAACCTTTACGCGACAGCGCGAATCATAATCGAGGCTCTCCAATCTGGACGCATCGGGTGCTAGAGGTTGATCTGAGTTAGGACTACAGTTACTACAGTTGACAACCATACGTGGGAGTAGTTGTATCACTTCTGAGATGCGCGAGAACCAGACCGGTCCGGCTAAGATGTCAATGTTGTACATTTCTATGCTTTTACCTCTTCACTCCACCTTCAGCACCACCATATATACACCTCATCACCAGTTGATAGCTTTACACCCCACCATCACCCCTGCGATCCATGCCCGAGCCACCAACATTCACAAACTCCTTCTTCACATACGCCATCTCGCTAGCAGGCACCACCGTCCACTCCCTCTCATCCATAACCCTATCCAATCCGCAACTTCTTCCTTTCCAGCCCTCTCCCCTCAATCCTCTTGATACCTGCCACGCCGCGGTGATGATATCATTTACACCGACACCATTGAATTGGGCGCCTACAACACGTAACCGCCCCTTGAATTCACTGGACATGCCTTCCGCGAATTCTTTAATGCGGTCAGCGTAGCCAAGTGTGTATTGAGGAATGCAGTCGCGGGAGAGGTTGGCAATGTGTGCAGTGGGCTCTTCTGTAATGCCAATGTGCCTCTTCAGGACGCTCTTTGCCATTTCCAGACCCTCCTCCTCGCTGGGGAATTCTGTCCAGCCGTCCCACCAGTGTCCGCCCATCATGACTGTAAGTTTTGTGCCGTTGGCTGTGTCCTGACCCTTGACAGCAGATGAATCAAAGATTACGCCTAGGGCGCGCTCAGGGTTTTGCTCGAATGGAATGGATTGTGGGATGAGGTAGCCGAAACCTTCAACAGGGAGAAGGTTCGCGTTGGGGTAGTAGAGATTCACCGTCATGACTGTGACGTAGGGGGTTATCTCATCGTTCTTGAGGGTGGATATGGCAAGATCGAACGATTCTGTTGATGTCGAGCCTTCGTTCTGTATACTGTCAGTACTCGCGTAGCTTCCATTCAAGAAAAGGGACTTACCCCAGAGACAATATCGACGCCCAGCTTCCCATTCTCGTTCAGGGGCTTGAAGCTCTGAATGGGCGCCTCTGTCCGGATCTCAACATTGCCCTTGCTTTCCACAGTATCCAGCAATGCCCTGACCATCTGTTGCAACCCGTTCCTGAATGAGAACATAGCAGAGTCTTTTAGGTTCTTTGCAAAATCCAGGTCCAGGTCAATCTCTTCATTCATGGCCTTCGCTATTTCCCGGTCGTATGGGTGAACGAGGGTGACCTGCTCCGGTCGTGGGTCTTCGTTTTGCATACGGAAGAAGCCTCCAAGGGCATTGCCGTATCGTCCTTCCAACTGCCATGCCATGCTCAACAGTGTCTTGGCACTCAATTGGTTGATGTCTCCCGCATAGATGCCGTGGAATACCGCCGAGACAATGTTGTCTGCTACCCTCTTGTCCACCCTCCGTGCGAGGAACGAGCCAACTGTCTCATCGGACATGGAGTCTGGCCGCTTTGGCTTCATTGGTTCTGTGATCATACCAAAGGCACCACTCATTATGCCAGTCCGCCATAGCGAGAAGAAGTCTGCGAGGGAGGGACGCTCGGAGGGCAGGCGGTTGAGTTGGTCGGGATAGTAGATGAAGCGGTTCTTTGCGCCAGGTTCGGTGCGCTTCGTGAACGTGATATCGTCAACGAGACCGAGGTCTTGAATCTATACACACGCTATTAGCAGAGCTACTGCTGTAGACATGCTCAAACATACCAACCCCGCAGTGACAGTAGCATTTCGCAACGTCCTGGGTCCCAGCTCAAATAGTACGTTGCCCTTCTTCCCCTCGGAATCTACAACGTCGACTCTGCGACTCTTGATCCATCCACCTTTGTCTTTCCCCGCCTCAAACACAACCACTTTACTGTTGGGGAATTCCCGAGCAACATAGTAGGCGCTTGACAAGCCCGCTATACCCCCACCTAGAATAGCTATGCGCTCCGGGTACGAGGATTGGTAGCGAACGGCATACTGTGCTGTGGCGCGGAGAAGTAGGCGTTGTGATGATGCGAGTTGTGGCCGATGCGGATGCAATGGGGACGGCGCGTGGCATGCAAGCGCGGGGCGCGCGGCAACGGTCTTCAACGTCTTCTGCGAGACATTCTGGAGCCGCATTGCCGGTTCAATTGGTCGCAAGATCTATTGGAAGGGCGTTGCGACGACGACCAAGAAGTTACATTCGGAGGGTTCAATTGATGTTCCTGCGGGAAAATGTCCGAGCTTGGACCGCTTGCTCTCCGCAATCGATGGCTACTGCCGTCATTGATTCAGCCCTATGCACCTGCGATGTCATGCACGGAGCGTTGACTGTAAGTAGCGGGCAAACATTACGACAAACTCAGATAGAGGTGCATGAAAAGTCACGCATGTGATTGACGCGCGCAATGTTCAGGGAATGTATTTCACAGGCTACAATATACATACAAGGTCACGATCACGAAGGAACAAGGCTATCTACTATGCGCACAATATACAAACCTTGGATATCGAATATTTCGCATCGGGATGGGGGCGTCGGGGAAGTAGCGTGGACGTGACATCGAAACGGGGATCGAAGGGGGAAAGTGAGGTTGAAAGAGTTCGAGGTGCTACGGACCGACCGAATAGTGTACAGGAGGCAAGGAACTCGAACCGCATCGATATCGACCGATCGACCGAAACAAGGCGAGAAGTCCGAATCGAATGGTAATCGCCGTAACCGTTCGCCAAAGAAGATCCGAATCGAGCTTTTCGACTGCTGAATGCATTAATGTCGTGGCAGGACATAGAAGTAAATCTAGCCTCCACTTGTGAAAATAACAAATCCCAAAAACCATTTTCCCATCAACAAAACACCGTGCTTGAATCAATTTGAGCACTCGTGTCAATACTAGCCTTGTGCAGACAGTGACAATAGTCCAGATGCTGCCTGCTAGACGCAACGCAGCTCAGTTCTACTCAGCCACGTCCAGGTCTTCGTGAGCAGGAGGAGGAGGGGAGTCAACTAGATGGCTAATCAGAGCGATTCGTTATAAGAGGGTTCGGTTGACTTACTCTTGCGGGGCTCACCAGCCGGTTCAGCCTCGCGGTCACGCTCGCGCCTATCATCGCGATCGACACGGTCACGGTCGCCACGGTCATCCTCACGATCGCGGACATCCTTCATCTCGCGGTCGCCGTCAACAGGGCTCCTTGACCTATCACGGTCACGGCGGTCATAGTCGCGCTCGCGACGGTCATCCTTTCGGGGAGAAGCTCCACGCTCGCGACGAGGAGAGGTGCTACGACGGCGAGGAGAGCGAACACCTCGGTCTGCACGATCACCACGGTCGGAGCGGTCGCCGCGGTCACCGCCACGCTCAGAGCGCTCACCACGGGGACGGTCACGGCCAGAGTCGAATCGCCATGATGCCGAAGGAGGCGTACGGGCCCACTATAGCTTGTTAGACAGACCCACGTCATTATTGTTATTCTGACATACCTCAATCTTCAACAAGTCATCGCGACCGATGCGCTTGTTGTGCATCTCGTGGTACGCGTCATCGGCGTCACGACGAGACTCGTATTCGACGAAGGCGAAGCTGCTGGCCTGTTAGAGCCTGGGTCTCTTGCTGCTGGGGAGGGCCAACTCACAGTCTAGAAGAAGCTGAACGGGGGGCTGGGATGTCACATCGGACGAGGCGGCCGTAGCTTTAGAATTGTCAGATCGTTGTCTCGAAGGAGCGTGTGTGCAATGTAGGAAGGTGCAGGTCGTCATCGACGCGCACGGGTGTGGCAGCAAAGGAGGAAGTAGCGTCGCGCAACGTCTTGTGTGACCGCCATGGCGAGGAAGGGGCAGAGAGAGTATGCGGGATCGGGGTTTAGGATGGAGGACGACGATGCGCGTGCGATCGGGCTGGGGCGAGGCGTTGGAAGACATACCGTTCGAACTCGTAGGCAAGGTCGCGAGCGCGTGTGCCGTGGCCGAAGCCGGTGACGTAGAGCGTGGTGCCGCCGCCGCGAGACATGTTTGTCTTCTAGTTACGTGAATCGGGTATGTAAAGTGATACGAAACTTGCGGTCGAGACAAGTTGGGGGTGACGGTGACGGATGTGGTTGATGATAGAAGGTCGCAAGCGGACAAGAAAGTACTGGAGGCAGCTCAGCAAACGCTTGGACTAGCGCCTTGGCACGCTCCCTCGGACGTCAGCGTTCACCGACACCTGGGAGATCCTTGCGATCAGTGCTAGACAAGGAAACACTGATCCTCATGGTGTACCTGTTGCCAAAAGGGTTGTTTGTTTGAATGCTCCTCTCGGAAACCTATGGCAAGGGCACTTCAGTCCGACCGATCGGGAAAGGGCCCACGAGACAGGCACGTGAAAGGATAGCTAGTTGTCCGCCATGATCAATTTTATATTTCACGGAACCATACTACTATATAAATTACGCTGGAAACGCTCCGTACGGTGCTCCCTCAAGCTTGAAGTAGCCGGGCTGAAGTTTTTGGAAGACGCCAGTAGGGTCGTAAACGCCAGAGATGCTCTTCAGCTCCTGCTTGTTGGCAGCCCCATAGCTAGCGACTACATCTTGGTACGGTGATGCGTAGTTCATGTAAATGAAGTCGGAGTTCAGATCCTTCTTTGCCGCCTCCTCGACAAGTCGCTCATACAGGCTGTTGCTGAAAGACATGATACGGGAGTTGTCCGCGACATCCGTCCAGAGAATGGCGAGGTTACAGATGAAGATGGGACCATCATTGGGATCAAGTCCAAGTGCATTTCCGCCATTCTGTTGCATATGTTGCATTGCAGGGACAGTGATTGCTTGAAAAGACAGGACAGGTAGGATTCCAGCAGCGTCTTGGATTGCGGGCAGCATATCGAAGAAGATGTCGATGAAGGCCTTGAAGATGTCTTTGTCTACCTTGAAGGTGCGGTCCCAATATGTCTCTTGGACGCCATCCGGAGCTCCCGCACCAAGCTGGTTGGCCAAAGTCGACATGTTTGCAATAGCAGTTTGGTCGATGATGGCTGGAATGGCTTTCCATTCGTCGAATACAGGAGGCCATGGCGTAGGGTCGGAGTACTCAAGATCTTCGGCCGCAATTTTCATGCCGGCCTGGAGTGCGAATGACACGATCTGAGCTTGCTTCAAATCCTTCTCTGCGTTGACGGCATAGTTGTAGTAGGCCGCATAGACTTTGTCCCATTGATCCTCAGTGTGAGCACGTTGCCCGCCCCACATTTCACCTTGGACGAAGGTCCTCATGTTGAACTTGGTGACAATGCCAAAATTGTTGCCACCTCCACGAAGAGCCCAATAAAGATCGGAGTATTTGGCGGCACTCGCATTCACGATGATGCCCGAGGCTGTCACAACCTCGAATGAGTCGATGTTGTCGCAAGCCCATCCGTAAGCATTCGCGTAGTGGGAGATACCTCCTCCAAGAGTCAATCCAGAAACACCAACCGAAGAGATCTGCATGTGGTTAGAAAAGCCGCTCGACGTGAAAACTGGGGCATAGGAACAAGTAGGGAAGGTAACGTACTCGGCCGCCAATGACTTCAAGTCCGTACTGCTCTATCCAAGGATACACATCGGCCCACCGGTTACCTGGACCGACGGAAGCGATCTTCTTGTCTGACGATAGGCTCCTCTCGTTGAGCTTTTCCAGGGCGATAGTAATGCCTCCCTCGATGCTGGATCCTCCTGCGAATGCAGCATGTCCGCCTCCTTTCACAGCGAAGGGACACTGCGTAAATCGAGACAAGAGCACAACAGTTGAGACTTGTTTGGCATTGCTGGGCTTGAACACGCAAAATGGGTCTACAGCGGCTTGCTGAGCTGCCCAATAGTCGCCGGTGAAGTTGTCGTACGCTGCACTTCCTTCTGACAGCACAGTCCCGTTGCCGAACGTAAATCGAAGAGCTGCGCACTAGATCCAGGGTTAGCAATGACCCCAGGTCAATCGCGACGATCGTGTAGACTTACAGCTGTGGAGCAAGCCCCAGACGAAGATCTTTCCGCCAGACCTGCCAGGCCAGGAATAGCAGTTACATCGAGACCGTTGGCGAGTAGCGCTTCCGTTACATTGAAGTCGACAGGCTCGAATGTGCTTCCAAGCACACCAGCCGCGAAGGCGCTTATCGAAGCAGCGAACATAAGCTTCGTGATCCCCATTTGCGCGTCAACGGAATATGCCGGATGATGGAGAAAGCTGGTACCGAGTGTGTGGGCCAGTGACTGAGGTGCAGGGAGCCACTGCAATTAATGTAGGTTGTGCCCCTAGGGGCGTGCTGTCCATACTCGTCCGACGGGGCCTATAGGTGTAGACCTTAGCGGACGGAGAAGGCAGCTTGGTCGCATTCTTAGTGGATAGCAAAGGCCAAAGTTTGTGGGGTATGAGCTAGTCTCTTGTCGCGAGTCGAGCCGTGGCAAAAGTTTAGCATGGTAGTGACATCCGGGACCTGATGTGGCTGCATGGCAATTTCAAGATGGTCCAACATCGGTGGGAGCTGAAAAGACGTCTTGCTTATGTACACATGGCTCTGCGGATAGACGCGTCGCTTCCAATGACTTGGATTACTGTGCCTCAATCATGCAGCTGTTCACTACTCCACACCTAAGCGCGTGTTGTGATGCAAAAGAATTCCATGCCAAGTGAGAGTCCGAGGGTGGGTGTTCAGAGTGGACAAGGGAAGAGCCAGCCGTGCCGCTCCTGCGTCTTTGCCAATGCCGCATGAACGCCACCACGCCAGCTGTACACTACTATCCGCCAACCGCAAGACACCTTTTTCGCACCCGCCACCTGCATCTATGTATACGAGCGATGGCTGAATCTATTTATCCGGCATACCACTACGTGCAATTCCTCGAGAGTATACCTGTTGCCGTGGACAAACTTATCGAAGTCCTGACCGTTTAGGTCTACAACGCAGTAGAGTCCGTTAGGCCTACCTATGGGCGATATGCTAGGCTCGCTGTGGCTTACCTCGCCGAGGCCTAGACGAAGTTTGCTCCACACCCGCGCTGCAAGGCGATAGCCTGGGGTTATGGCCTTTACAACACGTCTTGGAAAGGAGAAAGGATATTGACAGAAAAAGCATGTCAGCCGCTACGTTCATTTTAGCTAAAATATCAGGCACCGTGCAGCTCCCGACCCTATAGCGCCGATACGCATGTCACCACCTCGAAAAGCGTGAGCGGAGAAGTTCGCCCCCAAGCTAGGCTGTTAAGGTTTATTTAGCCAGGAGGCGTTCTTGGGGGCTTACTGGCCTTTGTCCGCTACAGGATACTCATGAACACTTCGATAAGGCCATCCCGACTCCCTGAGAGTTTCTCACCGAGAGTGTGCAACGTCGCGAGAAAGCAGACGATCGGAATACCAGATTCCAGGAACCAGGAACCGTGTACTGGGTAAATCGAGGTCGCTATCTGTGTATCCCCTTACTCAGACACGCGTTGGACCCCATGTAATCCAATATACCTATGCGTCTCATAGGCTTCCACACCCCTACACGCACCTTAACCCGGAAATCTAGCAAGTTCCAGTTCCGAAGTGTTTAATCCAGAGTGTCGGGCTTCGAAGACCAAGGAATCCAGAATTTTTCCATCTTGATAGCTACAGCGCAGTCCTGTTGCGACACAACATCCGTCCCGAGAAATATGCCCTGTTGGGGTTTGTCCTTGTCTACTCGAATCTAACAGAATCCCTGAAAACCTGCAGTCTTCGTTCGCGATGTCGACAGGCGCCGACTGGATCTCGCAGCATGATCTGCTCCGGATAGACTACGCTATGCTGGCCATGACATCGACAGTCTTTGTTGCACGGATTGGTGTGCAAGCGTGGCGGCGCAAACCCATCGAAGCGCAGGACATCTTGCTCTACATTGCTTTCGCGGCCTACTTGGCTTTCACTATCCTCTACATCGTCATCACGCCTATCTTCTTCAAAATCCAGGAATTACAACTCGGTCGCATTGTGCCATGGCCTACTATGATGAAAGACGTCATTCTCGCATCGAGAGTCATGTGGCAGAGCGGAATCGAGTACTGGACATGTCTCTGGTTCGTCAAGTTCTCACTGTTGGCGTTGTACAAAAAGCTGCTTTCTGGAATGCCCAAGAAGTATCTATACATCTGGTGGGGTACACTGATCTTCTGCGTCGTGGTATGTAAGGGTTCATTCCGTTGGGTCTTTACACGCATAGCCCCCGAAAAACCTTGACTGATTTGGTATAGACATGGTCTACCTGTATCATCACAGGCCCTGGGCTAGCATGTAACGACACCAAAGCGTTCTTCGACAAGGGCGCTGTGTGCTCGTCGCCCGAAGAAACTCGCCGACAAACAGCAAATCTCTACTACGCGTACGCAGTAGACACTGTAACGAACATGATGGGTATGCTCAGTTGACGTCGAAATGCTGGTTTCTTGTAATAACGGAATTTGCAGTCATGTTTCTCCCAATCCGGCTCATTTGGAATCTGCAAATGGAGAAGCCCAAGAAGATTGGTTGCGGGTTACTGTTCGCCTCCGGTCTTGTATGCATACTTTTTTCGACTATACGCATCGTGCAGGTTGGTCAGGACGGAAAGCCTCGATCGCCAGACCCGAAATGGCTGACTATGTGGACTATCATCGAATGTTCAACAGGTAAAGTCGCCAGACTTACTCTTGCTTATCAAACTGACACTTTACCAGCTGTCATCATCGGCTGCTGTCCAGTACTTGCATCCGTCGTACCCAAACGCCGTACACGGCCATCAGATACCGTCTCCTATGATACCCAAGGGTACATTCGACAGTCACCCAACCGGTCTGGCGAAGGTGCGCCAAGAAGTCACGGCTTGAGAAACATACTCAGCTCTAAAAACCGGGAGAAGAGCAGTGAGAAGAACTCGGGCAACATTAGCATATCGAGAACTGGGCACGAGAGTGAAGAAGAGCTCCCACCACGTCGCACAGAAGGCGCTGGTATTCTTATCACAGACGAGATACGAGAGCAGTATAGGCTACGTATGAAAGAGGACCAACGCATGGAAGAAGCGCGCCTAAAGCTTGAGCAGTCGCAGGTGTGATCTTATATAGTTGAATGTATGAACGCTGTTACGGAACTATACTTCGTCTTGCAATCTTGCTGAACAAACTTGAATGGATGACAGCAAGAGTCTATGCCGTGTGCGACTAACTATGAGACGTCGAACAGTAGGAGACGGCAGTTGTTGGCTTAAGACATCACAATACATGATGAAGAATTGTCGCATTTGTGAGTGAGCCAGAAGCGCCACCTAGGTTATAGCATCTTCTAGACCGATATACTGTACTCATGTAGAGCTTGTTTTGTGATATATAATCCGGGTGGCGAAAGCATACTGCTGTGGATGAGACGGGCGCTAGTGGGTGCGGCAAGTGCCGAGCTTGATTGCGCAGAACTTGAGCAGGCGCTCCCAGACAATTACTGCGTACTTCCTTCTCCACACCCACCCACGCCCCAACCCGCTGCATCTAACGCGCAACCACTTTCACGACTGACGAAACACCTGTTACGACCGTCTGAACACGCACTCGCGATAGCCTTACGTCATACGTTACGGAAGTCGCGTTCCTCGTCGCTCCCTTAGTTTCGCACCCACCGCTCAATCTCGAATCCACGCGACAGCTCTCCCATCAACGTCCGCCCTCACTATGGCTGTGGATTTTTCGAGCGACTCGCCTCTGGCGATGCAGCTGCAACAGGTAGTCCAGCCGAAGCTCGCTGAGTTTGGATGGACGACTGGCGGCGAAGACACGACGCTTTTCGAGTACATTCTCCTTATGCTGGCCAACGACAAGAACGAAGCGCAGGTCGCATCAGAACTCTCAAATGATTTGCTCGACCTGGGTCCGGAGAACACAGAGACACAGCAGTTTGCGCAGTGGTTATTCGAGCAAATCGAGCACCTGAAGCAGTCGAGCGGCGGCAATGCACAAGTCTCGCAGTCAATCGAAAACCAGATGGACGGCTCATCAAACGACAACATGGCAGCAGCGCAAGATACAGACATGGAAGGCGCGTCAGAAGGTCAAGGCAATATGTATGATACCACCCCAATTCCCCGCCGCTTTGGCGCAGCCACTTGTGCGAGAAATCGCTCGAAGGAGACCACGCAAGCGCGCGAACGCCGATCCGAGGCGAACGCAAAGCATGCGATGGCTCTTCTGCGCTTACAATCCTTTGCGTGCTACAATGAACAAATTCTAACCGTGAACAGTCCTACAGGTCCCAAGGCTATGCGTAACGGTAGCGGCGCCCAAGCAGCACGTCCAGCGCGCGGCGGTCGGATGCTTAACCAGCTTAACAAGAACATGGACCGCAACAACGACTCAGTATTACATCGCGTACGTGGCGCCGGCGGCGGCGTTGGAAGAGTGAACGCACACGCCCGTGATCCACCGAAAGGCCCACGAGGCCAGAACATTGGTCGCGGAATGGAAGCCATGGCCAACGGTCGTGGTATGGGCAATGCCAACATGAACATGGGGCAAACCAACGCTGGTATGAATGGTATGGGAATGGGCGGTATGCCAGGAATGCCCATGCCGGGAATGGGCGGTCAGAACAACATGCCAGGCATTGGCCTGAACCCGCAACAGCAAATGGCGCTCATGCAGATGTACGAGCAACAGGCGCAGATGATGCAACAGATCTTCTCCGGCGGCCAGCCAGCTGGCTTCGTCAACCCCAACTTCCACAACAACCGCAATGGACCTAAGAAGCCATTACACCAACGCATAGATCGGTCACACCAGGGCGGCAGAGGCATGAACCCGAACGCCAAAACTTTCCAGAAGAAGGAGGGCGAGGACGAGACTATGGCCGATGGCCCAGCTGGAGAGAACGGCAGCGGTATGGACGTCGAAATGCCTTCTGGGCGCCCAGATCCCTCTTCCACCATGTGCAAGTTCAACCTGCGATGCAGCAACCCCGACTGCCACTTTGTCCACCAGTCGCCCGCCGCGACACCTGGCACACCTGTCGACATGAACGATACGTGTGATTTTGGAGCGGCGTGTAAGAACAAGAAGTGTGTTGGCAAGCACCCATCGCCCGCACAGCGTCAAAAGTTCCAGTCAGAGCAGGAGTGTGCGTTCTGGCCCAACTGCCGCGATCCCTCATCCTGCCCTTACAAGCACCCTACTGCGAAGCCATGCCACAACGGCGCCGACTGCACAGTGGAGGGTTGCAAATTTGGCCACAGTGCCATCATGTGCAAGTTCAACCCGTGTTTGAACCCCCGCTGCTTGTATAAGCACGAGCCCGGTCAAAAGAAGAACACAACTAATGTCTGGGTTGCTCCTAAAGAGGGTGAACATGTTAGCGAGAGGAAATTTGTTGACGATGAGCAAAAAGAGGAGCTTATCATCCCTAACAAGGACCAGGAGATGCAACAGGCCCCGGCGAACGAGAGTGTGGATGTGCAGTCATAGAAGGACTTGTTGGAACGGCTGAAATGGGACAAGGGCGGT
Source organism: Alternaria postmessia (assembly GCF_024291825.1). Taxonomy (NCBI): domain Eukaryota; kingdom Fungi; phylum Ascomycota; class Dothideomycetes; order Pleosporales; family Pleosporaceae; genus Alternaria; species Alternaria postmessia. Next base: position 296,453 of record NW_026260106.1, read on the forward strand.
GGATATGATACCATTGAGACGCGGATGGAAGGTGCCGTTGGCTGGGAATGTAGAGCATTGTACATTAAGTCTGGCGTTAGGGTTGGTGGCATTGCCCCGACTTGGAGGAGAGAACTACTGGTTTCTGGCGGCCCTCTGGGGCTGCGCTCTTCTTCTTACAAATTCGCGTCCTCATGCGTGACATCCGAGACTTTCTAACATGTACCCTGGAGATTACCCACTATTTTACGTTCATGTGATAATGGAGAAAAAGACCGTGTATGTCTTAAGTACATGGCGAGGACCTAGGAGCACATGCTTCAACTAAGAGCAAGAACAAATCCAGCCACGATGCAGAGTATATGCATGGTGCCGGATAACACGGTAATACGAGTCTTGGAAGTATAGCGATGCGCGCTCGCGGGTGACTATGGGAAGAAACTATGACGAATGAGGCATAGCCGATCCGCCACGCCTGCTCAGCCACCCTCTTTCGTACGCCGCGACATCTGGTGTGTGATCAACTCCGCATTCTACCTATACTCTGACCATCTGTCGCTCCTTCCTTCTACCTGTTCATACTCTGCTTTCTATACACACTCCGTTCGTTCTTTCCTTCTTCACCTTTCTTCTCGGAGGATCGCCATCTACTTCGGAAGCAAACGCCCAACAAAGTTCGATCGACAGCTGAGGAGAGATTGCCCAGCTTCGCCGCCCAGCAATACGACGTGACAGTCTTTTTGTCCTCCGAGGAACCCATCTTTCTTACACCACACTCTTTGTGACCTACACAAATCGCCACCATGTCTAAACCATATGTACGTTTCCACAACTGTCAGCACCTCTTGTCGCATTGCGCGACATCAACCCATCTCTTTACTGTCGCAAACCCATTACAGTACTAATGATTCCTTAGGACCAAGGCGCACCACCCGCCTACCCTCCGCCAACCCACCAAGATGCCGGCCCAGCCCCCGGTGGCATGCAGCCCTCATATTACAACCAGGGCGGCGGCGCGCCAGACTACTACGGCGGCAGCCCGAACCCCTACCAACAAGGCCCGCCCCAAGGCCAGTACGGACCGCCACAGGGCCAATACGGTCCTCCTCAAGGACAATACGGATACGGAGGCCAGCAGATGCAATACCAGCAGGGACCGCCACCCCCAGGCGGCTACTACCAAGATGACAGGAGGGCCGATGGCGGCGGCGGAGGCTTGTTCGCTGGATTGTGCGCTGGTCTGGCGTGCTGTTGTTGCTTGGACTGCTTGTTCTAGACAGGTCGCTGTGGACAAACAGTGTTGGAGGGATTGATAGAAATGGAATGCGCAAGAGGCGGCATGTTACATGGGGCAATCTGGCTTTTCGACCACGGTAAATCCGTATACCATGCGAACATGGAGTGACGGGAAGAGGATTCGGCGTACAGACTATAGACCGATGGGCTTTCTTTTGTTCTATTTCAATTGGGGTCTCTATGGATATGACTGGTTATCGATCCGAGGGCATATTAAAGAGTACTGCCAGCTACCAACTTACCTAATTCGACGATTTCATTTTCACAATCTCTGCCGCATTGACCTTTTCCAGAACTTGTTGGCTGACAATCCAGAGACCTGCGATCGAAGACCATTTGCCACGACCCGAAAAGCAGCAGCTCGAAGCTAGGCGTTTGCCCTGCTACACCGTCACAATTCGCAGTGCAATCATTCACAGCAATGCGCAACCTGGGCATTAAGTGGAACGTACATGACTATGCATGTCTAGCCAGCGATTCGGACGTACTGTCAGACTTCACTTCGTCGATCATAACCTCGCAGTCTCCCACGCTTCTCGCGGTTCTTTGAACATCACTTACCTGGGTATAGAAGACAACTTCCAAGATTGTTTGCTGGTACCGACCTCGGTCCGCTTAACGGACGGTCTCTCACCGTGACATAGCGACGTTCGAGCAAGGACGGCGTCTAGTGCGAAGCAATCGATATTCCCCGTCACATCTCCAGGACTTCACTGTTATTGAAGTCAATCATGGCGAGTAATAACAATCCACCGGGGTACACCCCTCCTGTCATTCTTGATACCTCGACTATGGATGTTCCAAGTTCGACTGGGTCGAGCTCTGTGCTTCTCCCTATGGAGACGGCACCGGGTTACTTCTGCGAAGTAAGTCGTTATGAGACTCAGCGCAGACGCGTGATAGCTAACGAGGTCAGATCTCCTCAAAGTGCCAGTCGGAAAACACGTCCGACGCTCCCAAATGGCTCTACTGTCAACAGTATGATTACGATATCGCTGCTTATTTTTCTTGCGTCTGCAAATACACAAACACACTGTCCAACAACGAATACTTCTCCGCCTCTTGTGTACTGCAAGAGTGCAACGGCGCGGATGCGAGAAAGCGTGAGTACCGTGCTCCGCCACCAAGTGAGGGAAATGGCGAGTGAGTGAGAGTACTAATCGACAATTGTTTAGAGTTTCTCGCTATGTATCGAGCAGCCTGCCAGCAACGTGGTACGAGCTTAATAGACATTTCTCCGGGTTGGACTCCGTACGATCAACCACTACCCCCACAGTCTACCGCTACTGTCAGCTTTCAATCTCTTACGTCTACTCAACCGGGTACATTGACTCAGGCCACAAGTGCAACTAGCTCTCCAGCATCGCTAGACGTATCCACAACGCAGTCTACGAAGACTACCACCAATACAATCTCCTCTGCAATGCCAACACCGACGGACCCTGCTGATGGGCAAATCCCCATTTGCGGCGTATGTTCCCTAAGCTTCTAACATAAGTTCACCCACTAATGGCCATCAGATTTCCGACAAATGCATGACCAAGAAGCCACAGGGCGAACCGTCATGTAACACTGGTGATCTTGACTGCATCTGCAAAGTCAGCAACTCGCTCGAGAAAAACACCGAGTTCGACCAGCAATGCGTCCTAGACGCTTGTTATGGCGATATCGGAAGAGAAGGTGAATCACTCTTTCCAAGCATAAATCCGCACACAGCCTAATGCTAATTTCCTTCCAGAGTTCCTAGACAGCCTTTTCTACCACTGCAAGAAGGTTAACAAGGAACTAATTGACATTCCGAAGCGGTGGGAACCGTATCTTCCAGCTACCTTCCCTTCTGCAACGCCTGCCTCAGTCCCACCCGTCGACTCCAATGGCTCTGTCTCTGAGAGTGCCCGCCAGCCCTTTAAGCTCACTGGTGGAGCCATCGGAGGCATTGTCACCGCAGCCGTCGTCGTCCTCATTATCGTCGCTGGTTTGATAAAGCTTTGGTGGGATTCCAGGAAGAAGGCCAACACGCTTAAGAAGGACAATGCGAAACTACAAGACGCTACGAATCCAGAAGGTATGTCGATGAGAATCAATACCTTGATCAGCGATTCGTCGATACCTGAGTTCGCGTCGCGTCGTGACACTGCAAGCGCAGGCCGCGGCGCAGACACTTCCACGTACCACGCGTCGGTCTACGATGCCACACTCATTGGTTCGCCGCGGAGTATGGACGTACACCCCGTTCATGGTTACGGCACTGCACCTCGCGAATATGGCACAAAGACCGAGGACTATAACATGTCGGAGTATGGCGACGACAAGTTCACTGGACATGGGCGGCAATACAGTCGTGATCACAGTCGATACGAGCTTCCTGACAACGAGAATCGAGGTTACCAGACAGCGCCGAATCAGGAAAATTCTGATGACGACTCGATGAGTAGATATAGTGCCCGCCGGAACAGCTACGGCGACGAGACGGTAGATTTGCAGCGGCAGCGAGGACAAGACGCAACAAGCGATTGGGGGATTGCGCAGTCTCGTGAGTGGACAAGGGAGCATGAAGAAGACTGCATTCGGAGGAGTGCACGTTATTGAGACTGCATGTTTTGGAGTTCTCAACGTTATCTCCCGTTTCCCACTGGTCACTTGTCTCAACTAAGTAGCTCAGAGACTTGTGAGATTGGTCCTGCGGATGCCCGTTGGGTGACGAACCTGGTTTAGACATACATTTGTCAACCAAGTCGTACACTTGAGGCAGTGCATGCGAACTGGTAGTACGAAAATAGCATTACGTGCGCGTTCATGTGGTTGGCCGTTTGTGAAGTGGTGTTAAGATTGCTCCGCCGGTGCTTGTGTAAGGTGAAGCAGGGGACGAGTGTTCGTTGGGCTGGGGCAGTCGGTAGTCGGTGGAAGAGCAAACATGGGGCGTTTGCACTTAAGAAGTCGTGAGTCCGAATCTTTTACCGTCTTGTTTGGTCGGTTTCTTGATCCAGATCTCCAGCGATCTGCAATGATCTTCGATATGTACTTCTCCATCTTGTTGCTCTTATTCGGCAGCGTCGCTGCTCAAGAGCGTGACAAGTTCTGCATCGCTGCGAAGCCACCATTAGCGCTTCCTGGTTGCACTGTAAGTACGGCCCAAGAGCCACACGATCGTTCCAATGGACTCTTCTACTGACCCTAATGTTAGAAGCAATGTCTCATTGGAGAAGGAAAGGTCCTCGATGGCAATTGTGCCGATAACCTCGAAGGCTTTTGTGAGCTTTCCGACGTTGTTCACATACACTTCAATATGTATGGTGTATGTCTTCTCAACGCTTGTCCAAGTGTGACAGACCGACAAGGCAAGCCTTTGATTTATACACAACACGGAATCAGGATTTACTAACCATAGGCCATAGACTACGTAAACATGTTCAAGGCGGCGTGCAAAGGAACACACGAAGATTACTTCGAAAATGAGTTTAACTATGGGGGTAATGAGTTCAACTATAAAGATTTGCTCACGGGAAAGCCATCAGGTAGTATTGCAGCGAGTACTAAGGATTCGGCGACTAGCTTTGAGGCGATGTCAACGTATGAGACCACTATTGAGATACTTACGTCGAATACTCCATCACCATCGACCAGCACTTCGGCATCGTCAAGTTCGGAGACGGAGAAGTCATCAGAAGCGCCATCGCCGCCACCCGCGACTTCGACGCCAGCTGCAGCACCTAGCTCTACGAACGAAGGAAAACCTACATCCGTTGTTGCAGCTCCTGCTCCAAGCAATACTATCCCTCCGAACGACGTCACTATCCAGTCGCATGTTCACATCACGATCTCCAACTCTGAGCTGCCAGTCCCCACAAATACTCATGCTGCAGAACCGACTCTAAGTACGACTTCCATTGCCGGCATAGCAGCGGGCGGCACTGTAGCTATTGCTCTGATCATCGGCCTTGTGTTCTTCTTCCTGCGTCGCCGTAAGCACCGAGCCTCTCTCGCTTCATCCGCAGACATTTGGGAGCCCTCTCGCAATACTAGTCCAAACCCCAAACTTCCAGTTATCGAGAATGATTCAAGCTTTGGTCGTCACTCAAAAGTCGAAGCCGGTCCACAAATGCATCAGCACTCGAAAGCCGAACTACATAGCGAAAGCGCACCGCCACCGCCACGCCCCCAAACTGCACACAATGGCTATCCGAACCCACCGGAGATGCGCGGCGGAAGTGGTAATGAGAGCTCGCGATTCTACCGCCCAGCACAACAGTCACATCTGCACCGTCATGGTAGTAACATGGATTCTCGATATCCCGAACTGGGATCTCACACGGCACCGAGCATACCGTCGCCGGCCTCACCTGTTTCGGCTTCTTCAACAATGCAAGGCTGGCATGCTAACACCCCATCTGGAGTACCTACCAGCCGGATGAGTAGTGCTGATCTCCGCACCGAAGGAATGAGAAGTCCAGTCAGCGAACTTGGTACGAATACACCACTCCGCTCAACACGCTCGGCAGAGCTACACGGCGCTGAGATTACGAGCCCGATAAGTGAGCTTGGAAGCGACACCTTTTCCAGTGGTGGTAATGGGGTGGCCGAACTGCATACTGATCCTGTACTGCCGTCGAAGCTTGGACCGGGCAATAGAGGAGATATGACGGCTGTTATCGCTGAGATGGAGGGCTCTCACATACAGAAAGGACACCGTCATGGGTTGTCAACAAACTCGTAGTTCGTCTGGGTAGTCATGGGCATTTGAATATCTAGTTTGTACGATAGACATGTAGATCTAATACGGTGCGAAATAATACAACTAACCTTTCGTCACTGACTCACATCAACATTATGAATTTCACCCTTAGCACTTTTTCTTTGAACACGCTGTTTCATCAGAACTATCGTCTCAATATTATGTTCTGAGTATTTGAAAGACGAGTTTCACAAGCGCGGCGCACGAACATGTATCGTCGATGCGCCATGCTTGTGCGACGCTGTGCGAAGTGACAGCCGTTCTATTGGAACGCAAAAAACGGATACTACAAGGCAGTACTTACAGAACCTTATATAGAAGTAAGATAACGAGGAGTGAGAATCGCGTCAGTGAGACTGAGAAACAGCTCTCTTGAGTTGACGAGAAACCAATTATCAGCCGCTTCATCACCTCTCTCCACGCTCACACACCTATCAACGAAGCCCAGTCGTGCGAAGATATTCAAGAGTCTACCAGAACGTGTTCTATACTTTCATGCAGGGTCCCGCTTGTGTAAGTATCGACGGGCCGGCTATCAAGTCCTTTTTAGCAAGTCTTTACGCATTGAGAAGTCGAATAATGCTAAGAGAGGCCTCCTTGTTGCTATGAACAGGCTCCCACATCAAGATCAGCCACTGTTACAGGACTAGGTCACGTTGCAGCAATGGAAGACCTTTTGTGGCATACCACTGTACTCTCAGTAAGCTTGATTTGGCGGGTTCAACACGTTATAGATGAGCACATGGAGTATTAAGGAGACATTGTATAACGTCGAGTGAAGGTAAGGTGTAGAGATGATACGCGCAAGTGTTCTAATGTGCGATTAAAAGCATGCGATAGCCTCCTCTATACTAAGGCTGAGTTCGCATACTTACATTGCCCACTAGCACCAAGCAAGGCTACAGCTCAAATTACCATATTGAGGTCAAAAACATGTATGTGATTTCGCCTCTAGTGATCTTGAACAGAGACTCATAATATTCTAGCAACCATCTTACATCAGAGACACCATGGCAGATACAACGCTCACAACATCCATTCTCCCAATCTCCACACTGGAGGTAGGGAGCGATTATACCGCTGGCAACAACGAATTTATCTACTATGGCAGCCACGGAAAAGCCATTTTGATAGGTCTCGCAGCCACCGTTGCGATTCTCTTCTCCATCGTCTTATGCATGGCATGCTGCTGGCCGAAAGAAAAAAAGAAGAATGAGCGAGGAGGATACGTGACTACGACTTACTGGAATGGGACTGGAAACAAAGGGAGGTGCTGTTGAGTGTTGTGATGAAGCAAGTGTGGTAGGAATCTAGTAAGGTCAGGTGATTGATAAGGCAGTTGCAGTGGAAAAGATAGTTGAATTGGGCCGCTAAGGTCGTTAAGCCGTCAGCCTCGGTACGCGCCCCCTTACGGCGGTCATCGGAGCTACCGGCTGCTCCCCACCTTTTCAATGTAGGTGCTAGCACCACGTCACTCCTGTCTCATCTGCCAATAACAACCCTATACATGTCAAATCATTTGCAATCCATGTCTCACAAGTCACAATCCATCGGCAGCTTCAGGGCTTATAGTACACGCCAACAGCGAGCGGGAAAGAAAGAGCCTGTCAAGCGCCAAAGACCAACATTAGTTTGCGATCATTGCAAAGCCTCTAAACTCCGATGCGACAGGAACCGGCCCTGTAGTAGGTGTGTCAGGCGAGATGGCGGCACATCCTGCTCTTACAATGGATTGTCACGCGCACGTGGTCAGCCGGCCATTGAGGAAAGACTGCAACATCTTGAAGCTAAGGTCATTCAATTGCTGGATGCAACAGATGCGTCAGAGCCAGTACATAGCTCGAGATTGCCTTCCAACTCCACTGGTCAACAGGCCCATGTGTCCAGTGGTCGTGAGCTGGGGTTGCCGAAGAACCAATTTCCTACTGTCGTGGAAGAAGTTATGGAAAGCATCCACCAGCTGCGCTTGGAACTACCTGCGACGGTTGATGAGCCCAGCCTTGAAGAGTCGATCGCCGACGGAAACGACGTTGTCAGTAAGAGCATTCTCGGCTTACCAAGTGCATCCTCGCAAGGCGCCATCTTGTCACAATATATGCCATTGCAGAAGGACGCTGATCACCTTCTGGAAACCTACTTCGGAAGTGGCACGTTTGTGCAACCCTTCATTCATACAAGACAGTTCCAACGAGAATACCATACTTTTCAAGTTGAACACTTTCAAGCAGCCTCAGCATTTTGGCTGAGTACCCTTTTCTCTATCTTCTCAATCGCTGCGTTAGTTCACGAAGGAGCAGCAGGAGAGAAGACAGCGCAGACACCTAGCTGCGAGTTTTACAATGCTGCAGGAAAGCTTTTGGCGCTTGGCGATTATCATGAAACGCAGCGAGACGCTCCGGAAGCATTGTTACTGTACGCCCATTGCAAAAGCCTCAGAAGTCTGGATCCCAACCACGAATGTGGCGCCATCATCTGTATGGCTGTACGGCATGCATACGAACTAGGATACCATCGCGATCCCGATACCTTCGGCAGGTTCACAGTTTTCGAAGGCGAGATGAGAAGACGCTTCTGGGCTTGTTGCAAGCAGGTGGATATCATGGTGTCTTTCCAACTTGGGCTTCCCAATAACATTATCCTCGAAAATTGCGATACCAAGTCTCCTTCAAACTTACTGGACTCTGATTTCGACTTCGACACTCAAATTCTTCCCCAAGCTCGACCAGAGAGTGAGCCAACCCCAATTCTATGGTTCATTGTTAAAGATAGGTTGATGCCTGTATTCGCCAGAATATGTCAAGCCGCGCTGTCTTTGCGTGTCAAGAGTGAGATGGAAATCATGGAGTTGGAAACGGAGGCGAGAAAAGCATATGCGACAATCCCGAACATCCTACGATGGCGTTCAGTATCTGAATCCACCTCTGACCCACCCTTCTTGGTCATGTGTCGATTCTTTCTCGAGCTTCTGTTTTTGAAAAGCTTATGCATCCTGCACTTGAAGTACATGGTACGTGGCAGTACTCATAGCATTGTGCAATGCACCCAGGCCGCCAGTAGCATCGTAAGGAGTGTTGCCGACATTCACTGTGAAATTCGACCTGGAGGCCGTCTCCAAGCAGTAAGCTGGATGTTTAACAACTTCGTGATGACTGATTTCTTACTTGGCGGGAGCACTCTTTGTCTTTATATCAACTTGGATCGTCGAAGAAGTATCCCTCAGGGTTCGATGATGGTTACGTTGGAAGAAACCCTTTTGCTCCTCAAGACAGCTCACTCTATTTGCGTGGATAGATCCTTGTCCAGTATCGACGCGAGAAGATTGGGACGAGCGATAAATTTTACATTAGAATCAACAGACGTCAAGCAATCTGCTTTCACACAGCCAACACTAGGATCAGCAACAGGATGCCAGCCGCAAACAACACCGGAGACCATAGTACTTGGAATCCCAGACTGGCCTGTTGACTCCACTAATCACAATACATACTCAGAGGACCAGTTCACTTTCAGTACGCTCGATCCGTTCGACTTCATAAGCAACGGGTTGATAGATATCGAGCAATTCTGTGATATGACCACGTATGCTAATGATTTCAACATTACATGATGAGCTGGAGCGCAAAGCTGTGGCCCGTTTCAATTCGAATACACAGCCAAAACATCTGATGCTCTGGAGCTACCATGGCTGAACGTTATTCTTGCGCACCACCTTCCCGACATCCTCGTCCCGGCGACCTTCGACGACATCGCGAACGAGTTCCGCTCCAATCTTCGGATCAATTGCTCCCATCTTCTTCATAGCCTCGGGATCACCACCCAAACCTGTAGCTAGCATGCCAGGGCTGACTGCGAACACCTTGACGCCATCCTCCTTGAGCATTCGGGCCCATTCCAGCACCATCATATTCATACCAGTCTTGGCTGCTCGATACGCCGTGACTGCAAAGGATTCCTTGGGCCAGCCTTTGGGAGGGGAGCGGTTTATGGGCATCGCTAAGTTGTCGTGCTCTGTGAGGGTGCTTGTGCCACTGGTGATGAAGACCAGTCGTGGGTGAGACGATTTGAGAAGCAACGGAGCAAAGACTTCGGTCACTATATATGTACCAGTCACGTTGACGTCCCAAGATTTGTTCCACATGTCTCTTATTGTCATGTTGCCCTTGGGTACCTGCTGGTCGAATTGCGCTCCTGTGCGAAGTCAGTCTGGGTACAAGTCTATCGAGGTTTTCACATTCGTACCCGCATTGTTGAGAAGAACATCAATCTTGCCATGTTTTCTGGAGACTGTTTCGAACGCTTGAGCGATCGAAGCGTCATCCTGAAGGTCGATTTGGATTCCCTCAATGCTGTTCGTAGAGTTGGGGTACTCTTGTTTGATTTCGTCGATAGCAGCTGAAGCCTTGTTCGAGTCTCGAGCACCAAGCAAGATGTCGTATATGTTTGTTGATCTGTATAGAGCCTTCACGGTGTGAAGCCCGAGGCCGGTGTTGGCTCCAGTAATGAAGATAGTAGTTCGAGAGGCCATGGTTTCGATGCCGTTATTTTGATGAACTGTTGATCTGGCAGTGTCTTTACTCAAATACGGTATATGGCGTTTATATATCTGCGCAGGCTTGTGAGACTACTGACTGTCAAGACCCTGTCGGGTTCCTGGAGAGGCGACGCTAACCAGAAAAGGAAATCTCTATCGGCCGATAAGTTGTATCGCCGGAGCGTTGAGTTCCTAACGCCGGTGCCAGCGTTTAGACAGCTCGGTGCTATTCTCATTTCACGCCTTATGAGGAGGTAGTACCCGGCTAACGCAAAGATGGGTAAGTAGGATGTTGAGATAAATAAGGAAGGACGCGCCCGAGAAACTTGAAATATGCTGGATGCTGTAACGTGCACGGGAAGATGGCAAGCTACCGAGCTTGTAGAATTACTCAATACTAAGTGTGTATCCATCACCTACACTTAACACGTGATCATTCTACAGCTGTCTAAGACAGGTCTGTGGACGAGCTTTGCCAAGACCCCACTGAGCTCTGCCCTAGGTACTCTTGGTTAAGTTGCAATGTCCGAAAATGCACTTCGCAAACCGTAGATTTCCGACCTGGAATAAGTATGATGCACTCTGTCGCGACAAGTAGCATGTGACGGATTTTCCCGTGCCCTTTTGCCTTCAAGCAATAACATGTGGATGGTTTGGAGTTCCAAGGGTGCGACAAGAGGCTAGACATGTCAATAGCACCCTGTAGTTCGAGCCGATCCAGCGTGACACGATCAAGTTGATCCATGCCCTTCATTAGAACAAGTATGTTCTTCCAGGATGTTGCGCTCATACCAGTAGTCGTGACGCATGACAAACTTACATCTTCCAGAGTTGAACGATGACGAAGGAACATTCCGAGCAAATCGCGGCTATGGGCTTTACATCGGAAGAGATGCAGCGTTCGAAGACTTGCCCAAGAGGATTGCGCGAAGACTTTTCGCAATACAAAGTGCCCGAAGAAGAGATTGCGGCAGAAAAAGTGTTCGACCGCACGGGTGGGTTGTACCATCTCGGCTATCCATGTTAACAGTGGGGGAACTTGGTAGATCTTCATGTCGCTCATTGCGAAGTCGAACGTGAGGCTTCGTACACGGGGGGCCATGGCTGTCCAAGTTCTGTGACTGATGTCAAAGACCTTGCCATTAGATAGAAGGTTCGCTGCGGTGATCGTCAGATCAACAGTAAACTTGCCCAAGTCAACCGAGCTCAAGACATTGAAGAGGTTTTCCAGCATGTTGATCTCTGCGTAATACTCCATGAAGAGAAGACCGTCAAGGCTGAACTCCAAGATGGACTCTGAACCGTACGGAGCGGTGTCGGTCGTTAATTCGAGCTCATGTGCTCCAAGTTCGCGGAAGAGCGGCGTGGTACCCCTACTCCGTTTTATGATTTCAGCAAAGCGCTGCTCGTAGTAATTACCTACTGGACGAGGATTGATCTTGATGCTGTTCAGTGCCGGGAACTTTATAATGGCTTCTCGGAGATATCCGGTTCCAGCTCGAAAGTGGTTTTGGCGTTCAACTAATCTTTTCAGTGTATCTCCGTATCTTTGAAGCCAGCGACCATAACTACCTCGCTTGTTCCATCGAACAACCATTGCTGACTCTGAGTCTCTGCTGGTAACACCTTCACGCAGCGGTCTTGGAAGCTTGACTATCGGCCAAATTGGGCGGGCAGAATCCACGTAAATGTAGCTCTCAGGATGTGGATAACCGGTAGAAGGCTCCTCCCCTTGCTCCTTGATGTATTGAAGGTCCACTTCCAGATTCGTGTTCAATATCTCTGGGCCAAACTCCAGCTCTCGAACGTATCTATGAAGCTGCTCGTCTTCCGACAACCTCTTTAGGTCTTGCAGACTCTGTGGCATTAGGCTGAACTTGGAAGATGCGAAATGCCGTTGAAGGAATGCATCCCAGATTTTCCGATTTAGCGCTCGACTAGTGAGGCGGAGATTAGAAAGACCAAGGAAGTCAATGATGAACTCCTCTCCGTCTGAATATGAAGACCTCGAGTGGCATATAAGCGTCCAAAGCTCGATCGGTAGACCTTCGGCTGCAGCTTTTGGCTTCTTGGGAAGCGGCGACGATAACATCGAAATTGCGGAGAGCAAAGTGGCAGCAGGGGAAGGGACCTAGCAATGCATGAGCGGTGTATGACCTGGAAGAGTGTGTCGGTCTGTTTGTGATTGCTTTGTCGCAGACGAGTGATCAGTATGAGAGACAATAATATTTCTGTCCCATAGCACCGTCTAGAGCGTGACTACCAGAAAGTACCATAGACCGAAGCTAGAAAGATATGGCTTTTTGTCGCATATGGCGCGATGTCTGCGATAGCAGTACTCGAATGATTTTGATAGCCATGCTTACGCAATTCCCGAATCACATCTGCACTTATGGGTGACGAAATTTCTAGAAGATTACCGTACTTGCTGCACCGCACTAGGCAGACATCTTCTTCTTGAGCGTCGTCGAGCGCCGGCATCGTTGCAGTGACACCATCCGCAATAGCTAGAAATCGAATAGACCATGCGCGGCATATGTGACTGAGGAATAGATGCTACAGCATACTTGGACCTGCTCAGGCGAACAGATTTTGCCACGAAACAAATACTGTTCGTGCCCTTCCTCTGACATCGCATTCGGTTCGATCGTTGGTTAACAAGCCGACGCCAATAGGCCACGTGTTACTGGAAAGATGTGCGCGGCAGAGGATGTGGTAGGCTGTGTTTGTTGCATCAAGTTGTGAGGCATCCAGTTTGGTGGGGTGGCGGTTCTTCTAGCTCAACCTTCGTCAGATCTCCTCCAATTGGTCATTGAGCAGATCGCTCCACTTAAGTCGACGCGATCCCCAGCCTCTTGAATATCTGACATGTCGACCGAACCTTCCGCGATCAACGACACAGGAGCCCACCTGTGCTGGAGAAAGAACATCTGGTCATGATGTTAGCGCACGGAAACGCTATACCCGAACAGGACACTACCTAAGGTGAACACAGCGATCATGGCTGCAGTGCGAATAACTGATCTGAATGGGAAGCATGAGGTGAGCTCTAACAAGCTGCTGATGGTGTTCACACAGATTGACGCATGCGCAAACATGAAACATGTGACTGTATTACTCAGCTTCACGCAGCCCAGAAGGCTTCAAAGCGGGGAAACCTTAACCTCATGCCTTCTCATTGTCTTCTTCTAGCAACGCTTCATAACTTTCTACATATAAAGAACACCCTCGATGCGTTCATCTCAGCAATGCGACTCATCAACTGCAAGACCCTCGAGCTGGAGGAATTTGTTGGTAACTCCGTCCCAAAATACGCAATATTGTCCCACACATGGGGCCGCGAAGAGGTGTTGTTTTCGGACTTGCCCCTTCACCAAGCTTCAACGAGAACGAAAGCTGGATACTATAAGATCAAATGCACCTGCGAGCAAGCATTGCGCGACAGGCTAAACTTTGCATGGGTGGACACGTGCTGCATTAACAAGAGCTCCAGCGCAGAGCTTTCAGAGGCTATCAACTCCATGTTCAGATGGTACTTATCATCTTCTAAGTGCTACGCTTTTCTTGAGGATGTTTCCGCGATTAGTTTCGAAAAGAGTTTCTCCGATAGCCGTTGGTTCACCCGTGGCTGGACGCTGCAGGAATTGATCGCACCGACCGACGTGGTCTTCTATGATAAGAGTTGGGAAATGGTTGGAAGTCGGCGGAAGCTGGCACGTAAGATTTCAGAAATCACAAGAGTCGACTCAGAAGTATTAGGCAGTGGCATAATACAGTCGCCCTGGATGAACACCCTTGATGATTTTTGTGTAGCAAAGAAGATGTCGTGGGCGTCATACCGTGAAACCACTCGGCAAGAAGACCAGGCCTATTGCTTGATGGGGCTATTCAACATCAATATGCCCTTGCTGTACGGGGAGGGTAACAAGGCTTTTGTGCGTCTACAAGAGGAAATCATTAAGAAGAACAATGAAGATGACTCTATCCTAGCATGGGGCTTGGATACTAGGGAACCGATATCTTCTGTGAACAAGACATTTCCAGAATACACACCTCCTACGCTTGAGGGTGAGATGCTTGCAAAGTCGCCCTTGGATTTTAAGAACTGTGTAAATTTGGCTCGAGCGCCAGTTCCTGGCCCGTTATTGGCACTTGATAATGTTGGCATCAATATTCGACTTCCACTTGTTCTTATGCATATTTCCACGGTAGCGACAACGGCTGAGAAGTTTTGGATCGGCCTTCTCAGCTGTTCACTGCAGACGAACAAAAGCGCTTGTATGCTTGGCATTTTGCTCTCTCCCAAGGACTGGCGTGTGCAACAGACCTCTCCACGCTACATGGTACGCAGATCGATTCCTGAGGAGAAAGAATATCGAGAGACTGTACTGGTAACCACTCGAGATCAGAGTTGCTATCAGTCAATCAGTCAGTTGTCAGTTCATCTTTGCGGTTCAAACTGTCAGTCTGGAGGTAGTGAACTGACCTGATTGACTGCCAAGACATTTTTTAGAATCGCGAACTGAGACT